>NW_024423319.1:20400612-20525406 GCF_017311325.1 Ursus maritimus
ATTTTTAAAAAGGGTTGTGACCTGCTCCTGGCCAAGATTGAAGTAACAGGGATTGAATTTACTCTTCTTCCTAAATAATCAACAGATAATATATTTTTGAAAAACCAGTATTTTTCAAGATGCTGGACATCAAGTAATGAAAGACAAAGATGGGAAACAAATGAAGTGAGTGCTACAACTGTCCCAGCTTATTGCCTAGAGAGAGATGCCAGGCTGTGCAGCAGGGAAGGAAAAACCCAGTAAAGAGCTTGGTGTTTTCTCAGAGGTGAGGAAACAGCTAGGAATCCAGGAAGGCCAATGAAGCTAAATTTCACAGGGCAGAATATTGGAGAGCTGAATAGACAGGGTGCTCCAGAGATCTGCCAAAGGTCTCCCTTGGGTATTCGGTAGAGTACTGATCAGTGCATGCATGTGAGGGGCTACCTGAGACTTAGGAATGAACCATCCAAAAACAATTAGAAGAGACAGTGTCTGACACTTACACAACTCTGGGGGTTATGCTTGCTCCTACTTGCCAATGTGGAAAATCTGATTCACAGAGCATTGTGTAGAGCATGCAGTGGTTCTTTTATCAGTATTGGGAAATACTTAGCCCTAGGCTGATAACTGCTCCAGTCCTGCCTAACAAATCATAAAAGCAAATTAGAAGAGTTCAAACTATTTCCAAGTATGTTAACTAAGTCCCATAGCAGAGTTCAAGAATATTTATAATAATACAAAAATATCCAGCACCTAATAAGGTAAAATTCATAATGTTTGGCATCCAATAGAAAATTCCCAAGCATGCAAAAAAGCAGGAAAATATGTCTCATATTGAGGAGATAAATCAATCATTTAAAACCAATCCAGAACTGAAATAGATGTTAGAATGAGTAGACTAGAACAATAAAAAAATTATTATAACTGTATTCCATATGTTCAAAAAGTTAAGTAAAGACATGTGAGATATAAAAAAGACCCACATTGAACTTCTAGAGAAAAAAAAACTACAATGTCTGAGGTGAAAAATACACTAGATGAAAAAAATGGAAGATTAGACATTGTAGGAAAAAAAGATTAGCGAACTTGAAGACATAGTAACAGAAACTGTCCAAATGAAACACAAAGAGAAAAGAGGATATAAATAAAGAACAGAGCATTACTGAGCTATAGGAAAACTTTAAAGGCTTAATATATGTGCAATTATAGTCCCTGTGAAATGGCAAGGACCAGAAAACATATTTGAAGAAATAAACGCTAAAAAATTTCTAGATATAATGAATAATATAAACCCATAGATTCAAAATTTTCAATAAACTTCAAGCACAAGAGACATGAAGAAACTATATAAAGGCAATGTTATAATCAAATTGCTCTAAACTAGTGATACAGACAAAAAAAATCTTAAAAGCAACAAGAGGAAAAAGTTATGTTATGTATAGAGGAACAAAAATAAGGATTATAGCAGATTTCTTGTGAGAAACAACACAAATAAGAAGGTGTAGGTCAATATCTTTAAAGTACTGGATGAAAACAAAAAAAACGTTGACCTCACCTCCTGTACCCAGTGAAATTATATTTCAAAATGAAGAAGTGAAATAAAGTCTTCATCAGACATACAGAAGCTAAAAGAATTCATCAGCAGCAGACCTGCAATACAAGAAATATTAAAGGAAGTCCTTCAGACAGAAGAAAATGATACCAGATGGAAATATGGATCTACGTAAAGGAATGAAGAGCACTGGAAATGGTAACTACATGGCTAAATATATAAGATTTTTCTTATTATTATTTAAATTTCTTTAAAAGATAATTAACTAATAAAAATAATAACAATTGAGTCTTAATATTATTAATTAATAATATTATTTAAAGGCAGATCATGATAATAATGTACACTGTAAATCTTGAATCAACCACTAAAATAATGAAACAAAGAGTGATACTTTAAAAATGAACAAAGGAGATAAAATGGAATCTAGGGAATACTCCACTAATCCCAAAGAAATTTTTTTAAAAAGAGAGGAAAGGGAGAACACAGAATATATGGCACAAATAAAAAGCAAATGAAAAGATAATAGACTTAAATCAAATAATATCTATATTAAATGTAAATCATCTAAACACCACAATAAAAAGGCAGAGATTGTCAGACCGGATTTAAAACAAAAACCTGACTGTATACTCCCAATAAGAAATGCATTTTAAATATAAAGACACAAACAGATTCAAAGTAAAAGGATGAAAAATGCATTGCCAACACTAACCAAAAGAAATCTGGAATGGTTATATTAATATCAGACAAATTAAATCTCAGAATAAGTAAGTTTTAGAATAAAGAATGTTGGGGTGCCTGGGTGGCTCAGTTGGTTAAGCATCCAACTCTTGATCTCAGCTCAGGTCTTATCTCAGAGTCATGAGTTCAAGCTCCAAATTGGTCTCCATACTGGGCTACTTAAAAAAAATTAGAATAGAGAATGTTAACAGGGATAAAGAAGGTCACTATAATGATAAAAGGGTTAATTCACCGAGAATATATGAACTTATGAACCTAACATGAGGCAAAAACTGACACAACACAAGAAATAATTAAAGCTGGAGATTTTAATATCCTTCTCTCAATAATTGATAGAAAAGTATACAGAAATTCATTAAAGATATAGAAGAAATAAACAACATTATAAACAAACTTGATCTATTTGACATTTATAGAATTGTCCACCCAACCACATTAGAGTATACATTCTTTTTAAATATACATGGAACATTTACCAAGATAGACAATCTTTGGGGTCATAAAACAAGTTTCAATAAAATTGAAAGAATTCAAGCCCTACAAATTCTGTTCTCTGACCATAGTGAAATGAAGTTAGAAATCCATAACAGAAATATCTCTGAGAAATTCCCAGTTATTTGGAAAGTAAATAAGACAGTCTAAATAATCTACACATAAAGGTGGAAATAAAAAAATTAAGAAATACTTCGAATTGAATGAAAATGAAAACACAACATCTAAAAATTTGGTGAAAGCTGTTAAAATAGTACTTAAGGGAAATTTTATAGCACTAAGTGCCTATATTAGAAAAGAAAAGAAAATCTTAAATCGTTCATCTCAGCTTCTACTTCAAGAAATGAGAAAAAGAAAGCAAATTAGACCCAAAGTAAGTGGAATACAGGAAAAAATAAAGATCAGAGCAGAAATCAATGAAATGGAAAACAAAAACAATAGAGAAAAATCATTCTAACCAACACTGGTCCTTTCAAAAGATCAATAAACTTGATAAACCTCTAGCCACGCTGACCAGGGAAAAAAGAGTTAAGACACAAATTACTAATATTGGGAACTGAGAAGTGATGTCACTATGAATTCTACAGATATTAAAAGGATAAGATAATATCTAAACAACTTTATGACAATACATTTAGTGACTTAGATAAAATAGACCCATTCCTTGAAAGACACAAACTACCCAAGCTGACTCCTGAAGAAATAGAATATCTCTCTATCTATTAAAGAAATTGAACTTATACTTAGAAACTTTCCCATACAGAAAACTCCAGAAACAGATGGCCTCATTGGTGAACTCTATCAAACATTTAAGGATGAAATAAAACCTCTCCCACAGAATGGATGAGAAGGGAACACTTTCCAACTCATTTTATGAAGCCAGCATTATCTGATACTAAAGCCAGACAATAACATTGCAAGAAAAGAAAACTACAGATCAATATTCATCATGAATATAAATGTAAAAATTCTGAACAAAACTTTAGCAAATCAAATTCAACATTACATAAAATGGATAATACATTCTGACCAAGTAGAATTTATCCCAGGCATTCAAGGCTGGTCTAATGTTTGAAAGCAATCAATGAATTTAATTTGCCATATTAACAAATTAATAGAGAAAAATCATATTATTGCAATGAAGGTCAAAAAAACATTTGATAATATCCAACACCTATTGGTAATAATCCTCAAAAAACTTTGAATAGATGGAACTTCCTCAAACTGAAGAAGGGCAAGTATAAAAAGTCTACAGCTAACATAAAACTTAATGGTAAAAAAAAAAGGAAAAAAAAAGCTTTTTTCCCAAATTTGGGAACACTGCAAAAATGTCCACTCTCACCACTTCTATACAACATTGTACTGGAGGTTCTAGCTAGGGCAATCAAGAAAAAAAGAAGGGAAGGAAAAAAAGGAAGGAAAGGAAGGAGAGAGAGAGAGAGGAAGGAAAGAAGTAAGGTAGGAGGTGAGGAAGGAAAGAAAGAAGAAAAGGCAATTGAGAATGGAAAGGAAGAAGTAAAACGAGATTTATTCACAATGAATGATTGTCTATTCACAACCAATGTAATTGTGGAAAATCTGATGAAATGTGCAAAAACAGCTAGTAAGTGAGTTTAGTAAGGTAACAGGTTACAAGATCAATATATAAAAATCAGTTGTTTTCCTATTTACTACTTATGAACAATCAGAACTTAAAATTTAAAAATTCTTTTAAAAATAGCATCAAAGATATGAAATACTTAGGGATGAACCTGTGAAAAGGTGTGAGAGACCTCTACAGTAAAAACTATGAAACACTGCTAAAAGAAAATAAAAAGACATAAATAAACAGAGAGATAAACCATGTTCATGGGGCAGAGATTTCATATTGTTAAAATGTCAATTCTCCCTAAATCGATCTGTGGATTCAATACAACACCAATCAAAATTCTCGGAGTTGTTTGTGTAGAAACTAACAAACTGATTCTAAAATTCACATGGAAATGCAAAGGACCTAGCAGAGCCAAAACAACTTGGAAAAACAAGAAGACTTGGAGAACTTACACTATTTTGTTTCAAATTGTAAAATGTCTGCTCATTAAAAGCTACTGTTAAGAGAATGAAAAAACAAGACCATGAGAAGACATTTGCAAATTATTCGTCTTATAAGAGACTTGTAACTAGGATATATAAAGAAGTCGTACAGCTCACTAATAAAAAGACAACACACATTTTAAAAGGGCAACAGATATGAATAGACATTTCTTCAAAGAGGATATACAAATGGCCAATAAGCACATGAAAAGATGCTCAACATCATTAGCCATCAGGGAAATGCAAATCAAAGCCCCACTAAGACACCACTTTATACACATTACAATGGCTACAATCAGATGAGATCGGGCACATTCAGGGTGGTGTGGCCGTAGACAATGGCTACAATCAAAATGATGGACAATAACAACCCTTGGCAAGAAATGTGGAGAAATTGGAACCCTCATACATTGTTGGTGAGAATGTAAAGGGGTGTAGCCACTTTGGAAGACAGTCAGACAGTCCCTCAAAAGGTTAAACATGGAGTTCCCATATGATCCACGACTTCCCCTCCTAGGTATAGATCCAAGAAAAATGAAAACGTGTTCACACAAAATTTGTGCATGAATGTTCATAGCAGTATTATTCATAATAGTCAAAAGATGGAAACAATCCAAACTTCCATCAACTAATGAATGAATAAACAAAATGTGGTCTATCTATACATCGCAATATTATTCAGCCATCAAGATGAATGAAGTACTGGTGGTACTACAACGTGGATGAACCCTGAAAACACTAAGTGAAAGAAAACAGTCACAGAAGGCCGTATATCGTATGACTCCACTTAGATAAAATGTCCAGAATAAGCATATCCGTAGAGACAGAAAGTAGGTTAGTGGTTGCCAGGGGCTGGGGATATGGGGAATAGGAAATGACTGCTTAAGGAAAATATTGTGGAATTAGGGGTGCCTGGGTGACTCAGTCGGTTAAGTGGCTGACTTTGATTTTGGCTCAGGTCATGATCTCAGCCCTGCATTGGGCTTTGGGCTCAGCATGGAGTCTGCTTGTTCATCTCCCCACTCCCGCCCCCACCTTTGCCCCTCCCCATGTGCACTCACTCTCTCTCTCTCTCTCAAAAATAAATTAAATAAATAAATAAATAAATAAATAAATAAATAAATAAAATCTTTAAAAAAAGAAAGAAAATATTGTGGAATTAATGGTGATGGTTGCACACTTTGTGAAAACACTAAAATTACTGAACTGTATACTTTTAAAGGGTGAATTTTATGGAATGTGAATGATACTTCACTAAAGCCATTATTTAAAAATGAAAAAATGAATCTGGGTTATTTCCATTTTTGCTTAGACTTTTATATCTTTTTCTTTTGTGTTACATAGAATCTTTGGACAATATGAGTGGGAGGGAAGAGGGACAGAGCCATCCTAATATTACTGTACAGAATGACCTTGTGGAGCTGAAATGCAAGGTTTTACTATTTTTTAAGAATCTCTAAAAGAGACCTTTTATTAAAACAAGGAGCCTGAGGCAGACTTCATTGGAATGGGTTCAGAAAAGTCATGGTAAAGAGTCTGAGCACTGTGGGAGATGCAAATGCATTGGCAATACACGGGTCCATCTCCCACTACACTCATACTGGTTGGACTGTGTGAACTGTATGCCCAGGTGAAAGCAGCTTTGGCCCTTGGCTGGAGAAGAAACAAGGGGAACAGGATGGGTTTTCAGCCATCTTCCCTCTGCTTTTGCTCAGCTTGACCATCATGCAATGAAAATACCTGAGTCTATCAGAAAACCTGAGAGGTTGTTAAGGACAGGGGTGGCTCACTTGCATAGTAGAGAGTGGGTACTGGACTTGGGAGTTAGAGTGCCAGCTCTGCCACTTTCTAGTTGGGTGACCTTGGGAAATTCACACAGCCTCTCCAAGCCTCAGTTTTCTCTTCTGCAAAATTGGAGGAATAACATTTGTAAGGCTGTCTACAGATTGCCACAGAAGATGTATGTGATATGTGAAAGTGCTTGACAATGCTTGTTTGGTTGTATTTGTATCTGAAACCCCTGTAGAGTCATTACTATAATGTCCCCCAAATAGCAAGTTTTAAAGTGTCTAAGCCACTCATGTGCCTCCACGTATCACACATGCCAGAACAGGATCTAAATACTGCCATGTACTTCATTTACAACAGTAAAAACGTGTGAGCATATACTGCGTAACAGGGTCTTCTCACATTTTCTCATTTAATTCCTGCAACAACCCTATTAGGTAGGTCCTTTGGGTTCCCCATTTCATGGGTAAAGAAATTAAGACTCAAAGAGGTTAAATGATTTTATCTTCCATGCCTCAAAGTAATGGGGAAAAGAGAAATTGGCAAGTGTTTGGACAGGAGGCAGAAGAGAACAGTGATGAAGTGCATGGC
The DNA here is from genome assembly GCF_017311325.1 of Ursus maritimus. NCBI lineage: Eukaryota > Metazoa > Chordata > Mammalia > Carnivora > Ursidae > Ursus > Ursus maritimus. The sequence goes on from NW_024423319.1 coordinate 20,407,832, forward strand.
CAGTCTGAATCTCAGCCCCACCACTCACAAAGCACTTGGCTTGGAGTCCATTGTCTCATCTGTAAAAGGGGATGATAATAGCATCCACCTCAGTTAGTGTTAGAAGGACGAAATGAGTCAATACACATAAGACACAGGGAACAGTGTCTGGCACAGAGGGTTAGCTATGATCAATAATTCATGGCAAAATAATTTAATCATTTGTGAGACATCAAAAATGTTAGGTGGATGATAATTAATATAACCTGTCTGATGGACTTCTGTGTTTGCTTACCACTTAGCCGTTACACCATATTGGGATTGCTTTTGGATATTGACATGTTTTATGACGACTTCTCAGGCCACCAAAAATGGCTTTGTCCTCAAAGTACAGGCCAGTCACCCTAACCTAGGGTAGACTGCCTTTATACCACCTCTCTGGAACCTGGGGCCCAGAGAGTGCAAAGAACCTGTATAATGTGACACATCAAATGTATGACAAAGCTCAGACTGGAAGCTAGATCTCCATTCATCTAAGCTCACTTAAAAGCCAGTGACCAGATGTAGGATTGGGAAGGACTTGAGGATTGTGGGAGTACAGTGAGCAGCTTCTCCTAAGAGTCAGTGAACGTTGTCAAGACATTTTTCTAAGAGAGGTATGTGATGTTTGCCTACTGGTTCTTTGGCAATCTGCTGACAAGAAAACCTCTGCATGGTACTTCTGAGAATGTTTCCGGACAAAAACAGAGATGCTAAATGTCTCGTTGATAGAACAAAGGGGGGGGCAATAAATGCCTTTTGACATGTGCTCATGGAGGTGTTAGGGGCTCCAGCACTATTGCAACTGCACAGATGGGCCAGGCCTGCCAGGGTCCAGGCAGTGTGAACAGCATGGTGCTTGTGTCTGGGTAGTGGGAGGGCTCCGCCTCAGGACCTACTTCCCAAAAGGGCTGGGGTGCTGGCACTGCTTCTCAAGGGGTCTGGGCCAGGGAGGTGAGAAGCAGTTTTTGGTTTCTCTCACCCAGGAATTCTGCCTCAACACACAAGGTGCCCACCAGCCTGCACCCCCTTGTCCTTTTCCTTCTTCAGGCTTTTTGTTCCTCAGCTTTGACCTGGGTCCAAAGTCCCGGGCCCTGCCTCCTCCTCAAGCTGGCTGGCTGGGCACCAGGGAGCCAGCAGAGAATGTTTTGGGATCCTGACCACAGGAGGGGGATGGTCACCGTAACAGGGATGCTCTGAGCTCCCTGCCTAGTACCACTAATACCACCAGCTCACTGGGGACCCTGCAAGTCTGAGCCTGCCCCACCCCCGGGGCTCAGCTGTCCATCTATAGAGCAAGGGGGTGAATGCAAGAGCCTCAGTGATCCTAGAAAGTGAGAGCAGGGAGGGATCTTAGCAGCCATGGAACCTGTCATTGACAGATGAAGAAACTGAGGTCAGAGAGGTTGAGGGACCAAACAAAGTGACTCAGGGCACAGGTGGCTGAGTGTGACCTGGGCTCTGGGCTCTGTCTTGACTCCGGTGGCAGGCTGCCCTTCCAACTGGAACCAGTGAGGACTCCACGTGTGCCTGTGCGGCCACTGCCTCTTATGCTCTCTGTGGGGGGGGCCTGCCTTTGGAGACAGTAGACTCCAGCTGATCTGGACAGGACCTCTGCTTGGATGGGGGTTACTCCTCAGGAACGACTCTCCAGGGTGGCCTTAAATCCATTCTGGAAGTAGGCAGCCTGGGCTCACAGAGAGCTCTCCAGGCTTCCTTCTGACCAGACTAGAGCCACTCAGGGAGTCACGGAGGATTCTCCCCATCTCCTTCCTCATTGTGTCAATACTCTGCAGCTAAGGCGCCCACTCACCACCTTCCTGGCTGGCTGGCTCCTCTTCTCGGCTCTCCCTCTCCCTCTCTGCTCCCTGGCTCCTGCTCACCCACTCTGGCTCCTCCTTGCCTGCTTCTAGCCCCTCCTAGCTGCCCTCTTCCTCTCAGCTGCCCACGCCGGCGCTGGGTCTCATTGTTGGCAAGCCTTCAAGGCTCTGAGGATCCCAGCGTTTCTGGCCTCATCAGACCGAGCAGAGATACAGGCAGGTTGCGCTGGCAGTAGCCAAGACCCCGAGGGGGTGGAGGCCTTGGGACTTGGGCCGCAGCGTGGAGCTGGGCCTGCAGCTGCCTCAGGAGATGTCACAGCAAGGAGAGTGGCCTGGCGGGGTGGGGACCAGGCTACCTGAGAGACTGCGGGGGGGGGCGGGTAGGGAGCAGGCAGGCAGCAGAGCAGAAGCAGCTTGGATCCACAGGGTGCCCCACCCCACAAGACCATGTCTACACAGGCTGAGCCTCTGTGCCAAGATAAGGGACGCATCTACCTAATCTGAGGCTCTGCTGGGCGTTGCCAGCTGCATCTACGTGGAGCCGGGCCCTCCAAGGAGAGGCACATGGTGTCCGAGCAGGGGGAGACTCCCCACGGAAAAGAGGGCTATGTCCCCAAAGGGCAAGACTCTGCAGGGAGATGCAGGTGGCATCTACATGGAGCCCAGGCCAGAAGGCCCCTACACAGGCTGAGCTCTGCCAGGAGAGGCAGGCAGAAGGAACAGAAGAGCCGTGCCAACGCCAGGGACCGTGGCTCTGCCGGGCAATGCTGACTGCCGCTGCATGGACCACGGCCCTGCAGAGACCTGGTGGCTGGTCCATCTGGGAACAAGGCTGGGAGCCAGCAGCACAGGCTGCATCACCTGTGAATGTGGCTCTCTGGGACCTCCCAGGGCTCTGGACGGTGGCGCTCAGCTGGCTCAGCCCTGAGTGAAGCTTCATAAGGAGAGGCAGGTGGGTGCGAGCAAGGAGGCCAGCGGAGAGGTCAGACAATACCGGTATGAGATGAGCCTCAGCGGGATAGGCAGGCCATGGCCACGAAAAAGGTGGCTCTGTCCCCAGGCACCAACTGTGTCCACAAGGAACTCAAGCTGCATCTGTACAGGCCAAGACTCCACAAGAGGATGTCGGCTGTGTGGACAGCTGCTCTGCAAGTGGAAAGAAGTTGCATCACGTTAACCAGAGCTCTGTGTGGAGGCACGGGCGGAGTCCGCACAGAACCAGACTACGGCGGCCCAGGACAAGGGGGTGCATTCCCCAGATGAGGCTGCAGCCACCCGAGACGAGACCATGTGTTGGCCCCGGATGAAGCCGCATCCATCCTGAATAAGGTTGTGTCTGCAGAGAATGAGGTTTCCCCTGCAGAGAACCAGGCAGTGTCTACGCAGAACCACACAGCCTCCACAAAAAAACGAGGCTTCTCAAGAAACCACAACCTGCACCGGCACGGGCCAAGCCGCTGCCCGCACAAGCACGCCAGACTGTCCTGTGCAGGGGGGGCCTAATCTACAGTGCGCACGGCTCCACTGGGCACCGCCACCTGGCTCAGCACAGAAAACCCCTCTGCAGGGAACTGCGGCCAATATACGGAGGGGCCAGGTCCGCCGGTGGGGTGCAGCCTGCGTCTACATGCAGCATGGCCCTAAGCTGGATCCTCACGGAGCGACGCTTCGCAAGTGCGCTCCAACTGTTCCTCGACAAACCCAGGCTCTACCCGCCGGCATCGCTTGCCTCTACAGCCAGCAGCCAGATGAGCTCGGAACTAGCCACTGCAAGGGACGGCTTGTTGCACTGACGTGAACTGGGGATCTCTGCCGAGACTCGCCCTACGTGCACACCAAGGAACTGCAGCCCAGGTGAAGGAGGCAGAAAGAACTGCTGCAAGGGGTCACCGGCGGTCCCAAGGAGCGCAGCTCTTCAGGGAAGTACAGCCGGGGTCAGAAGAGCAGAAGGTGGTGCTGCTAGGGGCTGCTGTCTGATTCCAGCCGGAGGCTCAGCCCATGTCTACATTGAGCCCCAATCCGCAAAGAGCTGAATGTGGGCTCATTGAGGCCTCTTCCGGGGGGCACAGGCTGCATCTTAACAGAGCATAGGCGCACGAGCAGGGTGCTGCTAAGAAACACGACCTGGACCTGCGCAGCCAGACAAGGCTCCGTGTGTGGCCACTGGCAGCCTCTCAGTAGAGCGGAGCTCCGAGTGCGAGTGCAGGACGCACCTATACGCAGCACAGCGCAGCCATCCTCCAGTCCCAGCCCCTTCCATCCCCAGCCACAGACCACTGGAAGGGCACTGCCCATGGGCACAGCCTTGCACAGGGCTGGGCTCAGCCCTCCCAGTCACCGGGTTTGCTGTGCTCCATTTCCTACCATTGCCTGTGGGACTCGCCCCGTGGCACCCCATTTTATCCCTGTCCCCTCTCTCAGAGCTTCATGCCTGTCCCCAAGGCCACTATGCAGTTCCTCTCTGCTGGGTTCCAGAAGCCCAGCATTCCCAGATTTGGACAAAGTACCACATACACTCTAGGGTACAGAGCTGATACCTTCGTGCAAACCCTTCTGCAGGTCTTAATCTGTAAAAAGTCTTCCGAATCTGAAACACCACCAGCACCTGATTCCGTTTCTCTCCGGTTGGGAGATTCTGGATTCATAGCCACATGGGGAGCAGCTGTGTGGGTCCAGAGACCCTGGGCAACATTTGGACAGGAGTGGGCATGGCAATAGGAGTGTTCCCAGCAGAAGGCACTCCATGGAGAAAGGCCCAGGGGTAGGAAAGCAATGACTATTTTGAGGCAACAGCAAGCTATGTATGCTTTCCGGAATGCGCTTGGTTGCTGCTCCCGGGCTCCCTGGCACTTTGCATTTCCACATTTGTCTCCTGATGCCCACTGCCATGTCCTTTTCGAATGTGGAGCTCCTCCCAGGTGCCCCAGCACTCCTCCCTTCTCCTCTCCCTCCACACGCCCCGGCTATCTCAGCAACCCCTAGGGCTCCAGTTACTCTCTAAAGTGGTGCTGTCCAATAGAAATTTCTGCGGTGGTGGAAATGCTCCATGTCTTCACTGTCCAATACAGTAGCCATGAGTCACATGCAGCTGTTTGAGCTATCAGGGGTATGGCTAGTGTGAGTGAGGACCTGAATTTTTAATTGTAATTAATCTTGTTTCTTTTCTATTTCAAGGTTGTGGTAAAACATATGTGATATAAAATGTGCCATTTGAGCCATTTCTGGCACACAATGCCATAACAATTGCATTCACAGTGCTGGGCATCCATCAAACCATCTATGTCCAAAACTTTTTCATCATCCCAAACGGAAACTCTGTACTCAGCCTTTTTAAAGTAACATTAGTTTACATTTATATGGTCACATGTGGCTAATAGCCACCACATTGGACAGAACAAGTCTAGACGTCACAGACCACCAAATCGGCATCCCCAGCCTAGACCTACTCTCCACTCTGAGCTCTAGTCCTGGATACCCAACTGCCTAACGGGGACCCCCACCTGAGTGCCCTACAAGCACCCCAAACTCCATGAACTTTCCACAGTCAAGCTCAGCATGTCCACTCCCACCGCCTGGTACGGTTTCCTCTGGGCTCCCTTTCTTACAAAACGGCAACCCCAACCACCCAGCAGTCCGAGTCAGAAACCCACGAGTCGTCTCAGACGTCTCCCATTTACTTTGCTTCCACAGCCAACTATTTCTGAGCTCTGCTGAGTCTCCTTTCTTAAAGCATCTCATCTGGGCTCCATCTTCTCCTTCCCCGTTGCGGGGTCTCAGCGCTGGCTCCCTCCTCCACACCGTCTGACCCTGACTCTGCTCCTCCCAGCCCTTCCACCACCACACCCCTGCTTCACCCAGCTCCCTGCTGCCAGAGGCTGGCTGGGCTCCCAGACCCTGCCTCCAGCACTAGGGGCTCCCTAGAGCTGCAGGGCTTCACTGGTCAGAGGCTGCTGAGCCCCACCCTTCCCCCCAGTGTGCAGAGCCCAGAGGGATGCTGTCTGTGGAGACCAAGACCTTGGCAAGCTTGAGAAGATCAGCCTTCTGGGACAGCCTCCCAGGCTAGCCAAGAGGTGGTGGAAGAAGGCTTCCACGGGAGGACCCCCCCCCCCGCCCCACACACAAATTGGGACTCAAAGCCTCGTGCTGCCGCTGAATGGCTGCCTCAGTCTCTCGTCTGTAGGATAGGGATGATTATCTTCCACCCTTCACTGTGCTGTGAGGATGAAATGAAGCGACCCAGGGGAAGGGGTGTGCCATGTTACAGGAGCAGAGGTATTGGTCCCAGCTCGCAGGAGACACGAGGGGTTGGAAAGTGCCATGGCAGCATCTTGGAGACTATTCCAAGAGGCTACAGACTTGTCAACTGAAGCTCAGAAAGGGCCAAATGCCCACCAGGAAAAGGGGCCAAATGAGGTCACATACAACTGCATTTCCAGAAATGCCTTGCCAAGCCCCAGGTGTTCCCTGGGGGATGTTAGCTTGGCTAATGGGCAAGGCCCCCCCAGCCCCCCTCCTCCCCCGCAGGGAGGTTTCTGTTTGTGGCCCTTTATCACTCTCCATCCTGGGGAGTTTAAAGGGCTACTTTGTGCCTGCTGACTGCACAGTGCATGCTGGGCCCTAGGTGGTGGCTACTGAGGGACTTCTTTCTCTCAGAGCCTGGCTGGTGGTCATAAAGTCATTACGAAGGAATGAAGCTTTTACGTAGAAAGGAATAAAGAAATTCTGCGCCTGAGAAAGTGAGTCATCAGCATTAAATGTCTAGCTGAACCTTCTGGTAGCAAAGACACCTTTTTTTCCTATAGGGTCATTCTGCTGGCAGCCAGCATAGCATCACTTTTGCCACTTCTAGTGAAAATGCAGCTCTTCCCCGAACCAGCCCCTTGGGGGGACTGCCCTCCCCTTTGGTGATTTCTGCACAAGACAGACAACAGGATTCCAGAGGGTGGTCAGGTCCTCCTTACTGGAGAAGGGGAGGTGGGCCAGGCTACAAGGACCTCTGTTTTGAAGACCCTGTTTTCAACCCTGGGCTAAAGTGAGCAGTGGTCAAAAGCTATACCTTTGGCTCAGGCTCTTGTTTTGCTCTTACGCGCTGGGACCATAGGCTGGGACTCTCCCTTCAAGAAGGCGTGGGGCCTGACAAAGTATTTCTGGACATGGAGTTTTATGTGGCCTCATTTGGCCACTGCCATGGTGGGGGGAGGGGCATACAGCCATGGGGCAGGTAACAGATGATTAATAAACAAGTCCTAAATATGGACTCCCAGATTGGCTTGGCTTAAGGCCTTAGACATCCCTTGTCCTTCCTTATGTTATGGTGGGGAAACTGAGGCTTTAACAGAAGAAGTTTGCTGAGTGTCCCGGCACACTACGGTAGCCATGCTTTTCCCACACTGAACAGGGCTCCTTTCCTTGAGAGCTGAAGAGGGCTGTTCTCCAAGCCAGGGTCTAATTCCCACACGAAACCCACTCTCAACAGAACTTCATAATCTATACAGTTTGAGTCTCTTATGCTATAGGTGCGCTGATCCTGGGCCCTGCGGGGATGGGGCATGCACGCGTGCACGTACACACACATGCACACACATATGCATCTACGCACGCACTTCTTTTTTTAACAAGCTTTAGTTCACTTTATTTTTCTTGTATAAAACTATGTGGTGGCCACAGCTGGAGCCTGGGTCCTCTGCACAGAGACTCTGGTGTGGGTCTTCACAAGATGGTCAGTGAATTCCTGATAGGGAGACTTGGTGAACACTGTCTCCTTCCAAAGGTCAGGGGTGAGATAACTGTAGGTCTTGGAGATGGCATCAAAAGTAGCCTTGGCAAAGTTCCCCAGGGTGGCAGTGCAGCCCCTGGCCGAGGTGTAGCAGTCGTCGATACCGGCCATCATCAGTAGCTTCTTGGGCACAGGGGCTGAGACGATGCCAGTGCCTCTGGGGGCAGGGATGAGCCGCACAAGCACAGAGCCACAACGGCCAGTCACCTTGCACGGGACAGTGTGGGGCTTGCCGATCTTGTTTCCCCAGTAGCCTTGCCGCACGGGGACGATGGAAAGCTTGGCCAAGATGATGGCCCCACGGATGGCAGTGGCTACCTCCTTGGAGCACTTGACACCCAGGCCAACATGTCCATTGTAATCTCCGATGGCAACAAATGCCTTGAACCTGGTCCGCTGGCCAGCACGGGTCTGCTTTTGCACAGGCATGATCTTCAAAACCTCATCCTTGAGGGATGCTCCCAGGAAGAAATCAATGATCTCAGATTCCTTGATGGGTAGGGAGAAGAGATAAATCTCCTCCAGGGACTTGATCTTCATGTCCTTGACCAGGCGGCCCAGCTAGGTGACGGGGATCCACTCCTTGTCCTCGGCCTTGCCTCCGCGAGCTCCGCGGCCTCGGCCCCGACCACGGCCGCTACTGCGGCTGCGGCCCCGGATGCCGCTGCCAAAGCCTCCGCGGAAGCCGCTGCGGCCTCCCATTCCAGGGTCCCCAGGCCCTCCGGGGCCTCCCGCAGCACCGGCGTCATCCGCCATTTGGTGTTCTCTCGGAGAAGAAGCTCTACGCACACACTTCTAAGCAGAATGCCTAACCCTGAACAGAACTCTGGATATTTCCAACCATCTGCCCGTTCCTCCTGTGGGGGTTATGAGGCCCACAGGGCTGCCTTTGGACTTTCCACAGCCATCTCCACGGACCGAAAACTAGACAGCTCCAGCATCTGGAGGCAGAATTTTCAACTCTCCTTCTAAGCGGAAGTCATTCTAATATAGCATTAGCTACATGGTCGGGAAAGAGGATGCAAGGGAACAGAAGGCCTGGCTCCTTTGTCAATAGTGACTCCGAGGCCTGCGCCTCAGAGCTTCTGGTCTGGCAACTAGACTGTTACTAACCTGACCCGTCAAAAGATCCTCCCAGGTGAGTGCATGACCTTTGGAAACATGGCTGTAGTGATAGACTGCGTCGGAGGTCTGGAAACCATCAAACCTCGCCATCCTGTTTCCCCTATTTTAACAACGGGCCTACTAAGGATCAGTTTGACACATGTTTTCTATGTCCAGAGATTGACAGCCTGAACTGAGTGCTCTTTCTCCAACAGAAACATGAAGGCTTCACCATACTGGCCCTTTGGTGCCTTCCTGACTAGTTAAGCCACGGCCCCTACTTAGAGTTTTTTTTTTTCCTTTTAAAAATATTTTATTTACTTATTTGTGAGAGAGAGAGAGAGCACACAAGCAGGGGGAGACGCAGACAGAGGAAGCAGGCTCCCCACTGAGCAAGAAGCCCGATGTGGGTGGGACTCCATCCCAGGACCCCGGGACCATGACCTGAGCCGAAAGCAGACGCCTAACCGACTGAGCCACCCAGGCGTCCCTACTTGGAGATTTCTGCTTCCCTCTAAGTGCATGCACACCTGAGATGAGCACTCCAAGCATGCGGGACTTGTTCCCAGGGTCAAGTTGCTCTATTTGGTCAGCCCTTCCCGGGAATTGCATCCATAAAGCTGAGGGGGAGTCAGCTTGCCAGATCATGCTCTCGTTTCAAAGACCACCCAGGGCCCCGCCTCACACTTGAGAAAGCAGGTGCTTGGTGAAGACTGGGAGTGCCATGCGCAAAGGTCCCAGGAAACATCAGGTTGTTGGGCAAATCAGGGAGACTGTGCCCAGCAGGCAGAGGCCAGATTGTACCCCTCAGGCCCCCTAGCCTGGCAGGGATAGGAAAGTATTGGTGATGCAATTTGCCCTCACTCTAAATGCACCTGGAGTCGTGTTGTGGGGTCTGGTGATCCACTTGCCTTTAAGTGTTGGGAAAGATGGCTCTTGAGCTAGGGCTGGCAATTTCTTCTTTCTTAATTGCCAGTGCTACTACAGTCAGTGGATTCTAATCACATATGTACATCTGGAAAAGTAAGGGGATATGGGGGGAGAGGAAGCAAGAGCAAGAAACGCGTCATTCCCCTAGATGCCATTCAGGGCAGTGCCTGTAACTGACCTCAAGGTATGACTGAAGAAGCTGCCACTCAGCTGCCTAGCCACCGCCTGACCCAAGCCCCTGGGGCCTCCTCTGAATTGGCCTCCTCCCTGTTTGCCCCACTGCTTGGCTCAGAAAACGTGTGCACGTTTGGTGGGGTGGGGATGGGGTAGGGGGTAGGCACAGAAATTGGCTTTGGAGTAGGTTTCCCCTGGGTGACTTTGGGGCCCCTTGCTGGTTGACAGATGCTGGAGCCAGAAAGGCCTGTTTCTAATCACACATCCAGAGAGGAGAATTTCTTATCACGGGGGCGGCTTCAAGCAAAGACGGGACTGCCATGTGTCAGGAAATGGCTGCCAGAACCAGGAGGCCGAATCCCAGGGCCACTTTCCCTGGGATGCTGGGATCGCTCGGCTCCCAGGGCCAGAGCCAACCCTGTGGCCAATTGCCAGTTTGGGGCTCTGCAGCCCCCAGTATGAGGCTGGCTTTTCATGGATCTCTATAAGTCATCGTGGCCCAGGGCTGTCCTGCGGCTTCCCAGGGCTCTCTGCGCAGGTGTAGCTCTACCCGACCCAGTGCAGACACCTGGGCCGCAGGCCCTATCCCAGGCCCCTGGGCAAGGTGGTCCAGGCCTCCCTTGTGACATGTAAGAAGAACCCAACCAGGCTCCAAGGGACTCCATGAGCCTGGGGCAGCCTTGGGGTTCCCAGCCACAGAAGAAGCTCTGGACACCGCGGCCTTGCAGATGTCAGACTAGTCTGCAGGGATTTGCCAAGCTATGGGAGTGGGTTCCCTTGGCGTTCCACTCTTCTCTGTCCCGTCTCTCTGGTTGTGGCTTCCATTGCTCTCCCCACCGGGGCTATTGACTGCATGGTGGGAACCCACTTTCTTGCTTGCTTTCTCACCTTCTTTTCAGTTAACACATTTTGGCTTCAGTACTCTCTTCACAAAGCACTTCTGTCATTGGCAGCACGAGACACATTGCTTCTTCTCTTGCCAGCCTGTGCTACCAAGAGTTCCAGCTGTGCATCAGCAGCAAGCCTGAGCCAGATGTGAGATGTCTTTTTTCTCTGACATGCTCCTTCTTGGTCTTGAGTTCATGCACGGCTCGGGTAGGCTGGGGAATGCCCCCCCCCCATGCCAAGATGTCCCATCTTAATCCCCAGAACTGTAAATAGGTTACCTTATATGGCGAAGGTAAATTTGCAGATGGGATTAAGTCAAGGATCTTAAAAGATAGAGATGATCCTGGATTACCTGGGTGGGCTGGGTGTGATCACAGGGGTCCCTAAGCGATGGAGGGGGAGGCAGAAGTGTCAGAGATGGACACGTGATAATGGGAGCCAAACTCACAGTGACGCTTTGCAGATGGAGGAAGGGGCCACATGCCAGTGGGTGCAGTGGCTTCCAGAAGCTGGAAAAGGCAAGGAAGCAATGCCTGCTAAGGCCTCCAGCAGGAGTACAATCCTGCCCACACCTTGACTTTAGCCTAGTGTGACTCATTTTGGACCTCTGACCCCTAAAACTGTAGGGTAATAAAGGTTCACGATTTTAAGCCACTGAATGTATGGTGATTTGTTACAGTAGCTGTAGGGAACTAACCCGCTGGCTAACAGTCTTTAAGCACCAATCAGACACACAACCACCAGTGGCCACTGTTTGAAGCAAGGTGCTATAGCAGACAGAGTCGGCAGGCAAGCCCCGGTTTGATCCCAGCTCCTCCACTTCCTGGGACTGGAGCCTCGGGTAAAGCCACTTCACTTCTCTGAGCCTGTTTCCTCATTTGAAAATGGCAAAATAAAAGCACAAGCCTGAGGTCCACGGCTTAGTTAATAGTCTTGTACTACCGTCGATCACCTGCACCAAGGTTATGTTGCTAACATTAGGGCACCTTCTCTACAATAATGTCCAATTTGAATATATTTATTTCCTTGAGTTAATTTTAAATTATTTTTTTAAAATTTAATCACTGCCCTTAAGGATATTGTCAGAACCACAGGTGAGTTCTTGACACGCCGTAGCTACTCAATGAACAAATAGTACCAGTTGCCACTAGAGCCTGCCATAGCCGTTAGATGACATGCTACCTTCAGAAACATTCCAGAGAAAGCCCCAAAGGCACACTTTCTTCACGGGTGATCTCACTGAATGCGCGAGAAGGAAACGATATAATACTGCTCAAGACCCTTGCCAGGTTTGGGTTGTATTGAAATAAATTAGTGTCAGACACAGCCCATGTGAAGAGAGATGGGTGCTCACGGGGCACCTTCTTCTGGGGGGGCCTTACTGGGAGTGGTCTGCATTCAGCAGCCTCTCGGGCAGCTTGAGACTCACTGGCCTAGCCCCTGGATACCAGGGGCTCCTAGGCCTGCAGAGTTTAGAAAGCACAGGTGTAAGGCAATCCTCCCCCCACGTGCTTTCAGTGCTGCATTTACGTCGTCCTAGAGATACTGCGGAACGTGAGGGGGAGCTCCAGGAGGAGGGCCCTGTCACCCCACCAAGCCTAAGCTCCAGGCACACTAACCACACTGTTCCCCGCTCTCCCAGTGACATTTGGCCCTCGCTGACCCCCCCACCCCATCTTTCCCAAACAAAGGCACATAGGGCCTCTTCATCTGGCAAAATGTCACTCCTTCCAGCCACTCTCCTAAGTCACCTTCCTCAAGCTGAGTGAGCCAGCCCTCCTTGGGGCCTCCGGTCCCACTCTGTCACTTAGCATGGCAGACCACAGAGGGTGGGCTCCTCAAGGAGCAAGCCCAAGCCTTGGCTCCCTGGCTCCTGAGCCAGGGACTAAGGGAGTGCTGAGCCCCGGCCACTGCAGAAGCCCAATTCAGGAGCTCTCTTCGGGGCCACCTTCCATTGGTTGCATTAACAGGTGAGGATCCAGATTTCTATGTACGACATGACTAACGCAGGGGCTTTTTATTGCAGATTACAAAAACAGCCCACGCGTGTGGACACCCCCTAGGGATGGATGATATCATGCTGGCCTCCGTGAAGTCCGCTGAATCTGGGGGAGAAGTCACGCTGTTAGTAGCTATTTTGACTATGTGGAGGGAGGAGTTCTTGGTGACTGGCGAGCCTGTATCTTCCCACCTTCCCAGGTCCCAGAGGCTGCAGGCTCCACTAGCAAAGGGCGAGCACCCAGTTACCTGCCATCCGCTCCAGTCCTAGGGCCTCTGAGAGCGGTAGGGTGGCCTCTGCTTCCTAGGGGCCACGCCATGGCCATGCTGATACCGATGGGGCTCCCCATCCTTCTACTTTCAGAGCAGGAAGGAAGCCCCTCAGGGGCCCTGTGAGCCGACTGCCGCTCAGGGACCTTCCCACAACACATCTCCCACCACTGCAAAAGTGAAGCAGCTGAAGACCCTCTCAGAGAGCCCTGCCAAATGCCGGCTCCAGCTCCACTGCAGAGTGGGGAGTCACACAGAGTGGGGTCCCTGCTTTGAAAGAAACTTCGTCGTGATGGGGGCGTGAGGCCGCTCTATTTCCCTCCTTCAAAGGGCTTAAACGCAAATGTTCTGCCACTTTCAGTAGACCTGGCCGGCTTGAACATATTTTCCCAGATAAATCAATCCCCGGCAGCCATCCCCCAAGATGAAAGGGAGGCACTGGACTAAACAATATTCATAGGAAAGACAGAAAGTGAGCTTGCTGCCCCTGGGCTGTTGGCAGCGTGCACAGGCAGTGGGACGAGGGAGCTTGTCCCTGAGGGGAAGCCCCGGCTCCCAGTGTGGCCAAGGGACGGCTCTGGTGCTAGATAACACTATTCCACCTCTCTGTGTGTCCACCCTGCTCACCTCCCACCTTTCCGGCTGCCTTGTGTCACCGAGGATGAAGCAGGGGACAAGCTCTGTGAGAAAACACTTGCGGCGTGACTCTCCCCATCCGCGGCTCATAACCACCGCTAAGGTTTGGATGGGACTTCATGTGGGGGTGGCGAGCCCCGACTCAGAGCCACGGACCTGACTTCCAGACTCAGCCCCTTGCCAATAGGCTGGGTGACCCCAGGCAGCCATTCTGCCTCTTCTGGCCTCCTCTTCCTCCTGGCCTAGCGGAGATGCAGCCCCTGGTCAGAACACCTTGTGGCCGCCCCCAAAAGAGCTGTCACCCAGGGCCCTGCTAGGTGGCCTCACTGGCCAGTATTCTGGCATGGCAGGCCTGGAAGGGCCCTCAGAGATCAGCTATTCCAATAGCCCCATTTTACAAAGAAGGCAACTGAGGCTCAAGGAAGGAAGGGATGGGCCTGAGGTGCCCCCAAACCAGAAAACTACTTCCTCCCATTTCTTTTTTAAATTAAGCATTTTATTTTATTTTTTATTTTTTTAAAGATTTTATTTATTTATTTGACAGAGATAGAGACAGCCAGCGAGAGAGGGAACACAAGCAGGGGGAGTGGGAGAGGAAGAAGCAGGCTCATAGCGGAGGAGCCTGATGGGGGGCTCGATTCCAGAACGCCGGGATCACGCCCTGAGCCAAAGGCAGACGCTTAACAACTGAGCCACCCAGGCGCCCCATAAATTAAGCATTTTATTTGAAGTAGAGTCACAAGCGGTTCTAAGAAATAATGCAGATCCATGTGTACCCTTTGCCCCCAGTAAGACAGATCTCATTTTTGCAAGGGAGTCTGAGATGGGGGGTGGGTGTGCCTGCGAGTATACAGCAGGAGGAAGCTAGGAAACTAGAAAAGGCTATTGTTCATTCAAAGCCAGATCTGATATGCTTTATTTCAAGCTGAAACTGCAAAAAGTGAATTCTGAGTAGCCCGTTTTGCCCATTTACGCAGCTGGTTCCTCCCAGGCCATCTCCCATTTCCCACGTACCTCCCAGGTCCTGTTCTCACTTCCTTCCATGTGAAGAATGGGAGGCACCCCAGATGGAAGCTTCTGGACAGGTCTGCATTGGTGCTGCAGGCAGCTGTTCCCCCCTCGGAACCAGAGAGGCCCACTTGGCTGAGAACGGCACTTTTCTCCCATACCCCCTCCCTACGGACACCAGTGATTTCCACTGCCTGTCATTTATCAAAAAGAACAGCTCTTAACTGTCAGACGTGGATAATCAAGCCTGATCTTTATTTTCTCTTAAATTCCTATGTGCCAGAGAGTAATTTGAGTTCATCTTGACAAATGACAGCACTTAAGAAACATTTCTGACAAAAAACAAACAAACAAAAAAAAAACCGGTATGGTCCTCTTTTGCTGGAGGTGAATAGGTGGAGCTCCTGTGCTAGCCTTTTGACTGTGTGTTTTTCTGGTTTTCAAAATCTATGGGCAGTTAGCTTCACCCAACTTTTGTATAATCACTGTCATAAGCCAGCTCCTAAAAGAGGCTCCAAATAGCGCACCTAATTTTGTTAAGTGCTCCTCAGGTAAAGCTTTTTCCTTCCCAGCTGCAGTAAAAGCTGAAAGTACACTCCAGGGTAAAACAAGAGAAGCAAGACGGCCAGACCACTGGAGTGGGTAGCAGCGGGGCGCCGTTACTTACATACACAGACAGCACCTGAGAGAGAAGAGAAACCCACACAGATGTGGGAGGTCAAGGCCCGTCCTGTGTGGGATGGCGGGGAGGAGGCAGAGAGGTATTTAGAGAAGGATCCCAGCCATATTCATTCCTCCTGGCCTGAAGAGTCTAGGACAGTGCTGTCCAATGGAACTTTCTGTGGCAATGGAAATGTTCTCCATCTGTGTGATCTAATATGGTGTGTATAGCCATGTGTGCCTACGGAGTACTTGAAATAGGGCTGGTGCAATGGAGGAACTGGATGTTTAAATATACTTAGTTTCGATTTAAGGTAAAATGGCCACATGTAGCCAGTGGCCACCGCAGCAGGAGAGCGCAGGTCTGAAGTCCCTGCAAACCCAGAGCAAACCCCTTGACATCTTCCCGCCCCTTTCCCACTCCAGACCACCCTAGCCCCTGCAGAGGATGCTTCCTTTCTGAAAATGCTTTTAGGTTGCTTTTTCTTGCCAAGGATTTGGTCAAACCCTAAACACAGCTCGCTTTTCATAGACTGAGTGAAAGGTGCGGCTCAGCGCGGCCCAAGCATCTCTTTCTGGGCACTGGGAACCCATCGAGCGTGGTGCACCCTTGCAACTAATGGTGGGCTGTGGTAGATGCTTGAGGTCCAGCCGCAGGGTTGGGGGTGTGTGGCCTCACTCTCGGATTCAGTCACCCGTACCCTTACTTACAATCCGTAGAACTTCTTCCAGTGTGGCTGGGGGTGCCTTGCTCATGACCTGGGAAAGGGGAAGTGTGTACAGAGTTGAGGGGAGTGGGGAGAAGAAGGGGAGAGGTTTTAGGCCCCCTGGTAACCCAGCCCTGGGTCCTGAGGAGGCTGAGAACTCCAATTGCCTTGGGCCAAGCTGAATGGAGATATCAGACAACAGGGTCACAGAGAAGTCCCCTGGAGCTCTGAAATCGCAGGAGCTCCTGCAGGTGACTTCTCTAGCAGGAATGACTGAGTGCGGGCGTGCAGCGCACAGAAGCTGTGAGATGACTCCCCACAAGAGCCTGGTGTCTACAGCCCAGACCACTGGCATCAAAGCAGACACCTCTACTCTCACTCAGGAAGGGAAGGGAGCTTGACCAAGGCAGGGCCTGCCTGTTTCCACCCCATGGCTTCCCAGACCCCAGGCCAGCCCAGGCAGACCCCTCACTCCTACCAGGGTGCCCGACTCTGGCCTGGACCATGCAAAGCCTGGGCTGGGTGCTGGGAGAATGCAGGAGGGAGAGAGACCAGGAATGCAGGCGTCTGAGGACTCTGACCCAGCACCATGGGTGGGAGGGTGGGCATGGAGGGGCAAGGTAGTTCCAGAGGAAGTGTTGGAGGTGGACCCTAAGGAGTGGAAGGGAAACCGACTGGAAGGAAAAGGGAATCAGGAGTCAGCCAGATCTAAGCACGAACCCCAGCTTGGCCAGGTGTTAGTGGTGGGTGTGCCTATGTGGTTGGGCTGACATGGGGAACTGTCAAAGGCCCCTCCTCCACACCCAGCTATCCTCGGGCCTTACCACGAAGTAGAGTTTCACATAACCGTGAAAGAAAGGTAGGCTGCTTCAGGCCTGGGAAGGGAAGGGCAATCCAGGCCAGGGCAGGGCAGAGAGAAGTAGAGGCTGCTATGAGGTGAGTCTCAGGTGGGCCAGAGGGAATAGATTCAGTTATGAGAGAAGAGGCCGGGCATGCAGGCCGCGCACACACCACAGAGGCCTTTGGAAGTCGCATCTGGCTTGGCACTGAGCCTCCAGGACACGGGGGCCATGGAAAACTTTGAGCAGGGAGCAACATGGTCTGAGCTGTGCTGGAGCAGTACGGACAGTGGGAAATCAGGAAGAGGTCTGAATGGCTTACTCTGCCAGGCCACTTGGGGAGAAGCCCTGGGAATCCATAGCCCTGCAAAACTCCCAGGGAAGAGGAGCCAAGAGGAGTCTGCCTTTGTGGCAGGGTGGAGCCACCGTTGGCAGAAAAGTGGCACCAGTGAGCTGCTGGTCCCCTGCATCCTGGACCTCCCGAATGCTGAGGAAAGTGCACAGTGGCTCCCACTGCTACTGCAGGCTCTCTCTTGTGAGATTCGGGGCCTAGCAAAGTCTCTGCAAGCACCCCAAGCCAAAGGGGACCACGGGCATCTGCCTCCTGCACCGGACTTGGGCCACAAGAGGCAAACTGAGTGCCCTCTGTAGTCCTATCTCTTGTGGGCACTCTTTAGAGAATCCCTCATAGGAGGAGAGAACTGCAAGGCCACATTTCTCGGAGGCACAGGGACAGGTGAAGGCAGAGGTGGGGATCCCAGCAGACTGGGCTCTGGCACTGGAAAGAGACACAAATGGACTGGTGGCAGGGGCCCCACGTCAGGTGGTTGGGGGAACAAGAAGTAAGTTCAAGAATTGGGTCCCAGGCTTGGACTCTGCCTCCCTTCCTGCCCTATCTCCCATCAGAGGCCCTCTGCTACTGTTTAGCACCCAAACTTCTGCCTCCTGTGTTCCAACTGCCCAAGCGCAGGTTGCTGGTCTGCCTCAGGGCCTCAGGGCCTCAGGACTGGGAGCCCCATCTGACAACATGCCAAGTCCCGTGTGCAAGTGACTTAGGAGGCTTTGAGAACTTGGGCAGGTATGCAGGGAGCAGCCTGGGGGAGGGGCTGAAAAGACCTCAGTGTATGTGGCACAAAGGGCTCGGGGCCAAGAAGCCTGGTAGTCCTTGAGGCTCTAGAAGATACTGAGGATGAAACCGAAGGGACTTTAACTTCATCCCTTTCCTAAAAAGGGCAACTTTTTAGAAATTAGCACTCCTCTCAGGCACTCCCATTGGACAGCTAAAGACAGGTGCATCTGGGGAACTGTTTTCCTGTGCACACCCTATCTGGATGGAGGGTCTGCAGGCAAGCTTCCAAAGGCCTGGATCCTCAGTAGGCCTGGCATGATGCCTACATGGCATGAGCTCTTATTCTCTGGTAGCAAGGCATGGTTTTATGGGCTGGGAGAGTCAAGACTTTTGATAGGTCACTGGGGAATGGGCCTCACACACATCTAGAATGTTCTGGCTGGTGCCAAGCTATTTTGTAATTCTTGTCTCATAATCAAATCATGCAGCCAAAAATATAAGCACTGTGCCAACTTCTAACATGAGTATCACTTTACCCTGGTAACAAATATGATCACTTTAGAAGTACAATAAATAACACATTTGTGTACCTGCTTTTTGTATATTCCATAAGACACACACAGACTGAGAGCTTGTCAGAGAGGGAAGAGACCTAAGGGACTTTAAGGCCAACCTCTACACTTTTGGGATGGGGGAGCCAAGTCCTAGAATAAATGAAAATACAGGCGCTTCCTTTGAATTTGGATCATGCCTTATCATTTATAAAACCTTCACACCATCTCTTGAACTTTCCTGTGTGCTGTGAGAGGCAGGATATGCAGTGAATTAGAGCAGGTTAATCGGGAGTCAGACCCCATGAGTTAGAAACTTACTCACTGTGTGAGCTGGGGCAAGTTCTTCAACTCTCTGAGCCTCAGTTCCCTCTTCTGCAAAATGGGGACAATAATAGAACCTATCTCTTCAGGCTGTTGTGAGCATTCAATGAAATAATACACATAATGTGTTTAGAACAGTATCCGTCACACAATCCGGACCAAAAAAGTGTTGGCTATTATTTTTTTTAACTTATCAGTAGCCACAAGAACCTCCTGAAGTGAGAAGAAAAAGAAGCCCATTTGACAGAGAGTCTCTCATGGGAGGAGATAACAGCAAGGCTCCACTTCTCGGAGGCAAAGGGACAGGTGGAGGCCCCCTCTTTCCAGAAAGTTGAGGCTTGGGGAGATACAATGGTTTGCTTGATTTTCTATAGCTTGTCAGTGGTAGAGCCGGGAATCAACCCCACATCTTTACACTATGCCCAGAACCCTTTCTGTCAGACTGGCCACATCTTGTGAAGACCCCTCCTACTTGCTCACCATCTCATTTATAAATAAAGCCAAGGAAACACCTCTCTTTTTTCACCCCAGTTGCAGTAAGAAAAACACCATTAATATTCATATTTCTCTAAAGATCTGAAGTGGCTTCCAAAGCAAACACAGATTAAAGAGAGTGGTGGAACCTAATTTTTGAGTGTCAGGTCACAATCACGCAGAGAAGAGAGAGGTCATTTCAGTGAGCCCCTGGGTCAGACCACTGGCACCCAAATCTATTTGGCTCTGAACTTCCTGGCAGCCAGAGCACAGGAACGATGGGGTCAGATCCTGAACAGCACTGTCAGTAGGAAAGTTTCTGGATCAAGAAGTGACCAGGGATGGCAGAGGGTGGCAAGACAGTGCTATGTCATTCCTAAGCCTCACCCATGGCTGGGCTGCACAGGCAGAAGGAAGGGAAGCCCGTACCTGTCGAAAGTCTCCACCCTTAAGATGCCATGGTCATGCAGACCCAAGCCTGCCCAGGGGACACCTGTCCTGGAGATCTCAGAGGTGGCTGGGTCACACTGGCTGTCCCCATCAGAATACTTTTTAAGGTAGGCATGTGACAGGCCGGACCCAGCAGGGCTGCAGAGTTCAAGGAGCTGGAAAGTGTTCCTTCAGGAGCCGGTCAGGCCAGAGCAGCACAGAGAAGGGGGCTGTTGGCACCAGCAGGGAACAGAATGGAGTCAGTTCAAAGGATGGCAGGAGCTCTGTCCCGGTCCGAGCAGGCAGGTGTGCAGGGCTATAAAGCTCAGCAGTTGTCTGCCCCACCACACGTCCCTTCCCATCACTGGGGACAAGAAGACAATGAAGAGCTGGGAGAGTGGAGTGGCCCCAGTGGCTTGGAGATCAAAGACTCAGGTGCCCTTTAAAAGCACTGCTTCATCAAAACACACACATGCTGTTCTGGGTTGAATCGTATCCCTCCCCAAACTCAGATGGTGACGTTCTTAACTCTAGTACCTCAGAGAGTGACTGTATTTGGAAACAGGGTTGTTGCAGATATAATTAGCTAAGTTAAGATGAAGTCATACTAGAGTAGGGTGGACCCCAACCCATTACGACGTGTCCTTATAAGAAGAGGAGAGACATACACACAGTGAGAATGCCATGTGAAAACGAAGGAACACAAAAAACTGCAAGTAAACCACCAGAAGCTGGGAGAGAAGCATGACACAGAATCTCCTCCTAGCCCTCAAGGAAACCAACCCTGCTGACCCCTTGATCTCAGACTCTGGCCTCCGGAACCGGACAGTATATGTCTGTTGTTGAAGCCCCCCAGTTCATGGTACTTTGTCATGGCAGGCCTAGGAAACAATACACATGTAAACACGTGCGCGCCCATGTGCACGCACACACACACACACACACACACACACACACACACACCACACAACCTCCCTATAGGTACAGATTGCCTTTTCTAGCCTTGTAATACAGAGGAAGAAGCAGGACACATCAGGGGTTGAGCACGTGCAAAATATTAGCTGGGTTTAAATCAACTTCCCATTAAAAAAAATCAACTTCCCATTCATATTTTACATTGATGCAGATGTATAATAAAAACAAACGTCTACCTTTCTATAAATGCTCTGTAGACTCAAAGGCGCCCTCATATTCACGATATCGCTTGAGTCCCCATCACCACAGGGTGGCGGGTACTGCTGTCTTGAGCTTGCAGGGGAAGAAAGGCCAACCTGAAGAGGTGGGAGGCTACAGGACTAGGAAGCAAGGGACAGAGTACAGTCTCCTCTCTGCCAGCCCCACATGGGAGTATTCCTGTGCTCTGGTGTGGGGGCAGGGCCGGGAGAGGGCAGGCCTCGTTGTTTTAAGAAAAATCCACTTGACTTCTTAGTTCTTCTCCCTTAGCGTCTTCCCAGACAGCTTGATGGCATTCTGCCTACTTCAGTTCTGATTATCTTTGCCACCTTGGCTCATTATGACTGCATCTTCCTTTCCACTGGTTCCAAATGCCTTCCTAACTTCATCCTGGGACAATCTTCTCTCCTACTGGGGCAGCACTTGACAGGAATCAAAGCCCTTTCATGTTCTTTTTCTCATTTTCAACTCACCGAGCTCTGAGGAGGCAGGCAGGGCACGTGCTGTTTCTCCTTACCCTTGCGGCAAAGAAAGGGGAGAGTGGTTTCCCATCATTACTGAAGTAGTTCAGGCTCAAATTCCAGTCTTCAAGTTCAGTGTTATTTTTATAACAATGAGTTTTGATTATTGAGCACCTACTATGAGCCAGGCACTGTGCTACATGCTTGGTGGACATTCTCATTGAACACTTCCATCTTCCAGATGAGGAGATAAGACTGAGATAAGAGAGGCAACATGCCCAAAGTCAGAAGGCGAGTACATGGTGAAGCCAGGATGTAACTGTAGGTCTAGTTACTCTATAGCCTGGTCGGACACCATTGCCCAATGCTATTTCCTCTGGGTCACCTCCAGGGATGAAGACTTTAACAAGTGGCCAGGCTGACAACTTTGTTCCCAGCCCCACAGTAGATACTTGTAATGACTGGCCCCAAATGCCCACTACCCAGCTGGTAGGTCAGAAATCCATGCAGGAAGTCCCCTGGCTCAGGGCCCAGCTCCTGAGGACTATTTAGAGACAGTCTCGGTCCTTCCTTGTAACTCCTGAAACCTGAGGGCCAGCTCTCTTGGGGCCTGGTGAACAGCAAATACCTGAGAATGCTCCAGTGACACCTTCCCTCTTGCCCACAGCTGGCCTGGGGCCCAGCTAACATAAACCATTGCCCTGTGCAGGTGACAGGAACCCTCACAAGTGAGTCATCCTTAGGACTTTCCTGGGCTTAACACAAAAGGGTCCATTGAACCAGCAGTCATTTTAGCCTGGGACACCTCTCTCTGCTGAGAGGGGCCAACAGAGTTGGTAACTAGGGCTGGTGGGATTGGGTAGGGATGGCACTCAGTAGCCCTACCTGCTGAAGTTGTTGGCACAGCTCACCCACCTGTGATGTAACAGCTTAGCCTTAAAGAATGGTCCATGGGGAAGAGAAAAATCTTCCTAGAGGAAAAGAAACCATTTTCTCTAAGAACTGTAAGCTCTGGAGATTTGCAAGGGAACAGCACAGATGCTAAACTAACATGCTGGGGAAGAAGGCAGGTGCCAGGCTAAATAAAGAAATGTGAGTACATACACAGAGAACACGCTCCTTTATTTCCACAGGGAGGCACAAATGTATATTAATGAGGATTTTGAACACCAAGAAATCAAATAACGACATAAACATCACAGTAAACACCAAAGCCCCAGAGTTGGCTGCAGTCGTTTACTATGGAAGGGGCAGCGGACTTCAACTGGCCCCTGCTCTGCACCCCTCCAAAGTTTCAAAAAAGACAACTGCTCTGTTTATAGAATTAGACCTTGATGCTCTGTAAGTAAGAGAAGCTCTTGGCTTTGACCCTTGATACTGTAGAAAAGCCCTAGGAAAGCACTGCATGGGCCAAAGGCACAACAGCAAAGGTGTGGGCTGGGATTAATGTTCTGGGCAAGGAACTCTGTATTAAGTCTTGAGGCAAGCTGACTTCCTAATCCCAAGGGGAGCACATACCTTCGGGTGTGGTAGGAAATGTGGTAGAGAAAAGGAACCTAGCAAGGTCAGCCTCCTCACATGAGCCACGCACACAAGAGAAAGGATCCTTAGTGCACGACCTGGGAGAGTGTGAGTGTGAGTGGCCAGATTGGAACAGATAGCCAATTGTATCAATGCCATGCAATCCTGATTTGGGCTCGTGGTGGATATCTATCTCTTTCTGGCTACCCAGCATCTTAACTTCCCTTCCTGGGGGGTTTGAGGAAGCTGAAACTACCAGTTACTTTGCTAGCTTCCTTTGGAAGATGGGGTACAGTATAGCAATTAGATTTTTAGTCCATGTTAATGAAGACAAGCAGGGCCAGCAGAGAATCTGCCACAGCATCCCATTTTCTGGAGCAATTATACCTGTGGTGCCAGAGGCCATCAGTGATGATGTTAGTGGACAAACTACAAGGTCTGCTACTCAGTGGTGCTAACGGAGGTGCCAGGCTGGTTCTGTACCATGATTTTGTCTGTGGATTTGACCATATGGCCAACAGGCCTGATTCTCTAATCCTCTCAGCAATTCTGTGAACTACCCAACATCCTTCCTATAAATTCCTTTATCTAAAGGCTCCAAATGTCGCATTCATCCTTCTGATTCTGTGTCCTTTCAGATCTTGCCCCCATAATCCTTACTATCTTATTAGACCTTTAATATTTTAGAGGAGCTATTCTTTAATGTTTTAACTAGAAGTTTTATTTCTCTTTAGCGGGAAGGCTAATCCTCCATTATCAAAAATGGAAGTCTCAACTTTTCAACTATGATTTCCCCAACAGGGGCATGTAGCCATGAGCCAGGGATTTACCTAGCCTCTAGTATAGTTCTTACCAATTTCTTTTTCATTGTCCATTTATCATTGTAATGGGAATTTTTTGAGTAAATGATTAGGGTCCAATTTATCTCTATATCCTCAGCACTTAATGCAGTGCCTGGCTCACAACAAATACTTAGGAAATACTGTTAGAATGAGTGGAGTATTTAGGCTGTGGTTCTTAGGAAAGAGGAGATTTGCATTGGACCGCAAAGGATGGTTGGGCTGTAGAGAGAATAACGAAGGATATATTCCAGGTTCTCAACAAAGACTTAATTGGTCCTTTATTATTCAGAGTTCTTAGTTGTAAGCAATAGATACTAGCTCTAGATGATTTTCTGAAGAAAGAATTAGGTAACTGGAATGTAAGTTAGGAGGAAAAAAATAAGCACAGAGAAACAACTGAACAGAAAGGGACACAGAGGATAGAATGAAAAGATCTAACGTATGTGTAATTTGCATCCAAGGAGGAAACAGGAAAGGAAAGAAAAAATGTGAGCAGAGGAAATATTTGAAGAGCTAGTGGCTAAGGACATTCCAAAACGGATAAAAGGCATCAAACTGCAGATTCAAGAGGCCCACAAACCTCAACAAAGATGAATTCGGAGAAAACCACAGAGGTACATCACAGTAAGACTGCTGAAATAAAAGACAAAGAGAAAATATCAACACAGTCAGAATTAAATCATATGATGTTTGAGGTTTACTTTGGAATGATGCAATAGTACTGGAAGAAGTTGGTAGGATTAGATGAAAAAATGGGGAACTTCCACTTCCAGAAGTAATGGAATAACTGGTACCAGAGTAGCCTTCCCATAGTAAATAACCATAAAACTGGACAAAAGATATGAGACAACTGCTTTCAGGTATTGGAAATTAGACATTAGACTTTAGGCAACAGACAGCTTAAGACTTCAGTCACTGAGAGCAAGGGATGAGATCCAGAATTGTTCTGGTTCTCTGTGTGGGGAAAATTTCCCAACTTCAGGCAAGCAAGCTGGAATCCAAACAGAGAATGGTGGTTCTACTGAGGTTAGAAGGCAGAGATCAGAGTTGGGGAAGGATAAAATGGTTGTGATCTTTGGGATAGGGTACTGGTGAGGAGAGAGCTACAAGTTGGAAGAAGCACAAAAAGTCCATGTATTAGTTTGCTAGAACTGTCATAATAATCCACCACAAACTGGGTGGCTTAAAAAATGTATTGTTTCCTAGTTCTGGAGACTGGAAGTCCAAAGTTGAGGGGTTGGCAAGTTTCTTCTGAGGGCTGCAAGGGAAGGATCTGGTCCAGCCCTCTCTCCTTGGTTTGTGGATGGCTCTCTTCCTGTATCTCTTCAAGTCGCCTTCCATCTACAGGTATCTCTGTATCCAAATTTCCTCTTCATGTAAGGACACCAGTCATATTGGATTAGGGCTCACCTTAATGACCTCACTTTAATTTGATTACTTCTATAAAGACCCTATCTCCAAATAAGGTCACACTCTGACATCCTGGGGGTTAAGACTTCAACTTACAAATTTGGAGGAAACAGTTCGACAGATAAGAGTCCATGTGGGGTACCCTGAAAGTCTTTGACTAAGTATAGGCTATCAATAGGCAGGGTAAGATACCATCTATAATGTCAAGTATATAATAAAAAGTTACTCAACATACAAGGAACCATGAAACTGTGAAATAAGCAGTCAATTGAAATCAACCCAGAGATGGTCAAGATGTTGGATTTACCAAAGACTTTAAAGCAACTATGAAAAAATATATTCTAAGAATAAAAGGCAAATGTAGCATTGATGAGTAAATAGACAGGAAATCTAAGCAGAAAAGTGGAAACTACCCAAAGAATCAAGTGAAACTCTAGAACTAAAAAGAACAAAAACAAATGAATAATTCACTGGATGGGCTTAATAGTAGTTTGAAAAAGGCTGAAGACAGACTTAGTAACTTTGAAGACAAATTAACAGAATTTATCCAATGTGAAGAACAGAGAGAAAAAAAATGAACAGAACCTCAGGGACCTGTGGGACATCAAACAGTATAATATGCATGGAATTATAGCCTCAGACAGAGAAGAGAGTAAGAATGAGGAAGAAATAACATGTTAAAAAGTAATGGCCACAATTTTCCTAAAGTTTGATGAAAATTATGACTTACAGGACCAAGGGGTTCAGTGAACTTCAAGCAGAATAAATACAAAGAAAACCATGCCTAACCACATCGTAGTCAGACCATTGAAAACCAAAGATAAAAGAAAATCTCAAAAGAAGTCAGAAGAAAAAATATACATTACATACAAGGGAACCATGATACAAATAGTGTTGGAGCAATTGGATATACATAGCCATCCCTGCCCCCCCAATCCCAAATTACCACATGGATCCCTCACATTGCCCTATTATAGCTACATACACTTCCTTCCTTCCCCCACTCCTCCTTAACCCTAGTAATGACCAATTTGTTTTCCATTTCTATAATTTTGTCATTTCAAGAATGTTATATACATTGAATCATACATATTTAAAAAAGGCCATTCATTAATGAGATTGGCAGTTTCACTTAGCATAATTTATTCAGGCTGTTGCATGCTTTGGTAATTCTTTCCTATTTTTTTAAAAGATTATTTATTTTAGAGAGAGAGTGGAGGGAGGAGCAGGGGGAGAGGGAGAGAAAGAATCTGGAGCAGATTCCCTACTGCGTGTAGAGCCCGACATGGGGCTTGATCTCATGACCTTGAGATCATGACCTGAGCCAAAATCAAGAGTTGGACACTCAACCAACTGAGGCACTCAGGTGCCCTGATAACTCTTTCCTTCTATTGCTAAATAGTATTTCATGGTATGGATATATCCCAGTTTGTTTAACCATTCATTTGTTGAAGGATATATGGGTCATTCCCAGTTTGGGGATATTATGAATAAAACTGCTATAACTTTCATGTACAGGTTTTATATGGACATAAGTTTTTATTTCTCTAGGATAAATGCCAAGAGTGCAATTGCTAGAGTTAAGATGGCGGAGGAGTAGGAGACACCGTTTTCAGCCGGTCCTCCGAGTCGAGCTGGATAGGTACCAGACCAGCCTAAACAACCACAGAACCAGCCTGAGACGCAGGAAGACGCATCTGGATCTCTACAAATGAACATCTCCAGCGCTGAGTATTGAGGTACGAAGCGGGGAGCCATGAAACTGTGCACAGATATCGGAAGATAAACGGAAGGGGGAGGGAGCCGCCGCGTTCGGGCGCCGGGAAGCGGTAGCCACTTGCACGGGAGAGCGGGCGGGGCTCGCGGACGGCACCCGCAAAACAGCAGACTGAGACCGTGAGCCGGGTGCGCGCGCCACCAGGCATCTCGCGGAACCCCGGAATCCCGGTGCGCTCACAGGATCCAGACTGAGACCGGGAGATCCGGGAGCGGGAGCGGGCGCGGGGCGGCTGGCGGCTGGCGGCATTAGAAACACAAAGGACAGAGACGCGCCGGCCCTGGAAGTGAGGGCTGGGACGCCGGGTGTGGGGCGCACATCCCGAGACGCTGCAGGGTTGAGCAGCACCAACAGAAACAGAGTTAAAGTGGCCAGAACATTAGTAGAGAACGGGCCGCAATCCCTCTGTTCTGTGACAGAGGCTGAAATTTGGCCGCTGCTGCTCTGACTCTCAGAAGAGGCACAGCAAACCGCCAGGGAAAGCCGCCAGAGAACAAAAGCCTGGAAATACCGGCTCAGGGAGTGCCCATCCCCATCCCCCCTCGCAGGGGATGCGGAGACTCTACCCAAACAGGGTTGCCTGAGTATCGGCGTGGCAGGCCCCTCCCCCAGAACACAGAAGGCAGGCTGAAAAATCAAGAAGCCCACAACCCGAGGCGCCTGGGTGGCGCAGTCATTGAGCGCCTGCCTTCGGCTTAGGGCGTGATCCCGGCGTTCCGGAAAGGAGTCCCTCATCGGGCTCCTCCGCTGGGAGCCTGCTTCTTCCTCTCCCACTCCCCTGCTTCTGTTCCCTCTCTCGCTGGTTGGCTGCCACATAAATAAATAAATAAAATCTTTAAAGAAGAAGCCCACATCCCTAAGATCCCTATAAAACAAGGGGCACGGCCTGGGACCCAGTCAATAATTTGGGCTCTGGAAACCCCGCAACCTCTCTTCATCAGAATGACAAGAAGGAGAAGCCCCCCCCAGCAAAGAAAAGACAGTGATTCTGTGGCCTCTGCCACAGAAATAATGGATATGGATGTAACCAAATTATCAGAAATGGAATTCAGAGTAACGATGGTCAAAATGATGAGTAGAATTGAAAAAACTATTAACGAAAAGGTTACTGAGAATATAGAATCCCTAAGGACAGAAATGAGAGCGAATCTGACAGAAATTAAAAATTCTATGAGCCAAATGCAGGCAAAACTAGAGGCTCTGACGGCCAGGGTCGCAGAAGCAGAGGAACGGGTTAGTGAATTGGAGGATGGGTTAATAGAGGAAAAAATGAAAATAGAAGATGGTCTTAAAAAAATCCACGCCCACGAATGTAGGTTACGGGAGATTACTGACTCAATGAAACGATCCAATGTTAGAATCATCGGCATCCCCGAGGGGGTGGAGAAAAACAGAGGTCTAGAAGAGATATTTGAACAAATTGTAGCTGAAAACTTCCCTAATCTAGCAAGGGAAACAAACATTCGTGTCCAAGAGGCAGAGAGGACCCCTCCCAAGCTCAACCACGACAAACCTACGCCACGTCACGTCATAGTGCAATTCGCAAATATTAGATGCAAGGATACAGTATTGAAAGCGGCCAGGGCAAAGAAATTTCTCACGTACCAAGGCAAAAGCATCAGAATTACGTCAGACCTGTCTACACAGACCTGGAATGAGAGAAAGGGTTGGGGGAGCATATTTAAAGCTCTTTCAGAGAAAAACATGCAGCCAAGGATCCTTTATCCAGCAAGGCTGTCATTCAGAATTGATGGAGAAATAAAGACATTTCAGAATCGCCAGTCACTAACCAATTTTGTAACCACGAAACCAGCCCTACAGGAGATATTACGGGGGGTTCTATAAAAGTAAAAAGGCCCCAAGAGTGATACAGAACAGAAAGTCACAGCCAATACAAACAAAGACTTTACTGGCAACATGGCAACATTAAAATCATATCTCTCAGTAATCAGTCTTAATGTAAATGGTTTGAACCATCCCATAAAACGCCACAGGGTTGCAGATTGGATAAAAAGAAATGACCCATCCATTTGCTGTCTACAAGAGACTCATTTCGAACCCAAAGATGCATTCAGACTGAGAGTAAGGGGATGGAGTACCATCTTTCACGCAAATGGACCTCAAAAGAAAGCTGGGGTAGCAATTCTCATATCAGATAAATTGGATTTTAAACTACAGACTATAGTTAGAGATGCAGAAGGGCACTATATTATTCTTAAGGGAAGTATTCAACAAGTGGATATGACAATTATAAATATATATGCCCCCAACAGGGGAGCAGCAAGATACACAAGCCAACTCTTAACCAGAATAAAGAGACATATAAATAAAAATACATTAATAGTAGGGGACCTCAACACTCCACTCTCAGAAATAGACAGAACACCCTGGCAAAAACTAAGCAAAGAATCAAAGGCTTTGAATGCCATACTCGACGAGTTGGACCTCATAGATATATATAGAACACTACACCCCAGAACCAAAGAATACTCATTCTATTCTAATGCCCATGGAACATTCTCAAGAATAGACCATGTTCTGGGACACAAAACAGGTCTCAACCGATACCAAAAGATTGAAATTATCCCCTGCATATTCTCAGACCACAACGCTCTGAAATTGGAACTCAACCACAAGGAAAAATTTGGAAGAAACTCAAACACTTGGAGACTAAGAACCATCCTGCTCAGGAATGACTCGATAAACCAGGAAATCAAAAATCAAATTAAACAATTTATGGAGACCAATGAGAATGAAAATACAACAGTCCAAAACCTATGGGATACTGCAAAGGCAGTCCTAAGGGGGAAATACATAGCCATCCAAGCCTCACTCAAAAGAATAGAAAAATCTAAAATGCAGTTTTTATATTCTCACCTCAAGAAGCTGGAACAGCAACAGAGGGACAGGCCTAATCCACGCACGAGGAAGCAGTTGACCAAAATTAGAGCTGAAATCAATCAAGCAGAAACCAGAAGTACAGTAGAGCAGATCAACAGGACTAGAAGCTGGTTCTTTGAGAGAATCAATAAAATTGACAGACCACTGGCAAGACTTATCCAAAAGAAAAGAGAAAGGACCCAGATTATTAAAATTATGAATGAAAAAGGAGAGGTCACGACGAACACCATTGAAATTGGAAGGATTATTAGAAATTTTTATCAACAGCTATATGCCAATAAACTAAGCAATCTGGAAGAGATGGAATCCTTCCTGGAAACCTATAAACTACCAAGATTGAAACCGGAAGAAATTGATTCCTTAAACAGGCCAATTAATTATGAAGAAATTGAGTCAGTGATAAACAACCTTCCAAATAACAAAACTCCAGGCCCGGACGGTTTTCCTGGGGAATTCTACCAAACATTCAAAGAAGAAATAATACCTATTCTCCTAAAGCTATTTCAAAAAATAGAAACAGAAGGAAAGCTACCAAACTCATTCTATGAGGCCAATATTACCTTGATCCCCAAACCAGGCAAAGACCCCCTCAAAAAGGAGAATTACAGACCGATTTCCCTAATGAATATGGACGCCAAAATCCTCAACAAGATACTTGCTAATAGAATCCAACAGTACATTAAAAGGATTATCCATCACGATCAAGTGGGATTCATACCTGGGATGCAAGCGTGGTTCAATATTCGCAAATCAATCAGCGTGATACATCATATCAACAAGAAAAGACTCAGGAACCATATGATCCTCTCAATCGATGCCGAAAAAGCATTTGACAAAATACAGCATCCTTTCCTGATTAAAACCCTTCAGAGTGTAGGAATAGAAGGTACATTTCTCAATCTCATAAAAGCCATCTATGAAAAGCCTACTGCAAATATTATTCTCAATGGGGAAAAGCTGGAAGCCTTTCCCTTAAGATCAGGAACTCGACAAGGATGCCCACTCTCGCCACTATTATTCAACATAGTACTAGAAGTCCTTGCAACAGCAATCAGACGACAAAAAGGGATCAAAGGTATTCAAATTGGCAAAGAAGAAGTCAAAATGTCTCTCTTTGCAGATGACATGATACTCTATATGGAAAACCCAAAAGAAGCCACTCCCAAACTATTAGAAGTTATAGAGCAATTCAGTAACGTGGCGGGATACAAAATCAATGCTCAGAAATCAGTTGCATTTCTATACACGAATAACGAGACCGAAGAAAGAGAAATTAGGGAATCCATCCCATTTACAATAGCACCAAAAACCATACGTTACCTTGGAATTAACTTAACCAGAGACGTAAAGGACCTATATTCTAGAAACTATAAATCACTCTTGAAAGACATTGAGGAAGACATAAAAAGATGGAAAGATATTCCATGCTCATGGATTGGAAGAATTAACATAGTTAAAATGTCCATGCTACCCAGAGCAATCTACACTTTCAATGCTATCCCGATCAAAATACCGAGGACATTTTTCAAAGAACTGGAACAAATAGTCCTTAAATTTGTATGGAAACAGAAAAGGCCCCGAATCTCCAAGGAACTGTTGAAAAGGAAAAACAAAGCTGGGGGCATCACAATGCCGGATTTCGAGCTGTACTACAAAGCTGTGATCACAAAGACAGCATGGTACTGGCACAAAAACAGACACATAGACCAATGGAACAGAATAGAGAGCCCAGAAATGGACCCTCGGCTCTTTGGGCAACTAATATTTGATAAAGCAGGAAAAAACATCCGGTGGGAAAAAGACAGTCTCTTCAATAAATGGTGCTGGGAAAATTGGACAGCTACATGCAAAAGAATGAAACTTGACCACTCTCTCACACCATACACAAAAATAAACTCCAAATGGATGAAAGACCTCGATGTGAGACAGGAATCCATCAAAATTCTAGAGGAGAACATAGGCAGCAACCTCTACGACATCGGCCAAAGCAACCTTTTTCATGACACATCCCCAAAGGCAAGAGAAACAAAAGATAAAATGAATTTATGGGACTTCATCAAGATTAAAAGTTTCTGCACAGCCAAGGAAACAGTCAGAAAAACTAAGAGGCAGCCCACGGAATGGGAGAATATATTTGCAAATGACACTACAGATAAAGGACTGGTATCCAAGATCTACAAAGAACTTCTCAAACTCAATACACGAGAAACAAATAAACAAATCAAAAAATGGGCAGAAGATATGAACAGACACTTTTCCAATGAAGACATACAAATGGCTAACAGACACATGAAAAAATGTTCAAAATCATTAGCCATCAAGGAAATTCAAATCAAAACCACACTGAGATACCACCTTACGCCAGTTAGAATGGCAAAAATAGACAAGGCAAGAAACAACAATTGTTGGAGAGGATGTGGAGAAAGGGGATCCCTCCTCCATTGTTGGTGGGAATGCAAGTTGGTACAGCCACTCTGGAAAACATTGTGGAGGTCCCTTAAAAAGTTAAAAATTGAGCTACCCTATGACCCAGGCATTGCACTACTGGGTATTTACCCCAAAGATACAGACGTAGTGAAGAGAAGGGCCATATGCACCCCAATGTTCATAGCAGCACTGTCCACAATAGCTAAATTGTGGAAGGAGCCGAGATGCCCTTCAACAGATGACTGGATTAAGAAGTTGTGGTCCATATATAAGATGGAATATTACTCAGCTATCAGAAAGAACGAGTTCTCAACATTTGCTACAACATGGACGGCACTGGAGGAGATAATGCTAAGTGAAATAAGTCAAGCAGAGAAAGACAACTATCATATGATTTCTCTCATCTATGGAACATAAGAACTAGGATGATCGGTAGGGGAAGAGAGGGATAAAGAAAGGGGTGGTAATCAGAAGGGGGAATGAAACATGAGAGACTATGGACTATGAGAAACAAACTGAGTTCTTCAGAGGGGAGGGGGTTGGGGGAATGGGATAGACCGGTGATGGGTAGTAAGGAGGGCACATATTGCATGGTGCACTGGGTGTTATACACAACTAATGAATCATCGAGCCTTACATCGGAAACCGGGGATGTACTGTATGGTGACTAACATAATATAATAAAAAATCATTAAAAAAAAAAAAGAGTGCAATTGCTAGGTTGTATGGTAGTTGCATGTTTAGTGTTTTAGGAAACTGCCAAACTATTTTCCAGAATGCCTGCCTGTACCGTACATTGTTCCCACCAACAATGTATGGGTGATCCAGTTTCTCTGCATCTTCCCCAGCATTGGTGTTGTCCTCGTTTTTTATTTTAGCTATTTGGACAGGTTTGTAGCAATATCTCATTGTGGTATTAATTTGTGTATCCTTGATGGCTAATGATACTGAACATCCATTTTGATTCACCTGTAATGTCTGAGTATATCTTTCTGTATAGTTTTTTAGTGGTTGCTCTAGGTATTACTATATTTATCTATCTATCTAGCTAGCTATATAATTTAAATATGTGAATTATATATGCATATGTATGTATAAAATTAATCAGAGTCTGCAGGTGTCAATATTACCAGTTTGAGTGAAGTGTAGAAACCTTACTTCCTTCTACAATTCTTTACTCTCCCCTATTTATAATGTCTTAAATATTTCCTTTACATACATTTAGAACCCTATCAGACTGTTATAATGATTGCTTTAACTATCAAATATAATTTAGAAAACTCAAGAGAAGGAAAATATATTTATCCATACTTCTGCTCTTTCCATTGCTCTTTCTTCTTTGGTGATGTCCAGTTTCCTTCTGTTATCATTTCCTTTCTGTTTGGAAAACTTCCTTTAGACACTCATTTAGGATAGGTCTCTTGGTGACAAAAATCTCTCAGTTTTCCTTTATCTGAAAATGTCTTGATGTCCCCCTTCATTCCTGAAAGATAATTTTGCTGGATGTCGGATTTTGGGTTGGCTGTTGAGCAACTTCTTTCCAGCCTCTATGGCTTCTTGTGAGAAATCTGCTGTCATTCAAATTGTTTTTTTTCCTATAGTTAGAGCGTCATTCCTCTCTTGTGGCTTTCAAGATGTTTTCTTTGTCTACAAAGAAGTTTAATTATGATATGTCTTGGCTTGGATTTCTTTGGGTTTATACTGTGGGGTTTGTGTAGCTTCTTGGTAGGTTTATGCCTTTTGCCAACTTTGGTAAGTTTTCAGCCTTTATCTCATTGAGTACTTTTTGAGCCCATTCCCCCTTCCTTCCAGCATTCCTAAGACACAAAGGTTAGTTTTTTAGGAAACTAGTTTTGTTATAGTCCCACAGGTCTCTGATGCTCTGTTAATTTTTTTTAGTCTATTTTTTCTCTGTTGCTAAGATTGAATAATATCTATTGCATCTTCAAGTTCACTGATTCTTTCCTCTGTCCCCTCCATTCTGTTGGATCCATCCATTGAGTTCTTTATTTTGGTTATTGTATTTTTCAGTTCTAAAATATCCATTTGGTTCAGGGTGCCTGGGTGGCTCAGTTGGTTAAGCATCTGACTCTTGGTTTTGGCTCAGGTCATGATCTCAGGGTCATGAGATCGAGCCCTGCATGGGGCTCAGGGCTCAGTGCAGAGTCTGCCTGAGAGTCTCTCTCTCTCCCGCTCCCTCTCCCCTCCCCCCCACTCATTTGCTTGCTCTCTCTCTCAAATAAATAAATAAATAAATCTTTATAAAATATCCATTTGGTTCTTTTTGATATCTTTTAGTGTTGGCATCAATTGATTTTCTTTTTCATTCAGTTGGAGATCTTTCCGGTTCTTGGTATGATGAGTGGTTTTGAACTGAAACCTGGATATTTTGGGTAGTATGTTATGAGACTTTAGATCTAATTTAAACCTCCTGTTTTATCTGGCTTATTCTGACACCAATGCAGCAGGGGAAGAGAGAATGAAGTGCCACTTCTTTACTGCCAGAAGGAAGTTAAAAGTACAGGTTCCCTATTCAATCTCTATTGGTGTCCAAGGTAGGGGGCTCCTTGGAATTGCTGGGAAGGGGTGGGAGTTCCAGCTCCCAACCAGGCCTCCATCAATACCTATGTGGCTGGTTTCCACTGACACCATGGAATGGGGTGGTGACCTTGTTACCACTGGGTGGTGATGAATGTCCTGAGTCTCCACTAGGCCTCCTAGGCCACAGCAGGGAGCCTTTGGGGGGCGCTCATTACTTCGTCATGGGGCTGGAAGTTCAGGCTTTCCAGGTGGTCTCCACTGACACTACAGTGGGAAGAAGTATCTTGCTACTGGCTGAAGCGAATGTAAGTCCTAGCTCCCCACTCAGCCTTCTCTGAGACTCATTAGATCTTGGAAAGGGTGGAAATCTAGGTTCCCCATTCAGTCTATGATGGTGTGGGTGTGGGTGGGGCCACCGCTTTTTCCTGTGATATTTGGATAGAGTAGAACAGTCATTGTCTAAAAGTTTTCTGTCTTGCTGGGCTGCCCCTAGATTGGATTATTCTGTATTTTGATTGTGGGGGTAGTTACACTAATCTATATTTATGTTAAAATTCACAGAACTATGTTCAAAAATGTCAATTTACAAATAAAATGTTTAAAAATGAAGAGCAAAATTGAAGGACTTATGCCTACAGACTTAAAGAATCACTATAAAGATTGAATAAACAGGACAGTGTGGTATTGTTGTAAGGATAGGGAAACAGATCAATGGAAAAGAATAGAAAGTCCAGAAATAGCCTCACACACATTGGCCAACTGATTTTCAACAAGGGAGCCAAGGTAATTCAATAGGTGATGGCAGAGACATTTAAAAAAATGGTGTGATTACAACTGAATATTCATATAGGGAAAAATGAACCTCAACTTTTATCATACAACATATACAAAAATTTATTTGAAGTGGACCATAAATCTAAATATAAAAGCTAAAACTATAAAAATTTTAAGGGAAAATATTTGCAAGTTTGGCATAGGCAAACATTTTCTGTATAGGACACAAAAAGAATGAACCATATAAGAAAAAATGATACATTGGATTTCATCAAATTTTGCTCTGTGAGAGAACCAACAAGAAAATTAAATGATAAATTTGCAAACCATATATTTGAAAAAAGATTAATATACATAATATATGAATTACACTTACAATTTAATAACAAGACAAGCAACCCAATTTAAAAGTGGGCAAACAATTTAAATAGACACTTCACAGAAGAAGACATATGAATGCCAAACAAGCCCATGAAAATATACTTACCATCGTTTGTCACCAGGGAAATGCAAATTAAAGCACAAAGAGATACCACTTCACACCTACTTGAATGGCAAAAATTGAAAAGCTAGACAATAAAAAATGTTAGCAAGGATGTGGAGTAACTGGATCTCTTAAACTTTGCATTGTGGGAATGCAAAATGGCATGATCACATGGAATACTCTGTTTCTTATAAAGTTTAAAATATACTAACCATGCAGCCTAGCAATTCCATTACCAAATATTAGCCAAGACAAATGAAAATATATGTTCACACAGGTATCTGTACACAAATGTTATAGCAGCTTCATTTCTAATAATCAAAAACTGGAAATAACCCAAATGTCATCAATAGGTGAATGGAAAAACAAATGTTCCACGATATAGAATACTACACAGCACTGGGGAAAAAAAACCCTGTTGATTCATGCAACAAGATGAATGGGTTCAAAAAAGTTGTAGGAAGCAAAAAAAAAAAAAAAGAAGTCTGGGACAAAAGAGTACATAGTGTATTAATCCATTCATATGAATTTTACAAAAGGCAAGTCCTATTTATAGCGACAGAAAGGAGATCAGTACTTGCCTGGGACTGGGGTGGAGCTGTTGGAGTGCAAAAGGGTGTGAGGGAGCTTTTTGAGGTAATGGAAATGTTCTATATTAATAACATGGATCAATCTTGCAAACAATAGAAGGAAGCCATACATAAAAGAATACATATTGCATGATTTCGTTTATATTTGGTTCAAAAAAAATAAGCAGGGGCGCCTGGGTGGCACAGCAGTTAAGTGTCTGCCTTTGGCTTAGGGCGTGATCCCGGCGTAATGGGATCGAGCCCCACATCAGGCTCTTCCGCTATGAGCCTGCTCTTTCCTCTCCCACTCCCCCTGCTTGTGTTCCCTCTCTCACTGGCTGTCTCTATCTCTGTCGAATAAATAAATAAAATCTAAAAAAAAAAATAAGCAAAGCTAAAGCACTATGCTTAGGGATCCACATGTAAGTAGTAAAACTTAGAAGATTAGCAGGAAGTGGATTGCTGGAAAAGCCATGCTAGTGGTCTCCTGTAGTAGGGGTATAGTGCTTGGGAAGGGACATGTGCAGTGTTTGGGGTGCCAGCAACACTATCTGATCTGGATGGTGGATACATGAGTGTTTACTTTATGGCAATTTGTTCATCTGTAATGTTTTGGCTGTGTACCTTTTTGTTTGTTTGTTTGTTTGTTATATTTACAACTAAAGACATTCAAATAAAAAGAAGAGCAAAAATAGTAACTGAAAGACAAGCAGAGACTGGTACAAGGGAATGAGGCCAGAAGAGGCGAGAGCTGCACGGAGCAAATAGCAAGGGCTGTGGGACTGGGCCTGTGAAGGATTTTTAGGGCAATCCTTGTACCTGGTGGGGGCAGCTGGACATTCCAGGCTGGACAATACATCTCCTTAAGTGCTGCCCCATCATATACATAGCACGGGGATGGGTATACAGTATACCTACACAAAACTTGTGGATACACTAGTGGTATTAGGGTATGCCATTACAACATGTCCATATCCGACCACATTCTCCAGAGGCCATCTACTAAAAAGAATCAGACTTGAAGGCAAGAGTCCTGGGTTAAGGCACCAGCAATGTCACTTCTAGCTTCATGACCTTGGACAGGTCTTTTCACCTCTCAGCATTAGTTTTCTTATACTGGCCTTGGCTGTGAGGACCAATGAGAGACAGAATGGATATATCTATTTATCTATATCCTTCTAGATCCCAACTCAGCCTTTAAAAAGGGCCATTGCACTAATATTTTGAAGTGGGAACACCAAAGTCCTCAACTTAAGGCAGCCATTTGGTCCCCCTCTACCAATCCGGTCCCTGGGTGTGAATTAGTATGATGATGTGAGGGGCTACTGTCAGCTATTCCAAACTGAATATCTGAAAAGGTGCCAGTTATGAAGGGGGTAGCAGNAATGGCGGAGTGGGGAGACATGAAAGCTAAATGCTTTGAACCTCTGCTAACTTCACTGCACATAATCCCACCTTGTAACTACCCATGTGTCAGGCTTGGCGGTGGGAAGAAGTGGCACAAGGCTGATATTTGCTAGGCCAAGCAGAACATCAATACCAAAGGTGCTGCATGAGATGGGGGTCACCACTGCTGCCTCCCTAAAATTGTTCTGTCACATATTCTGGTACCTCTGGGCTAAAGGGGACCCTGTCTGATTGTGAGGGTTGGGGAACTCTCTGTCTACAAGGACCCTGACAATACCAATGGACATTCAAGCTTGGAACTTGGGACAAGCTTTTTTCTCCTGTTTGGGGAAGAGTGCCCACTTTCTTTTGTTCATCTGAGAGAAAGGTTCTGGATTCATCCTTGTTCACTGATAAGCAGGAACCACTTGCAAATTAAAGACTTAAGATAAGGGCTGGCTGGCAATAAAGGAATGGCAACAATGGACCAGATGCTATAGCCTTATCCATTTCAAAGGTTCCTGAATAGCCAGCTGTATCATGGAAGGATCCAGGCTTCTTTTTAATAACATGTCATGGTCCTGATCATGCATCAAGTGGCACCAGCACCTGTCTTCTTCTTGTCCCTGTTCCTCATATATACACTTTTACTCTCAAGTAGATACAGGAACCCACTGCAAATAAAATTAGTTTTGGGGAGAAATTATGGGCTGATTCCTTTAACACACACACACACACACACACACACACACACACACACACTATTCCATTTGGAAATGTGAAAATAATGTAGCAATGATCAGGATATTTTTTTTTAAAGTCACTCAAATCCCATCACTCTAACACAGCTCTTTATATTTGGGCTTTTAAGTGCAGTGTTTATAAGTTGCAAGATCACAATATAAATATAGTGACACCTCTTCCTTTACAAAACCTTCTGTTCCATGTATTCCTCAGGCTGCTGCAGGTTTCAGAAAGAACATATTAAATGGCCTCATAATATGCAATGGAATGGATATGCCATAATTTAATTAACCACCCCTTATTGCTGGGCAATTCATTTGTTCCCAGTGTTATATTACTACAGCCAATCTCATAATGAACATCTCCATGCATGTATCTTTTCAATTCTTTTGAAATGCTTCCTAAAGAATAAAATCTCAGGAGAGGAAATTATTGGGTTAAAGGGTAGGAACAACCCCAGGGCTCCTGCTTCAATTGACTAGGCTGCCTTCTGCAGGGGTGGGCCCCTTTCTGAAATGTGCATGCCCTTAGCACTAGCCAGCCTTCTCCTTCAGCCCCCCAAAGCTTTCCCACACACTCTTGGTCCCTTAGTTACTGCCTGTTGTGTGGGGATCAACTTTTATTTGCTCTCTGGGTATCCTGCACCATGGTTTCAAAACAATGCAAACTTGTTTTGGGAAACAGACCGAGCCGATGTAGAATAGTCTCTGAGCTCCAACAGCTGAGAGTCCGCAGTAATTATCTTTGGGGGATGCCAGTCTTGGGAAGTAAGGAGCATATGTGCTTGTTTCTCTGAGGCTACATGGCAGAGAAGTTCCCCCACACCCTTCACAAGTGAACATAATGCTCTCACACAGGCAGCCTTGCACTGACTACCAGGCTCCCCTCAGCACTCACTATATGCCAGGTCCTGCCATGAACCAGACACAGTCCTTGCCTTCAAAGAGCCTACTACAGCTGGTAGAGCCAAATGGGTAAACAACTAACAGAGATGCAATGTGGTGTCATGGTCAAGAGCAGGTGCATTGCAAACAAGGCTGACTTGCGTTGAGATCCCAGCTTTGCCATTGCCTTGCTGCATGGCCTTGAGCAAGTCAATTTATATCTTTTTTGCCTTGGTTTCACCATCTACAAAATAGGGATGATATTAATACTGACCCCTGTTGGATCATTATAAGGAGTTGATGAGCCAGTGCATGGAAAGCATGCAGCATGGTGCCTGCCATGTAGTAGAGTAAGTGTATTACTAAAACAAGGTAGAAAGTAAAATATTTCCTAAGAGGACTCTGATAAAGTACATAAAAAACCCCAGTCTTCCTGTTTGGGGGATCAGGAATTGCTTTTTTGCTTCTCGTTGCCCCTGATAGAGGTGGTGGGAAAAGCCAGTAGGCAAGGGGATCCAGTCTCTTCCATCAGACCCAGGATAGGGAAATGTGTTGGTGAACCACAGTGAGCAGCCTTGAGGGCCTGGGGAGGATAGGGCCTCAGTGAGTTGAGGCTGCCTAAAAAACCATTCACAGAAGCTTCCACTGTTTCTGCCTATGTTATTTCTACCAGGAGGGGAAAGTAAAGTGGCCCAGCTGACTAGTCTTTCCCAAGTGCTAAATTGACCTTCTTGATTAGAAAAACACAGCCCTGGGCTGACAGCCTTGCCAGCAATCAGTACTAATGCAAGGCCCAGCTGAGGAATACAGCAGGCCAGGCCCCACGCCCAGTGCCACGAAGTCTTCTGCCTTGTCCAGGACATGGTCCAGAGATATAAAAGAGCTGATTTAATAGCAGAACTACTTAGAGTCAACATTTACAAGTGCCAGTGATGCCTTATGTGTAATGAAAGGAACATGAGTGGGACAGCTTCTCCTCCTGCCACCCGAGTCCCTGAGGTAAACTTTCACAAAGGAAAATCAATTGAGAATGGCCTTGAACTATCATGACCAGCAGCACAGGCATATAGGTCACAAAAGTATCTATCATTATTGTGGTTAAAATGCTCTTGCCATCAAAGCCTTGTACTCATTTCTTTCTGGAAACAATCTGGTCTCCTCTCATGGCTGGTAATTATTATCTGCCTCTTTACTAGCTATACTTTCTATCCAATTTACCCATTTCTTATTGAACTCTCTGTCTAATGCCCTTTATCTGGGCACCTACTGTGGCAGATGCAGACCTGAGACAAATGTCATCCCCTTCCCTCAAAAGTAACTTCAGCAAAATAATCACTTATTAGAGAAATGCAGTCCTTGGGTAATCATCCACTTCAGCATTATCCGAAGCATATTCCACAAATGTTGGTTCCACAAGATTCTAATAATGCTCAGCTCTAAAAGGGCTGTGTGGTGACAAACGTTTGGAATAAAGCGGAGTGAAGAAAAGTTAGTAGGTTTTCCTGATCGCCAGACTTCCTAGAGCCTGTGACATGCCAACGTGTATCATGACTCTGCAATATGGGCTAGTGAACACAACATTCCCCAAACACAGTGAACTCCAGACCCATGTGGAAAAAGCACTTCATGAGACTAGCAGTCCAGACACCTGTTGGGAAACACAGAACTATTCCAACCCCCTTATTTTTTAGATAAAGAGACTGCCCAGTGAAGGAAAGGGAGTCTGTGGCAGGACCACACTAATTCAGCTTGTAGCACCTTCAAAAAGGCCATCTCTAAAACCCTCAGTGTTTCAGGTTGGGGAGCCATTAGAGGGTTTTAAGCATGACAGTGAATTCGCATTTTAGGTAAATCACTCTGGCTGATGTGTAGAGGATCTAGGTGAGCCAGTGAAGGGACAATTAAAGTCATATAGGTGAAAGACCTAAATTAGCGCAATGATAGGAGTGTTTTTGAGGAGGAGATAGGTACTAGAAATAATTAGGAGATAAACTGCCAAAACTTGGTGGCTGATAAGGCGGGGAGAGGGAGAGGTTAAGGGTGATGCTAAGAGATATGACCTGGGTGACCAGGTAGATGTTGGTGCCGTGTGCTGCAGAAAGAGCTAGTTGGACAGGGGTTAGAGGGTTTTGAAGACTTCCATTCCAGTGGCTGTGGGATCTTCAGTGTAGATATCCAACAAGCATTTGGCTTCATGGGGAGAGGTTCAAGCTAGAGACCATAATCAGGAAGATAACTGCATATAGATGGAAATTAAAGCAAAAGAATGGAAGAAATGGCCCAGAGAGAGCCTGTAGAAGAAGTAAAAGTGATGGGCCAGGGGATTCAATTCTGGCCTCCAAAGAACTGACCACCTAAACCCTACCCTTCCTTTGAGGTTCTCCTCAATTAGCACTTACTTCAGGTAGACTCACCAAGAAAAAAAAAGAGAGGGGTCAAATAAATAAAATCAGAAATGAAAGAAAACTTATAACTGATACCATAGAAATACAAAGGATCATAAGAAACAACTACAAATATTCACCAACTGGACAAACCCAGAAAAAATGCATAAATTTCTAGAAACACACATTCTTCCAAGACTAAATCATGAAGAAATAGAAAATCTGACTAGAGGGTGCCTAGGTGGCTCAGTCAGTTAAGCGTGGGTCCAACTCTTAATTTCAGTTCAGTTCATGCTCTCAAGGTCGTGGGATCGAGCCCCCTGGCAGGGCTCCATGCACAGCAGGGGGTCTGCTCAAGATTCTTTCTCTTCCCTCTGCCCCTCCCCACTGCACTCTGTCTCTCTCTCAAAAAAATAAATAAATCTTTTTTAAAAAGGAAAGAAAATCTGAGTAGACCATTTTCTAATAAGGAGGTTAAATCAGTAAAATTAAAAAAAAATTAAAACAAAAACAAAAACAAAAAAAGGAGGTTGAATCAGTAGTCAAAAAACTTCCAACAAACAAAAGCCCAGGATCAGACAGTTTCACTGATGAATTCTACCAAACTTTGAAGAAGATTTAATACCTAACCTTTCCAAATTCTTCCAAAAAATTGAAGAGGAGGGAATGCTTCCAAACTCATTTTATGAGGCCAGCATTACCCTGATACCAAAACCAGACAAGGACACCAAAAAAGAAGGAAAGAGAAAGAAAGAAAGAAAGAAAGAAAGAAAGAAAGAAAGAAAGAAAGAAAGAAAGAAAGTTAGTTACATGCAAATATCTTTGATGAACATAGATGCAAAAATCCTCAACAAATTTTAGAAAACAGAATTCATACACCATGGTTAAGTGGGATTTATTCCAGGGATACAAGGATGGCTCAACATCTGCGAATTAATCAACATGACATAGGACAAAGGAGCCAAGAACATATAATAGTGAAAGGACTGTCTCTTCAATAAATGGTGCTGGGAAGACTGAACAGCTATATGCAAAAAAAAAAAAAGAAAGAAAAGAAACTAGAACACTATCTTACACCATATATAAAAAATAACTCAAAATGGATTAAAGGCTTGAATGCAAAACCTGAAACTATAAAATTTCTAGAGGAAAACATAGGCAGTAAGCTCCTTGACATTGGTCTTAGCGATGTCTTTGTGAATCTGACTCCAAAGGCAAGGGAGACAAAAGCAAAAATAAACAAATGAGACTATATCAATCTAAGAAGCTTCTACACAACAAAGGAGACCATCATTAAAATGGAAAGGCATCCTACAGAATGTAAGCAGATATTTGCAAATCATATATCTGATAAGGGGCTAATATCTAAAATATATATAAAGAACTCATACAACTCCACAATAAAAAAACAAAACAAAGAACCCAGATAAAAAGTGGGTAGAGGATCTGAATAGATATTTTTCCAAAGAAGACTTACAGATGGCCAACACACACATGAAAAGATGTTCAACATCATTTACCATCAGGGAAATGCAAATCAAAACTACAATGATATATCACCTCACACCAGTCAAAATAGCTTAAGTCAACAATACAAGAAACAACAGGTGTTGGCAAGGATGTGGAGAAAAAGGAACCCTGATGCACTGCTGGTGGGAATGCAAACTGGTGCAGCCACTGTGGAAAGCAGTATGGAGGTTCCTCAAAAAGTTAAAAATAGAACTATCATATGGTCCAGCAATCTCACTACTGGGTATTTACCCAAAGAATACAAAACACTAATTCAAAGGGATACATGCATGCTTATGTTTATAGCAGCATTATTTACAATAGTCAAGATATGGAAGTAGTCCAAGTGTCCATCAACTGATGAATAGATACAGAAGATGTGATGGAATATTATTCCAACATGAAAAAGAATGAAATCTTGCCAATTGCAATGACATGGATGGAGCTAGAGAGTATTATGCTAAGCAAAATAAGTCAGAGAAAGACAAATACCATATTTCACTCATATGTGGAATTCAAGAAACAAAACAAATGAGGAGAGGGAAAAAGAGAGAGAGAAAAGAAACCAAGAAACAGACTCGTAATTACAGAGAACAAACTGATGGTTACCAAAGGGGAGGGGGTGGCAGGATGGGTTAAAGAGGTGATAGGGATTAAGGAGGGATTAAGGAGAACACTTGTGATAAGCACCGGGTGATATATGGAACTGTTGAATCACTATATTGTACACCTGAAACTAA
Organism: Ursus maritimus; assembly: GCF_017311325.1. Lineage (NCBI taxonomy): Eukaryota > Metazoa > Chordata > Mammalia > Carnivora > Ursidae > Ursus > Ursus maritimus. The sequence continues at coordinate 20,452,034 of NW_024423319.1, forward strand.
TATAATATGTTAACTAACTGGAATTAAAATTTAAAAAAAAACTTTAAAAAAAGAAGAAATAATTAGTGTTGGAGAGAATGTGGAGAAAAGGAAATCCCTGCACATTGCTGATGGGAACGTAAATTGGTGCAGCCACGATGGGAAAACAGTATGGAGAGTTCTCAAAAAACTAAGATCTGCCATATGATCCAGCTATTCCACTTCTGGATATTTATCCAAACAATATGAAAACACTAATTTGAAGAGATATATGCACCCCTATGTTCACTGCAACATTATTTACAGTGGCTAAGATAAACCACTTAAATGTCCATCAGTGTATGAATGGATAAAGAGGATGTGGTGTGTGTGTGTGTGTATATATCTATATCGTGGAATATCAGTCATAAAAAAGAATGAGCTCCTGCCATTTGCAACAACATGGGTGGACCGAGAGGGTATGAGGCTCAGTGAAATAAGTCAGAGAAAGACAAATACCACATGATTTCATTTACATGATATATATATATATATATATATATATATATAAAATGGAGTAGTATATATAAAATGGAATGCTATTCAGTCAAAGAAGAACAAAATCTTGCCATTTGTACCAACATTGGATGGACCTTGAGGATATCATGTGAAGTGAAGTAAGTCAGTCAGAGAAAGAAATATACCATATGATTTCACTCATATGTGGAATATAAAATTAAAACAAAACAAATGAACAAACCAAACAATACAAAAACAGATGTATAGATATGGAGAACAGATTAATGGTTACCAGAGGGGAAGTGGGTTGGGAGGTGGTCAAATGGGTGAAGGGGGTCAACTGTATGGTGATGGATGGTAACTAGACTTGTCATCATGACCACTTTGTAGTGTATACAGATGCTGAATTATAATGCTGTGTACCTGAAACTTACATAATGTTATATACCAATTTTACCTCAATAAAAAATCTACATATAAAAAAGGACAAGAATAATGTGAGAAAAACTCAAGAGAAAAGGTAATCAACTGAGCTGACCCAGATGTTGAAATTAGCAGACAAAGGTTTTAAAAGCAGCTATTATAGCTATACTGAAGGACACAAAGAGAAATATGCTTGTAATAAATAAAAAGACTGAAAATGTCAGAAAAGAAATAAAAACTATAATAAAGAACAAAATGGAAAATTTAAGTTTAGAACAGAAGCATACAATATCTGAAATAAAAATTTACTGAATAGGCTTAACAACAGAATGGAAATGACAGAAGAGTCAGAAAAAAATGAAGATAGATGATTAGAAATTATGCATTCTGAAGAACAGAGTGAGAAAAAAAATTAGAGAAAAAAACCCCCCAAGCCTAGGGGACATAGTGAAAACATCTAAAATATATATAGCTAGAGTCCTGGAAGGAAATGAGAGGGGATGAACCAGAAAAAAACATTTATTTGAATAAAAGAATGGAAGTAAATTTCCCAAATTTTATGAAGGACATAAAATCACAGATTTAAGGAGCCTAGTGAATCCCAAGCAAGATGAACACAAAGAAAATCATACCTACCACATCACAACCAAACTGCTAAAAATCAAAGGTCAAGATAAATTCTGAAAGCAGGTAGAGCGAAATGACATACAGAGGTACCACAACTCAATACACATAAAATATAATAAAAGCTCAAAGACAGGGAACAACATCTTCACCACAATGAAAGAACACAACCAAGAATTCTATATGCAGAAAAAAACAAGAATAAGATAAAATAAAGGCTAAGGCTTTTTTTTTTTTAGATAAAAGATAACAAACAGAACTAATCACCAGCAGATTTGCATTACAAGAAATGCTGAAAGAAATTATTCAGGCAGAAGGGAAATTATACCAGATGAAAACTGGATCAAAAGAAGAAATGAAGAGCATTGGAAATGGTAAATATAAAAAATGATTTTTCCTCTTAATTTCTTTAAAATACATGTGATTGTTTAAAGCAAAAATTGTAACATTGTATTATGGAGTATATAATGTCAGTAAGCTATAATACATATGACAATTATAGCATAAAAATTGGGATAGGGTAGACATATACAGTTGCAAGTTCTCCATGATTGACATCAAGTGGTACAATATTATCCAGGTAGACTGTGAAAAGTTATGAAGGTAAAGAGATATGGCTAAAATGAATAAAAAAATGAAAATCTATAATATATTCAAATAATCCAAGAGAAGGCAGAAAAGGAAGAACGCAGCAGCAAACAGAAGGGGGAAATAGAAAACAAATAGTAAAAAAAAAAAAAAGACCTTAATCTAAACTTATTACTACTTCTGTTTAATGTAATGAGCTCATTTGAGTTCCAGCCACCTCCAAACTCATACGATTAAATCCTAACCCCTGTACCTCAAAAATGTGACTGTATTTGGAGGTAGGGTCTTTGAAGAGTCCCTTAAGTTAAAATGAGGCTGGGAGGATGAGCCCTAATCCAATCTGACTGTTATCCTTGTGAGGAGAGGAAATCTGGACACTCAGAGATACCAGGGATGTGCACAGAAAGAGAAAAGACCATGTGAGGACACAGCAATAAGGTGACCATTTATAAGCCAAGGAGAGAGTCCTCAGGAGAAATCAAACCTGCCAACACCTTGATCTTGGACTTCCAGCCTTCAGAATGGTGAAGAAATAAATTTCTTCTGGTTCAAGCCACCCAGTCTGTGGTATTTTGTTATGGCAGCCCAGGCACACTAATAGCAAATGTTAATGGTCTAAACATTTGAATTAAAAGGCAGACTGTCAGAATGAATTAAAAGAGAAAGACATTACTATATGCTTGCTGGGAAAGATGAATTTTAACTGTAAAGATAGAGACAGACTGAAAGTAAATGGATGAAAAAGGACATATACTATGAAAACAGTGAATGAAGGCTGCAATGGATGTATTCATATCAGATAAAATAGACTTCGAGTCAAAAAGTGTTATCAGAGATGAAGAGAGACATTTCATAATACAGAGAGGATTAATTTGTCAGGAAGACATGACATTCATAAATGTATATGTGCTTAATAACAGAATTTCAAAATAAGGAAGGTGAAAATTGGCAGAATTAAAGAGACAAACCAGAGCTGGAGATTTTAACAAACTATTCTCAGCAAAAGATAAAATAACTAAACAAAAATTAGTAAAGACATAGATGATCCAAATAATGTTATCAACCACCTTGACATAAATATTTATAAATCACTATACCCCCCAAAAGAAGAATACACATTTTTTTCAAGTATGCATGGTACATTCAGCAAGATAGATTGTATGCTGGGCCATAAGCCATGTCTAAATAAGTCTCACAGAAATGAAATCATACAGTGGATTTTCTTAGACCACAATGGAATTAAGTAAGAAGTCAATAACAATAAGATAGCCAAACAATCCCACAATATTTGGAAATTAAGCAATACATAGCTAAATACCATAAAGGTCAAAGAAGAAATCATAAGGGAAATTAAAAGATATTTTGAAGTGCATGACAATAAAAACATGATGCATTAAAATTTGTGGGAAGCAGGTGAAGCAGTGTTTAAAGAAAAGGTTATAACTGCAAATGTTTAGATTAGAGAAGAAAAATGGTTGGGGCACCTGGATGGTTCAGTAAGTTAAGCAAGCCTCTGACTCTTGGATTCAGCTCAGTTCATGATCTGGAGGTCCTGAGATCCAGCCCCGCATCACGTTCCATGCTCAGCACAGAGTCTGCTTCAGATTCTCTTTCCCTCTCCCTCCCCCTTTGCCCCTCTCCCCGCTCAATCATATGTACACGTGTGTGTTCTCTCTCTAAACATAAATAAATAAAATCTTTTAAAAAAGAAAAGAACAATGGTTTAAAATTAAAGATCAAGTTTCCACATTAAGAAGGTAGAAAAAGGTGGGCAAAGTAAGTATAAGTTAAAAAATAAAGAGGACATCAGAGGTCAACAAAATAGAATAAAAAAACAATGGAGAAGATTAATGAAGCAAAAAGATCAAAAAAAGTTGAAAATGCCCTAGCTAGATTAATCGTAAAAATAAAGACAGAGCACAAATTAGCAATATCAAGAATAAAAGAGGGGAATATCACTACAGACCCTACAGCATTAAAAGGACAATAATGAAATACTATGGACATCTGTATGCCAACAAATTTTGACAACTTGGATAAAATGAAAAATATTTTGAAAATAACTTATTTTTTTTCAGATTTTATATATTTATTTGATAGAGATAGAGACAGCCAGCGAGAGAAGGAACACAAGCAGTGGGAGTGGGAGAGGAAGAAGCAGGCTCATAGTGGAGGAGCCTGATGTGGGGCTCGATCCCACAACAGCGGGATCACACCCTGAGCCGAAGACAGATGCTTAACGACTGCGCCACCCAGGTGCCCCAAAATATAACCTATTTAAATGGACACAAGATCAAAGAGAAAATATGCATTTCATATCTATTAAAGAAATTGAATTTGTCATCAAACACATCCCCACAAAGAAAACTCCAGGGTCAAGTGGTTTCACTGGTGTATTCTAGCAGACATTTAAGGAAGAAATAACAATCTAACACAAAAATTTTCAGAAAAAGAGGAGGAGAGGATTTGTCTTGACTTGTTTGATGAGACCAGCATAACCCTAACACCTGTGTTTTCTTCCAAAAGCTTTGTGGTTTTAGCTTGTATGTTTAGTTCTATGAAGCATCTCAAATTAAGTTTTTGTGTATGATATAGGTATGGGTTGAGAATATTTTCATGACTTATAGGTAAGCAAAGATTTCTTAGCACACAGGAAGTAATAACCACACTATCTTTTTTTCATCAAAATTAAATACTTCTGCTCATCAAATGACATCATTAAGATCTGTACAGATGAATTGCAAACATGTATATAGATACTCTAACCCAAAGGAGGGAGAAAATAACACCCCACTCCTTAAGTGTGATCTAATCATAGTGACTTCCTTCCAAAGAGGACAGTATGGAAATGGGAAAAGAAAGAATAACTTTATAGTGCAGAAACCTGGCAAACACTACCTGAGCCAGGGATCAAGGTCAACATCAGTAGTGATAAGTCATGTTGCTATGATGTGATGAAAATGGCACTCTACCTCTGTGGTCTTACTTAAACCCATAAACCCAGTCTAATGAGAAAAACATGAGACAAATCTCTGTAAGGGGCATCCTACAAAACACCTGACCCAGTACTTCTTAAAACTATCAAGAATAAGAAAAGTGAGAAACTGTCATATCCAAGAGGAGTCTAAAGAGACAGAATAATTAAATGTAATATGATTCATAACAAAAAAAGGACATTAGGAAAAGGACAAAAGGAAATATGAATGAAGTATAGATTTTAGTTAATAATAATGTATCAATCTAGGTCTATTAATTGTCACAAATGTACCATAGTAATGTAAGATATTAACAATAGAGGAAACTGGGTAGGAGGTATATAAGAATTCTCTGTACTATCTTTTCAATTTTTCTGTAAATCTAAAACTGTTTCAAATAATAAAGTCTTTTTTTTTTTTTAAAGACATTGTTAAAATGTAAAGATGAGTCACTGATTAGGAGAAAGTACTTGCAAAATATATAACTGACAAAAGACTGGTATCCAGGATATTTAAAAGAACAACTCTTAAAAGTCAATAATAAAAAGACAACTCAATAAAAATGGACACAATATTTATACAGACACTTCATTAAAGAAGTGACCAACAAGCATGTGAAAAGATGCTCCACATCATTAACCACTAGGGATATGCAAATCAAAACCACAATAAGATATCATTAGACCCACTTGAATGGCTAAAATTAAAAAGAATAAAAACACCAAATGTTGGCAAGGACACAGAACAAGTAGAACTCTTACATGTTGTTGATGTGAACATTAAATAGTACAACCACTTTGGAAAATGGTCTAGCCCACAGTTTCCTATAAACCTAAACATACATCTACGCTATGATCAAGCAATTACATTCTTAGGTATTTATCAAAGAGAAATGAAAACAAATGTCCATAAAAAGTTTTATGAGAGAATATTTACAGCAGCTTTGTTCACAAAAGCCAAAACCTGTTAACAGCCCAGGCGTCCATCAATAGAATGGATAAACAAATTGTGGTAAATTCATACAATGGAAGAAACTCTGCAATAAAAAAGAAACACATAACTGATATATGCAGCAACATGGTTGAATTTCAAAATCATGTTGAAGGAAAGAAGACATTTTAAGAAGTATATACTGTATGAATCCATTTATATGAAATTCTAGGACAGGCCAATCTGGTCTTTGATGGGACAGAATCAGAACACTGGTTGTCTATGGAATGTGGGAGCAGGGATCAACTGGGAGAGAGCATGAGGGAACTTGCCAGGATGATGGAGATGTTCTAATTCCTGATAGAGGTTTGGTTACACAGTTGTATGTATTTTTCCAAACTTGTCAAATGAAACACTTCTGATTTATGCATTTCATTATATTCAAATTTCATCTCAGAATAGAAAAAAGAGTTCTAAACACATATTAATGGTATTCATACTGAATGCAACTTTGAAATGTATCAACAATAAGATGGACTGGTAGACTAATAGAGTAAAATGTTTGTAGAATCTAAGAGGTATATATGAGAGCTGACTGTAAAAGTCTTCCAGCTTTACTGTATGTTTGTAAATTTTCATGACACATTTTTCAAAAATAAAAGCCAATCCACAGTTTGGGAGAACATATAAAAAGAATGAAGGAAGAGTATCCCAGAATATATGAAGGCTCCTACAAATCAATGAGAAAAAAGGCAAATGACTCACTATAAGAAGTACCAAAACAGTTTAACAGGCATATTACTATAGAGGATATTCAAGTGACCAAAAACACATGAAAGATGCTATGGTGGATGCTGTGATGTCCCGGCAGACTTTATGAGTGATTCCTGCGGCTCTGTGGGGGCTGCTAGCAGACAGCCCTCTGTTTTAAGTCCAGTGTGAGGTTCTCAGCCCAAATCAAATGCTGCTGCAGATTCAAGAGCAGTGTTTCAAAAACCATTCCCTCACTCCACTACCAACCAAGTGCGGGTCCTTGGATAAGTCAAACTCCCTACAGCTATGCCTCCTCATCTAGAAAACAATGAGTGTCCTTTCTGTCTCCCCAAACTGTTGTGAGGGTAAACCCCACATTAAAAGCTCTATTTGGCCTGGAGAGTGCTATCTACACATAAGTCATGCTCATTCAAGACCAGCAAATGGCAGAATGGGGACTTGAACCCAGGACTCTGCCATCCTCCCCCAGCACCACTGTCTTCAGAGCAGATCTCTCTGCCTTATTTACCAGTGGCTGCTCAGATGGAATGCCACCTACTTAGAGAAGCTGTTGTGACAATCAAACCTAAAGTAACTCACTCTGCTTTCTTACCAATGGAAATTATATCATCAACAAAAATTGTCACCAGCTCCTCACACCCTCAGATAATGATGATGACGCACTGTGATGGACAAAGAGTGAAAATCTGTGGCTAATGAAGGAACAATAAGCTGCAACTCCTCAGATGGTTTTATTGATGGGTGATTCTAGAATGGCTCGATACAAACATATACACGTGGTTTGATATACACAAAGCTCCTGAGCATATGAAAGAACTTCTATTACCCTACCAGTTAGTGGGTGAGCTCCCCAAATTGTGCAATTCTGTTCTGACCAGGGTTGGGAGAGTCCACCCCAGGAAGGGCCCATTGTGCTTATGACACTCATTAACCCTGATAGTAACAACAGTCAGCACAGCCACAGTGGTGCCAACTCTGAGTGTGGGACATGTTGCCATAATCAGACTGACCCAATGCTTCATCTCTGACCTAGTCCAGGACTGTGTTGGGTTATATACATCTACTAGGTAGGAATCAATCCTCAAAAATATCCCTGAGAGGAAGTCTTATCATTCTCACTCATCAAATGAGGAAATGGAAGCTTGGGAAAGGTGAAGGGAGTTGCTCAAGGTCACAGAGTCAGCCAGTGTTGGAGCTAGGACTTGAATTTGCATGCCTATCATGGTTTCTTTCTTGAGAGTATGAGCCAGTGCTCCTTCCACACTGTGCAGCATACATGGGAAGGCCAAACGGGATGAACTTCTTTTCACAGTTTGTGACCAAAAGGGCCCAAATGCTATCCATTCACTCATTGACCCCATCTTTAGGTAAACTAGATACACGGTGTTCTCCTGCCCTTTTCAGGGCCACCGGCAGGAAGCATGGAAAAGACGCTTGTTGAAGCCTTCCTTGGAAGTGTGCACATGTCTAGCAGTTTGATTAGTTATTTTTAGAGGCTGTGCTAGTCTGAATGGAGAACAGCAATTAAGTCATAAGCCCACATAGCATTCATTCATTAATAGGATCTCCACTCAGGAGTGTTCGCCTAATGCCAGCCAGCCAGTCTAAGGAAAGCTATTCTGAAGTCAGGAAGGCCTCTTGCCTGGGACAATGGCTTGGGAGCTGATTCCCAGACATGCTGGGTGTGAAGTGGTATATCAGATGACTCTTTTCTTTGTTACAAACCCCATTCCCACTCCACACAAACTGAAGCCACAAGGACCCTCAAATTGATCAGAGTTTTTGAGAATGGCTAATGCACAGCACAGATGAAAAGTCCAGGGGAGGACTCTCCCAGCTAAGTAAAGGCAGGAGAGTGAGTGGGCAAAGTTTAATCCCTTTACCTTCTTCCTCTGCCTTTCTGATTCCTACCTCTGCCTGTTATTCTCCCAGCCAGTGCAACCTTCTCCTGAGGGACCAGGCAACAGTCCGGGCTAGGGATTGGCACATGAAGGGAAGTCCCTACCACCCAGAAGCCTGGCACCAGCTTCCAGGTGGCCATAGGCCAATGGTTTTTGGAGGCAAGGGCTGGCAATGATGAGCTTATCATGGGGAACTGCCCTCAGGTGGCTCTAGAAAGAACTTCCACGGTGGCTCAAGAAAGTTAGGATTGTCCCAGGTCCCTGACTGAGACAGGGAAAGAGATCCTAGAATTAAATATGTCAGAAGTAGGGAGAAGGCCTTGGAGATGGCCTAGTTTTTGGCTAGATAGAGGCCTGCAGCTCAGTCACAGAAAAAGAGAGTCAAAAGTCACCCAATAAGCTAGGGACAGAGCCTGACCCAAACCTCATGACTCTTGACTTTGGGTGACCCTGTACCCTGTCTAGTCCTCTGACCTCCTTCAATCTGGCCAAGCTGACTCCAGTAACGCCAGCGCCATCAAGAGCCCCAGCAGACAGCACCGACACCCTCCCCTGGAAGTTGTGTGCTGTGTGTGGGGCTGGAAGAGGAGCAGAGCTGTTTCCCAGTAAGGCCTTAGTTTCCTCCCTGGCTTCAGGCCCTCCCCCCTGACCTTGCAGGCACCTCAGGAAATCCCATTCTGGCCACTATCTGCTTCCTCCCAGCATCCGGGCCCCTCTGCTCTGACAGGCTTTCCACCAGTCCATCCCCCACTTGCTGTACCCTTGGGCCAAAGCTGGTTCAGGGTCCCCAGTGCCCTGGCCAGCAACCAGAGTTGCTTTCCAGATTCCTCCCCAGGGTTCTGAAGAGATAGCTGGGTCACTGACGTCCTGTTGTAGCCAATTCCTCCTCTGTAGGGCCCATGCCTACAGCTTCTCAGCTTGTGAGATGAGTTCTGGGGAAAGCAAGAATTTTAGGGACTAGAGGGCCAGCATGCCAGTGCCCACCACCCCCTTACCTGCTGTGTGACCTAAGGCAAGCTGCAAAAGGTCTGCTTCCCATGGGGCTGAGAGAACTCAATGAGACAATGCATTTAAAAGGCCCTGGCAATATGACTGGTACCCAGAAGGGGGTCTATAAATGCCAGTTTTCTTTCCATGGGGAGGGCTTCTTAACCAGGGGTCCAAGTGGGCTTCAGAGTGCCAGGAAGCCCCCAAGATTGCCTACACTGTGTGCACATGAGTGTTGTTCTAGATAGAAGCTCCATGGCTTTCAAAGAGGTTCCATGACCCATCAAAGGTTAAGAACCTCTGATCAAGAGGGTTCCCTCCCAATAGGGAAGAGTGTAGAACCTAGTCAAGAAACAGCTACTCCTTTCATGGAGGACCTGCACTGGGCCAGCCCAACAGAGCATGGGGTCTGAGACATAAGAACCCAGCCACTCATGGGGCTCCTGGGCTGGGCCCCAGAGACCCAGACGTCACAACAACAAACACTGCAGTGCAGAATGACCCACAGGTGCACTGACTGTGGAAACTAGAAGAAAGAACAGTCAGGATGGGGGAGGGGGTGTGGCAAAGGCAAGAGATAGTCAAGGCCTAGTGGACTGTACCTTGAAAGAGAAAATGGCTCCCAAAAGTCAGAGCAGCAGGGACAAAGGCACAGAGGACACAGGACAGAGCAGCATAGGCTATTTTGAGAGGTGGTCTAATACAATGGTTAAAGCCATGGGCTCTGAAGCTAAACTCGTATATTTGAATCCTGGCTCTGTTCACCACTGACTCCACAGTGGCCTGGGAAAGGTACTGCTTCCTTACTTAGAGAACGGAGGTCAATACAGTGCTTGCCTACAGATTTGTTGTGAGGATGAAATGAGTACACACAGTTAAAGCCCTCAGAACAGGACCTGGAACTTGGCAAGCACTCCGTATGTGCTTGTGGCTAGTATTCCTACCCAGCCTAGTGAGGCTAGAGGGCAGGGCTCGTGGCTGAGTGCAGTGAGGGGTGAAGCTGCACCAGCAAGCTGGGTCAGATAGGCCAGGCTGAGTCTGGGATCAAATCTGTTCATTTGGGGGTGCCATTGACTGTGTCTGAAGAGAGAACTGACATGAGCAGATGGGCATTCTACGAAGGTCATATGAATAAGATGGATGCAGCAGGCCAGTCAGTCAGCCAGTGAGCCAGTCATTCATTCACTAAATTCTTACTCGTGCCAGGGCCCATAATAAACTGAAAAGAAGAGTTTCCGGGAACTAGATGCTTCAAATATCACATATGGGGCTGGTTCTGTGCCCTGGAGCTGCTTGCATTTTAACCCCTCCCCTAGTAGTGCAGCACCCCTCTGCAATGGGAGGCTGGGGCCTGGGTAGGCACAAGGGGGTGGAACCGCAGATGAATCTATCCATGGTCAACAAAGCTCATCCTGTTAACAACACGGTCTTGTAGGCAGAAGGAGTCTGTGGAAGGCAGATAATAGCCACCAAAGATGTCCACATTGAAATCCCCAGAACCTGTGAATAGGTTACCTTATATGGAAAAAAGTACTTTGCAGATGTGGTTAATTTAAAGATTTGGGGATAGGGAGATTATTCTGGATGATCTGGGTGAATTCAATATAATCACAAGGGTCCTAGTAAGTGAAAGAGGGAGGCAGAAGAGTGGGTCAGTTCATGATGGAAGCAGAGTCAGAGAGACAGGGGTGGGGTTATGGAAATTCAACAGTCCACATCACCGGCCTTGGAGATGGAGGAAGGGGCCATGAGCCAAGGAATGGGAGTGGCTTCTAGAAACTGGAAAAGGCAAGGAAGCAGACTCTCTTCTAGAGCCTTCTGAAAGAATGCAGCCTGCCACACCTTGATTTTAGCCCAATGAGACTCCTTTTGGACTTCTGGCCTCTGAAACTGTCAGATAACAAATATGTGTTATTTTAAGCCACGAAGTTTCTGGTACTTTGTTATGGCAGCAATAGGAAACTAATGCAGAGTCTGAGGTAAAAAAAGAAAAGTAAAGCCATGTATAAAAATGTATTTTGGAAACAGCACCAAACAGGGTAAAAGAAAACCCTGGGGAAATTAAAACTTATTTAGCAAGTGCTAATGGGGGAACCTGGATATGAACACAAAGGGAAATCCACCTAAATCTTTACCTCTCCTTGAATAACCCAATTTATTCCAGATGGGTTACAAATGAGATATCTGGGGAGAGACTAGAAGGGAGAAAAGGATGGTGAAGAGTCTTAAAATCATGACATAAAAAGAATGAACGATAAGTCCAGAGCTGTCATGGGAAGAGCGCACGGAAGACAGGACCACGACTGGTGAGTAGACATTTCAGAGAGATAAATTCCAGCTCAGAGTAAGGAAAACATTACAAACAATTTGTCTGAACCTGGAACAGGCTGCCTTAGGAAGCAGGGGGAAGCATGTCCTTAGAGGTATTCCAGTGGAGACCTAATTCTGGAGAGGGGGTTCCTGCACCTGGCAGAGAGATTTGGAACTGATAGTCCCCTTCCAGATTCTAGGTTGTGTCAGACACCTTTTGAGCTTTGTGAGGATTGACTCAATCAGTGCTCATCTCTGGACTTGAAATAAGGAAAGAAACTAGGACCGATTCCTAGTCCGGGGACCAATTCCTCTCAGCTTCCCAATGCAGGCACCACCAGAGAACACCCAGAAGCCAGGAAGCCTGAAGTGAGTCCTTGGATATCACCCCTCAAACAACTCCTCAGCACTCCTGGGAATTAAAAGTAAAGGTGAACAGATTTGCCTGGATGGGCTGTGGCATCATGACACATGGATTAGTCCCTACAGCACTGCATTCTGGGAATACACGCAAGTGCCAAGAGCAGAGGGGCTTTACTGTGGTTAGAATGGAGGACAAGGGAACTTCAAGGTAGATGCTGTGGTGAGACAAGCCAGACACCTGCCCTGATCCAGCTTCCCCTACCTCCTGCCCCACAAATTTACTTCACAGCTGAGTGGGGTCATCCTGAGGCCGGGTTCTTCCTCATGTTCCTCCACTTCTGTGGAGTTGCCAAACATAGCCTAAATAAGAGCCATAGGCACCTGACTTAGAATACTTTGCAGAGGAGGAAACTGAGGCGGGAGGCTAGACAACATACCAGAGTCAGGAGGAGGACATGAGGTTGCTCAGATTGTGACCTACCCCAACTTGCTAAACAGTCCACAAAATCATGCCACAGGAGAGTGAAAGGGGCCTGGGAGGAGCCACCCCTTCCCCTCTGTATAGGAGAAGGCTAAGTCTTTCACTGGGCTCATAGCATGGTCTCTCTCTTGCTAGGCCTTCCTCCCCAACTTTCAACCTGCCCTGATTTATCTCCTCAAAAGAACCCCACCTTAAATACCAGACAAACCCTGGCGCAGTTCTGAAAGATGCGTGCATAACCTAATTGAAATTTGGAATTCATGGAAACCTGATTCCCTTTACCCAGGGGCTTCATGCCTCTTGTCCCTTCCCTAGAACCCCCCTTCCTGGTTTCTTCTGGCCTGGAAATTGCTTCCAAACTCCATTCTCCAGGAAGGCCAGCGTGGGGAAGAACGTGGTAAGCCAGCTGCTTGGCGGGTTTAAGTCAGTCTGACATTGAAGGTCTGTGAGGTATAATTTTTCCTTTCTTCAAGCAAACACAATTTATAGTCCCAGCTATGACACCTTGCTGGCTGACAGTGCACATAGTTCATTGACAGCTTGTGTTGCATCCCTTCTTAGGAAAAACCTTCCCTCAGGCCCCAGTGAGATTCAAGATCAACTGAACAGCAGGCTGGAGGTGAGGCCTGTCCTCAGTTCTGCTCTTCTAAATGGCCCCAAAGAGGCAGGAGCAAGTAAGAAAGTGTTGAAGACCTGGCTTTTGGGACCTTTGCTACTTCGCTGAGCCCTTTAGATGGCCCTGGGAGGTCACCCAGGATGACTAATGGCAGGATGCTATTGTGTCCAATTCACAGAAGAGGGAACTGAGGCTCAGAGACACTGAGTAACTTGCATGGGCTCTCTCACCTAGGAAATGTGGGAGTCCAGGGCCTACTGTCCTAACTGCTTCGGCTGTACTGCTCCCCACTACCGCCTCTCGAACAGCTAATTTGGCTGTGGAAACTGCTTTACCAAAGACTGGAAATGCAGGAAGCCCAGATAAGAGTCCCAGGGCTGCCAGACCCCGGAGCCCGGATCCAGTCCGGGCCCTATTCACCCTGTGCTCGGCAGAGCTGGCCAAGCACATGCACCCATGAGGCTGGCTAGGTAGCCACATGTGGGGCTTGTACCATTTAATAATTTTGCTTTTTAAATCTGGTAAAAGGATGCATTAACCACACAATACCAGAGCAAAGAAGAAAAAGAAGGTTGGGAGTTAATTTTATGGATTCATGTAAGAGGCTTGAAATGATAGGAAATGCCTTTCAAAGCACACACAGTATCACAGCAACAAAAGAGAAGGAGAGCAAAACACAACAACAACACTAGGTTACTGTTTCTCCTTTACATCTTTGGGGGTTAGCCATCACAGAGAAATGAGAATGCATGAATTTGTAATTTCTCCTCTGTTAACATCCGAAATGCTAACATCATTTAATATAAAAATGAGCCCATTCTAACTCACTCTTAGTGTGTGCTTTAACACAAAAGACTTTTTACTGTTACCATTAACATTTTCTTTCTTTCATTCATTCACCTATTCATAATTCATCCAATAAACATGTGCTGAGCTCCTATTCCATGCCAACCCCTGGCTGGGCTCCAGAAGGAAGGGGAAGAAACTGACCGGCATCACGCTTAGGACCTGATCTGAAGCCTTGTGGTCTAGTGGAGGAGACAAGGCAGGGACCAAAATAATCAAGTAGAATGTGGTCACAGTGCCCCCACGAATCATGGGGCACTAGGCTGGAGGTTCTGAGGAGGGACAGAGGACTTGCAGCTAGAAAAAGAATTTAGGAGGCCTGCTTAAGCCCTGGCTTCTCATGATGACCAGGAAAAGGCTCTAAGCCTGCCTGGCAACATGGGCCGGAAAGAGTCCTGCTTGCCAGGCCCAGCTTGGCAGCAAGCAAAGTGTACAGCCTGGGGCAAGTCCCTGCTTCCCTCTGGGCCTGTTTTCTCAAGTGTGAGCTAAGAGCTTTGGACCTCACAAACGCAACAGGCACTTCCAGGGTGAGGAGCCTGAGCTGAGTCCCAGACGTCTGCACTTCAAATCCCCAGCCTCTCAGCCATCATTTTGTCATTTCCAACCACATGGCAGCCCCCATCAGCTCAACCTTTGAGTGGGAACTGCGGAGCCTGGGAAAGAGGGGTGAACTTAGTAGGTGGCCAAACTACTTTCTGTTGCCCTCAAGTCTGGAGAACCTCAATCGAAGACCCTTATTCCCAATATATCCCCACACAAGAGTGACACCAATGCCAAAAGTGTCAAAATGTCCATCAGACAAACAAATATCCCTCTCTCCCGCCACTGCCCCATCCCCTTTTGCTGGGAGATACAAAACTAAGTACACCAGAAGGGATAAAATACAGCTCAAGTGACTGAGAGGTACATTAACTGGAATGCAGGAGCCTTCTAGAGGGCCATTATAACTGGCCTCTCTTGGGGTTTCCTGGATACCACTGGGAACCGAGGCCCTTCTTGAGCAGCTTAGCAGGCAGATGCTTCTGCCACTCATCATGGCCTCTGAGCACTGGGCTAGAAGCCTCTGAGTGGAGAGGCCTGTGGGGCCAGAAGGAACTGATTTTACCCTCTACCGCTCTCGTGGATACTTCCAAAGGGTTGGTGGTATTGATATCCACCCCCATACTGACCTTGACCCTCAAATACCTCTGAGGAGCTATGGTACATCAAGACTCCCAGGGGCTCACTCCCTGTATTCATTTCCTAGGGCTGCCGTACAAATTCCCACAAACTGGGTGGCTTATAGCCACAGAAACATGTTCTCTCACGTTGTGGAAGCTGGAAGTTCAAAATTAAGGTGTCAGCAGGGCCACACTCCTTCCAAAGGTTCTGGGGTAGAATTGATTCCGTGGCTCCCTCCTAGATTCTGGTGACTGCCAACCGTCCTAGGCATTCCCTGACTTGTAGGCACATTGCTCCAAGTTTTGCCTCCGTTTTCACATGGCCTTCTCCTGTGTGTGTCTTCTCCTCTTCTGTCTCTCATGACACTTGTCATTGGATGTAAGGCCCACCCTAAATCCAGGATGATCTCACCTCGAGACCCTTAACTTAATTACATTGGCAAAGACCCTTTTCCCAAATAAGATCACATTCATATGTTCTGGGTGGGCATATCTTCGAGGGGGGGCACAACTCAGTGTACTCTACCTCCTTCAAAGCCACTGTGTTTTTCTTAGCCAGTTGGCAGCATTCAGGCGAAGAGACATTCTGGCCTGGGCACTCAATGCTCTCATGGCTTCTGTTGGACAAGAGCATTCTGAAAGACTTCGCTCACAAGACCCCTTCTAATAAAGCATGAACTCTGGAGCCAGACTCCCTGGATTTGCATCCTGGCTTTGTCACTTCCTAGCTGCCTAGGCAAATCGCTTCACCTCTCTGAGCCTCAGTTTCCTCATCTGTAAAATAGGGATGACACCAGTGCCTGCCTCATAGGAGGAGCAAGGCTCTATAAGTGTTTGCTATTGTTCCCAGTACCCTGTTGTGATCACCACTGAGGCAACTTCATATCATCCAGCAGCAGAATCATAATTGGAACACATCAGAGCTGGAAGCAACCTTAGAAGCTATTGACTCCCCAGCAGCCTCAGTCAACAGAAAAATGGAGGCTGCCAGGGTGCATTGGGCATTTACAAGGATGCCTTTGATATAGATGTCATGAGAATGAGACTGCTTTCAGGCAAATGAACCAGAATTTACACCATCAAGGAAATGTCTCCCTTCAGTCATCCCCTTGAGAGGCTTTACACGTTTTCTCACACTGTTGCTCCAACCCCAGGGAGCTGTGGAGGCGGCCCTCACAGATAGTTTATGAATCACACCAGCCTTCATAGCCAGATCCAGCCTTTCCTTGTTTAACCATCCACTGTCTCCACATTCTCTCGAAAAGCCTTTTGGGTGACTGACAGTCACCTTCAAATGAGACATTCCAGGAATGGCTGGCCAGCTCTGAAGGCAGACCCCTAAGGCAAGGCCCACAAACACTATAGATACTGAGCACCCACTTAAAACCCCACATGGGGGATTCGATGACAGTGAGCCTGCTGCCATTTCCCAGTACTGACTGTCACATTCCTTGCATCATTTTGTCCTCCATAACCCTGTGGCTAGATGCGCTACCATCCCTTTACTAATGAAGTCACTGAGGACTAGAGAGGCTGACCAGCTTTCCCAAGGTCACACAACTACTCCATGGCAAAGGGGAGAGTTGAACTTAGACTTCTTGCCTCCAAATTCATCAATCTTTCTGCCACCCCAGCATGAACACAAATGAGTCCTATTACTTTAGAGCATCTCTTACATATTTAAAATAATTTTCTGATTGTCTGCTTTGTCCTCATTCCCAGTCTGAACTTGGGGAAAATTGGGATCAGTCTTCTCTGAGCTCTGGTGCTTTGCCTTGCAACTGACAACTGTGTGTCCAAATACTAAGAGATACCAGCACAGTCTGGCACCACTGGTTTTTTAAGGTTTCCTAGTTTTTATGGTCCTAGTTTTCCCTCTGTCCATCTGTAAAATGGGCATAGTGATAGCAGAAGAGAAAGTGTTGGCCTCAAAGGGATTTTGTGAATTCTGGTCTTTCCTAAGATTAGCAATTGGAAGCATTCTCCAGTGGGGCTAACAGGGGCACCTTTGAGCTGTCCTACCAATAACAGCATTGGACCAGGAAGGAGGTGGGGCTCAGAGTCCTGGCAGCTTGGATAGGGTACCAGCAGGAAAAGCTGGAGAGCAGACAGCCACAGAGACATGCACACGATTCCTGAGGCGGAACCAAGGCTGCTCCTCACGATGGCTTTATGAAACTGGAACAAAGTGAGAGAGAGGGGGAAGCAAGGGGGAGGGGCACAAGTGCATTTTCTCATTCTACGCAGAAAAATAGGACATTTTAGGATGGAAAGAGGCCAGAAAGCCCACAGAGAGCTGCCTCCTCTTTTCCAAGCCCTGAGTTCTGGCACAGTGTAATTTCCCTCCTAATACTTGTTGAACCGTTTTTAAAAGCAAAAACAACCATTCCCACTAGTGGCTTCTATTATTGCCTTTGGTGAATTTTCTTGCACTGTAACCATCCTCTCTGAGAGGAGATGGCAGTGCCTTTCCTCAGGTGCTGAGCTGCCCTAGGGATGCTATTCCTCCACCGGAGCCTGAGCAGCAGGGCATTACTGTCCTTTCTTGAATCTCCTGGGACCTGCGGTTCTCAATCCCCAGCAAGCCATGCTTGCCGTTCTCCATCCCATTTCAGAAGAAAATCCTAGTCCCTGGATCATTAGAAGGGAAATCTTTTCTCCCAGGAGGACCTGGGGCCTTCACATATCCTTCTCCACAGGAAAACTCCCCCTCACCCCAGAGGGAAAACGTGTCCAGGCCTCCCTGGGAGTTTCATTTTCCCATGAGGCCTTGCTGCCAACTTGGAGAAAATTCCTGGGCCCCAAGTGAAGTTGTCTATTTCTGTTGCACCCACTCCCCCACCCAAGGCTCTTTCCCATCCTGTGCTTGGGCTTAGTCCTTGGTCCCAGCTGTGAGAATAAAATCAAACTAGTCCTGGTGAGGAGCCTAGATTTTCCTACGCTTTGCCTTGACATGCCCTCCACCCCCAAAGAAAGTTCTGTATGTGTGAAAAGACTATGCTCATTGAAGGAGGTAAAGAGAAGAAGTAGGCATCAACTTCCCTACTGCATCATGGCCAGGAGTGCTAGGGGGCTTCCCCTCCCTCTGGGAAGGTGTGTCTCCCAGGTGGGGCACCCTCAGCTGAGTTCCAGGGCTGCCCTGAAGACTCTATCGTTGCCCTTGCTGTGCTATGCTCTCCTTGCCTACTCATCTGCCCACCCAGGTCTTTGAGGACACAGTCATGGTCTCAGTGTCACTAGCTCCTCAGAATAGAGCAGAGGGCCTGACTGGAGCAGGTGCCTAGTAAATAAATACTGGTTGAGTGAGTAAGGAAAAATGTAGCCAAGTGATCTTTAATAGGGGGCCCAAGTGAAAATTAACAAAGAACTAAGAGAGAATTGGGTCTGCCAGTCTGTCAGTCCCTGTCAGCGCCTGCCCCTCACAGCCAGGCTCAAGGCCTCTCCTCCAGGTTCCAGCCCTGACCTTACCGTAGCCCCAGCAGGGTCCACTCAGCAGCTTCTATCTTGCTGTCCCACAGTGGGCAGTCTGTGTGGCTGGGGGAACCCCATTTCCCTGTGCCTACACTGTAAAGCCACTGCATTTCCCCTACCCCAGCCACATCGGCCAAGACCACATGGGTGGGCTCCGCTTCAGTTTCTCTGCTGAGTACTCCAGCTCCTTGCTGGACCTGGAGCCCTGCCCTAAGCTTCAGTGTGTTTGCATCAGGTCCTGTCTCCCTTCCTGGCTTTTGTCTGGCCCCTCCACCAGAGGTGACAGACAGTCCCCCTCTCCCTAGCAGCTGCTTGGCAGGCTTTTGCCGCAAACAGTTCAGCGTTGGCAATGTACCACCAAGCCCCCGACTTCCAGTGTCCCCAAGCTCCCATTGTCATGGTGACCCACAAGATGAGCTTCACCTCAGATACTAATACCTGCGCAAACCACACCCATATTTCCTCACCACTTTTGACAATGCCTGGGCCTTTTCAGCAGCTTTCAAAGGGATCTATCTCTATAGTCTTGGCTGTCTCCTTGTCTTCATAGTCCAACTTGCTAAAGATGCAGCCCAGCCCACAACTGAGCCCATCTAGGATACTGCCAAAGGAGTGGAAACTGGTACCCAAAACCCACAGAGGACAAAGTGCTAAGTGTTAAACAGAAGTGCTGTCAAGTTCATTCCTATGTCAGATTTAATGGGGCACCTGTCACCACATCCTCCTCATTGTCTCCCACTACCACTCAAATCACATTGGTCAAAAGCAGCTCTTTCTGAAAGATACACACTCTTCCTTACACACTAGTGAGATCCAAGTGGACAGCTTTCACCAGAGTACTAAATGAGATCATAGCAGACTGACCTCACATCAACACATCCTCAGTAATAGCTACTGTTTTCCAGCAACTGGGGCCTCTGTGAACTATTCTCCTCAGGACCCATGTCTCAGAGTAGCTTCATGGGCAAGGCTTCATTGTGAAAAAAGTCCTTTGGCACTTCGGCATAGAAATTCCCTTGAATGGGGCCCAAGAAAAGCCCATGTATGTTAGAGTCCCCTTTATGTTGGTAAGACAAATACCACTAGCCCAATAATGACCCTTTGTTGAGTACCGCCATGTGCCCCCTGTGCCTGGCCCTTCCCATTTACTCCTCAGAAACACTTTACAGAAGGGTGAAGTCACTTCCCCAAGGGCACACAGCTAGTGGGGCGGGGGCAAGGGGGTGAGGGGGGGGAAGAATCAAGATTCTGATCCCAAAGTCTTAGCTCTCATTGCCACACAGATTATCTCCATGTTCTTGAGCTAGCTCGAGCTGTCTGAATTAGAAGCTTCCAAGCAACACAGAGAGATGAAGCCCTTGGTGATTCAAGATGTTGGAATATGGGGAAAGGGCACCCCTGATAGCTACTGGCTCCCCCAGACAGAGCAAACTGTGGGCTTCTCTGTGGGTAAGCAAGCATGAGGCAGCTACTTAGGATCCAAACAGATATGCTGCTAGCAGTGGCCCAATTTCTCTGGTTTCTCAACAGACTAAATTTCTTGAAGGTAGGTACTGGGTCTGGTTCACTCCAGGATACACTGCAGCACTGAGTACAAGGCTTAAGACAGAGTAGTGATTTTGGCAGGATCCATAATGAGCACAAGGGAGGGCTGAAGGGCTACAGGGACTCAGAGGAAAAATGATCACATCAGGCCAGGGGTTCAGATGGACACTCTTGGAACTGAGTCTTAAAGTATAGGTCTGATTTTAGACAGGTGAACAAAATGAAGAACGATGTTCTAGGGAAAGGGATGAGCATGAGCAAAGGCTCAGAGGATCGTAGGGTAATAGCAAGACCCAATCTGGCTGGAGCACAGGGTGTGCAGAGGAGGAGATGAAAGGCTGGAGGTAAGTTGGGGCCAGACTGTGCAGACATTACTGCAGTGCTCATAGCCACTGACAGCTGAGCAGCCATGATGGGTCAAGCACTGGGCCAGATGTTCTGCATTTATTATTCTCTCTTCAATCCTCACAATAGCTCCATGAGGCATTATTATCTCCCTTTGACAGGTGAAAAAAACAGAGGCTCAGAAAGAAAAGTAGAGTAATTGCCCAAGGTCACATATGAGATAGAGTTGGCATCTGAACTCAGATCTGCTTGGATCTAAAACCAACCATTTTCCGCACTGTTCTAAACTGAATGGATGAAGTAGGGAAGGCTTTGAATGTCTGGTGAAGGAGGCCCTGCTCTTGGGAGGCAGGAGGGTACAGGTACAAAACCTGAGAGCAGGAAGGCACTGTCAAAATGGCTGTGACATGGGCTCTATCAGGACCCAGGGATGAGGAGCAGATGCTTTCTAGAAAGCCAAATCCCAAAGCAAGGCTAGGAGGAGTCCCAGGGTGAAGTTTCTGCAAAACTGTTTCTAGCATGGTCTACGAGCTGCCAAATGGAGGAAAAACATAAGCCCTTCAGATATGATTCACAATGATCAACAGTACATTTCCTGTGTATTTAAACCAGGCTTGTCAGAAATATGTCTATTTTCAGCTAAACACCTTGGTCCTTCTGATTGGGAGGCTCTTTGGGATACTGTCCTGAGTCTGTGGCCTTGTGTCCATTTTATCTCAGGGTGAATTGGGCCTAGGAGATGGCCTCTAGAACTGTCGAAGGCAGAGGCCCCATGTGCTAGCACTTGTTTGTGCCTCTTGGGGTCAGGATGGCTGATCTCATGCTATTTGCCCACAACTTTGGCCTGCTCTGTGGCAAATGCCAGGCCTGAACAATCAGAACTACAAATAAACCTGCTGGTCAAAAGACTGGGCCTATCTAAACCTGGAAGTTCCTGCCTGCAAAGGCCTAGTAAAATGTGAAATCTCTGGAAAGTGTGCTTAATATACTACCTTAGACTGGGAAGGGCTGGACAGAGGGTCTAGACCAACCCTACACAGTATAGAAGAGAAAAGGAGAGGATCCAAGGAGGGCAACAGTATCTCCCCAGGTCACAGAGTGTGTGAAGCTGCTTTCTGGCCTAAAGCCCAGCACTCATAAGTTCTTAAGAACAATTCCACATGACTTCCTTTGGATGAGTTTTTTTGTTGCTTTTTGTTTGTTTGTTTGTTTGTTTGTTTTTTGTTTTTAGTCCAAATCACCTAAAAACAGAACTCTTGCCTGGTTTTGGTCTATAGACATTTTCTAGCTTCCTCACACAACAACAACAATAGAAATAGCAATGCACCATGTTCCTAAAAACAGCTGCCAACAGCACACATATTCAGGTTTCTCTGGACTTTTTACAACATCCCTATGGGGTCAGCAGAGCAGGGAGTTTTAAGCCCATTTTTGCCAAGGAGAAAACAGGCTCCAAGGAGCTAGGTAACTCACCCAAGGTCAAGTGGTAGAATTCAAACTTGAACTGAGTAATTCTATTCCAAGCCCAGTGTTCTTTCTATTCCCCATAGCCTTCTCTGTGAGAGATACCAGTGAAATGGTTTTCTGCAAAACTGAATTGCAGTATTTTCTAAGTTGCTCTCAATTGAGATGAAGTATTTGCAAGTGATTTTGTTCCCCCAGAAGCTTCCTAGAGATCACACTCCCAGCCACCTGGGGCCCCGTACAACTGCTCTAAGTCCCAACAAATGCCACACTCTGCTCCAAGATCACTTTGGGATTTGAAATGGCTCTTCCACCCCACCCTCTGTGAAAGAAAAGACTCACATGCAAATAAGTGGGACATTTGTATTTGCATTTGGGGCAATGCAGCCAAATCAAATATGATGACCACATCAACTAAATATTATAGGCATTTCCTTTCCAGTTTTCCTGCCTGTCACCCACTCAATCTGGTGTAGAATGGCCATGCAAGAATGTGATAAATAGCTTTTCCTTCCTAAACTGGGATTTAGCATGAATAAAGAAGGATCAGAGAGAGAGAATTAACTGTTGAAATATCTGTGGGAAGGAGTTAGGGTCATTCAGGACCGAGCTATCACTGGGGAGAAATCTAGGCATGATGTAGATTTTTAAGGCAGGTTTAGTCCAAAATCCAGTGCCAGGACATATACTATCTTTGCTGTGCCTCAGGTTACTCAGAAGCAGATGAGCCAAGAGGTAGAAACTTTTTGCAAAGAAACAGGTTTGAGCCTGACCACTGCTTGGCTGCCTAAAAGCATGATAGTTTTCCCACCTGGCATTTGTCTCTAAGGACAATGAATGGGTGTCTGGTCTGGGTTCATACAGTGGTTGATCAGCAGTAGCCACGAGGCAGGCAGGACAGAACTCACATGAAACCCTCAGTTGGGCTGACAGGAGAATAATTTTTACCCTGACCAGGCGGCCTTCCAGCTCCCTGGTCACAGAGCTCAAAGTATAGGCCTGGATGCAGGGAGGCTGGAACGAGAAGGGAGCTCAGAGATGGCATGGGTCAGCTCCCTCAGTCTGAAGCTAGAGGAGCCAAGACCCAGAGATGGACAAGGACTTCTGCCAAGTCAAGAGCCAGGGAAGGCAAAGCTGGGACCAGGGCTCAGGCTATCAGACCCTGGGGCCACGGTGCTTCTCCCTGCTTCTGGTTGCCTCCTATCACTTGGCCACAGAATCTGGGTGGATGAGTTACCTCCCTTACCTCTTGGGGCTTTCCCTGAGGAGAGCTCCTTCCCAGGCCTTAGGAAGAAGAAACTGATGGCACTGATGATAATGGCCCCAGCAAAGAGGCACAAGGAGAGGATCTAGGACATTTTTGCAATAAAAATAAAGGAAGGACTACCTCAGGGGAAGCCCTTTCCCATTGGACTGGCCCTTCCTTCTCGGATATGCTACGCTCAAAGTTCACCAACTCTGCACTTCACTCCTGGGGTCCAGCTAAATCAGGCCTTACTGTGGATCTGATGGGTCCACATTCGACTCCAGGCAGCAGCCTTCTAGAGGATGGAGTGAACAGGTGGCACTTGGAATGTGGTTTTTTAGTAAGTGACTGACAGATTGGGTCTATTCTCCTGGTGTGTGTGGGTGTGTGTGTGTGTGTGTGAGAGAGAGAGAGAGAGAGAGAGAGAGACATAGACACAGAGACTGAGATAGAGACAGAGAAGGAGGGAGGGAGAATATGAATGAGGTGGAAGTAGCTGCTGATAACCCAAGGGGAGTTGTTGGTTTTTTTTTAATAATTTTTACTTTGTTATATTAGTCACCATACAGTACATTCCCAGTTTCTGATGCAATGTTCCATGATTCATTACTTGCGTATAACACCCAGTGCACCATGCAGTATGTGCCCTCCTTAATACCCATCACCAGCCTATCCCATTCCCCCACCCCCCTCCCCTCTGAAGCCCTCAGTTTGTTTCCCAGAGTCCACAGTCTCTCATGGTTCATTCCCCCTTCTGTTTACTCCCTTCATTCTTCCCTTCCTTCTCCTACTGATCTTCCTATTTTTTATGTTCTATAAATGAATTTTGAAGGGAGAACCTGATGGAAGTTCTAAGAAGGCAAGGGTTCTCAGGATCTGCAGTGTGAAGTAACTTAAAATGAGGGTGGGACTCTCATGAAGGAAGTGAGGGGACACCTAAAGGTTGGCCCAGGTTCCATGTAGGACACCAGGGCTGTGGGTTACCAGGGAATGTACACTTCACAAAGCACTTCCTGACATGCTCCCTCATTTAACTTTCCCAGTGATGCTGAATGGATATGTATGTGTGTGTCTTTGGGTGGGGGTTGCATATTACCCCCATATAACTGATGATTAAACCAAGGGTCAGAGAGTTTACTCCCCCACAGTCACATAAGCAGCATGTGGCAGAGCCAGGACTCAAACCGAGGTCTTCAGCATCCATTATCCCATTCTGTTTTCATTAGACAGTATAGCGTAGGGGATAGAAGGCAGGCTCTAGAATCAGAGAGAGAGAAAGAGACTTGGGTTCAAATCCCAGTTCAACTACTTCTTAGAATACTTACTTATCTGATAATGGTGTCTGTGACCATTAAATGAAACAGTGTAGGATGACAGTACATACTTAACAGAAGGCCCAAAGACCCTTCTTGCCCTTCAGGAGTAAGTCAGAGGGAAGCAAGACTTCCAGCTTTACCTTCTGCCTCCCAAGCATTGGCACTCTGGCCACTCCACTCAAGGTGGGGGGATGTGGGTAGAGACACAGCTCTTGTCTCTCTCTCCCTACACATCCATCTCTGCTGTTTGCCTTTCCCCCACACAGCACTCTGGACTTCAGGCTCCTGGACCCATTCCTCTGTTCCCACACCTGCCAGACCTGGCCCAACGCTCAGCTCTGCAGCCTGATTCTGCTTGGGCCACTCCACACTCCACACGGACACAGATGACAAGCAGGTCAATGATGTTTCCTGAGCCTCTACTCACCTTCCATACCTGACCTTTCACTTTTCTTTTCTGTCCCTTTCATAAGGGAAGGAAATCCTTTCCCCTTCAGCCTGGGATGTGGAAGGAATTCCCAGACCCTCCCTCTGAACTCACAGGCACAGCTGACAGAAGCACTTGCCATAGAAGAACACTGCTTTCCTCGCCATTGATTCAGTCACTTGTGTATCAATCAGTGGACCCTAACTGAGGGAGTGCAGTTCCAGACCAGCCCCCATGCCAGGCTCTTCCAGGACAGAGATCAAGACACTCCAGGCTTGGCTGGCTCCAAAGCCTTCCCCTGGATATTCTCAGTTTAGCTCCATAATCACGCCTGCAAGAGTTACCATCCTATATTATGAAATAAGGAACTAAGGCTCATGGAGGGTGGGCCTTGTCTGTCCATAATCACAAAACCAGTACTTAGCTCAGCTGGGATTTGAAATCAGGTCTCTCTATGCCCTAAGCCTATGTTCCTTTGACTCATCAGACTGGACAGGGAAGGAGAGAGACAGAAAAAAGTTTATGGGGATCTCTCTCTCTCCCAAAGGGGATCTGGGCCAAATCAGAGGAAACAAGGGGCATGGGTTTCTCAACTAGAAGACGCCATGGCTAAGCTGACAAAGAATCAATCGTATGGGACTACATGGCTGTGGGTTTAAATCCATGTCTGACTCTTACTAGTGGCCTGCTCAATTAAAGGCAGGCCTTGGTCATGGTATTCCTGCCTGGCAATGTGCAGTGTGGTCAAGAGAGCATGGGCCAGAATGGGTACCCCTGTTCTGTGTCCCAATAGTATTCTGTGTAGAATTTCCATCTCCTTAGGGCCCTTACCCTAAACTGTCATTACCCATTTTTACGGGCTGAACTGTGTAGCCCCAAAATTCATATGTTGAAGTTCAGTGCCTCAGAATGCAACTGCATTTGGAGATAGGATCTTTAAAAAGGTAACTAAGTTAAAGTGAAGTCATCAGGATGCACTCTAATCCAATATGACTATTGTCCTTTTAAGAAGAAAAGATTAAGACACAGGCATGCACAGACAGAAGGCGATGTGAAGATGTGGGGAGCCACAGAGAGAGAGAGAACTGGAACATATCCTTCCCTCCCAGCCTTCAGAAGGGACCAACTTTGCCAACACCTTGATTTTTGACTTCCAGCCTCCAGAACTGGGAGGCAATAAATTTCTGTTTTTCAAGCCACCCAGTCTATGGTACTTTATTACAGCAATCCTAGCAAATAAATATACCCATCTAAAGAAATCTATCTTCCTTGCTTGACTGTGAGCTCGTTGAGGGCAGAAGCCCAGCAACAGTCCAGTGCTTAGCACCCAGTGAATGGTCAGCCAAGAGTTGCTGAAGGTGACCTTGCCTGGAGTGAGCAGAGAGGACATCAGCCTGGGAGGCTGATTGCCCCATTCCTATCAGGACAGGTCTGGGGGGCCTGCCTGCTGCCCCCCCAATCTTCCACCAGGCAAAGAAGGCATCCTTCCTCATGGAAGAGGGTGTGAGCAGTCCCCTGCTGAATAAGCAGCCAGCAGAGCCTAAGTAGCCCATGTGTCCGTAGACTCCAGCTCATTCTGGAAGATACTCGGTGCCAGTTCTCTTCACCAAACAGCATGAAGTGAGGGCCTTGAAGATCAGGTTCTGGTCTCACTCTTCCCTGACCTGAGAAGAAACAAACGTTCTGGGGATTGGAGAAAACTTCACAAAGTTGGTGAAATCAGAGCTGCAGCTTGAAGAATTCATGGGAAAGAACTGTGCAGAAGAGGAAGAGAGTTCCAGGCAATAGGAACTGCATGAACAAGATAAAGCAATGTGCAGGTATACGGGTGCTCAGGAAACAGAAGCAAGTCTGGGATGGCTGAAGCATGAAGATTGTGGACAGAGTGTGGCCAAGATCTTGGAGAGTTGAGTGGGAAGTAGAATGTTGGAGCAGGGAGGGCCCTGAATACCAGTCCTTGGCTAAGACTTCATCCTGAAGCCAGTGGAGATTCAGGCCTTCTGAGTGTGTGGCATGGATTTGCAATGGTAAAGAGGTCCTTCACACTGAAGGCACTGTAGGGGATAGTCTGGAGCAACAGAGGCAAGTGAGGGGGCTTCTACCAATACCCCTGTGAGACATAAGTAGTCTGAACCCCAGAAGTCATGTGGTGAGTGGCAGCTAAGGGAGAGTGAGGAGTTCAACTGGGCAGTTGGGGACATGGTGGGCCTCTTGGCCAAGACCTAAAACTGTCGAGCCCTGCCTGCATGCTTCCCAAGGTCAGAGAATTTCCAGTCTCTCCACAGAGCCTACTGCTAAGCTCAGCTCAAAGGCCCAGCAAAGAGTGAAGAGTCTCTCAGAAAAAGTTTGTAGGGACGCCTGGGTGGCTCGTGGGTTAAGCATCTGCCTTTGGCTCAGGTCATGATCTCAGGGTCCTGGGATTGTGTCCCGCATTGGGCTCCATGCTCAGTGGGGAGCCTGCTTCTCCCTCTCCCCTCTGCCTGCCACTCCCCCTACTTGTGCTCTCTCTCTCTGCCAAGTAAATAAATAAAATCTTAAAAAAAGAAAAAGTTTGTAGACCAAATTCATATGAAGAAGAAGGAACAAATGCTCAGCTTCTGTTTTAACACCATAGAGAAATGCTCTGTCCCACAAAAGACACAGGGGACGAAAAGTGGGAAGACTTCATTGTGAAAAGCAGCCAATATTTAAATCCAAAACCTCAGAAGCACGCATGGAAGTCAGTTCCTGATAGCAAGGAGGAGTTTCAACTTAGGAAATGCAATAGTTCATTGTGATTTACATAGTCAGGCAGAAGGGGAGGAAAGTTCATCTAAAGTGAACCAGCTCCATCTAGCAACATTAATCATCCATGGCTTGGCATCTATTTTGGCCTAATAATACAGGAAGAAAAGGCCTTCACAGGGCCAAGGAAAATTCCACTTTCAGAAAAAGCCCTTTACTTATCTCCAACAAGTCCCCCGGATGAGTATGTCCCAGAAGCCTCTTTCTGTGGAAGTTCTACAAAGCCCTGAGGGGTGTGCATCATGAACCCCATACCCTGGAAAGACATTAAGTCTCCACAAGATGCCCATAAGACAAAGGGTGTGTGTGTGAGTCCTTGGTCCTGTGCCCTAGTATATACGCTCTGGCATATAAATGACTTCCTATGCTACAGATGAGAGGGCTGATCAGTGAGAGAAAACATAGCTCTTCTGGAATTTGTGCTCAGCAGAGCAGATAAGGCCTTCAAAAACAGGTCTATGGAGGCTTGGTAGTAGAGCTGTGAGTACAACCCAGAGTTCTGGACTCCTAGGCCCAGGCTCCTTTCACTGGACCATACTGCCTGTCTCTCAGACTAGACCCATACATCCAACCAGTTTGGCTATCTTGATAAAATCATCTGGTAAAGTCAGTTACCATTAATTTGGCTAATTTCTTTTCTTACCCAAATGATCAGTTATTTGCATTAGTCACGAAATGAGTCTAAATGCACTGTTTGTTCAACTAGGTCCTTGACTATGGTTGGGCATAGAGGGCTTTGTGATTTAGAACTGGGGATTGTCTGTCATGTTAAATGGTCCATCAGGGAGCAATAGATTAAGAATAGGCCTAAGTGGTATACCCAGACAGTGGAATACTATTCAGCAATAAAAAGAAATGAGCTATTAAGCTATGAAAAGACATGGACAAGCCTTAAATGTATATTGCTAAGTAAGAGAAGTCAGTCTGAAAAGGCTATTTATTGTATGGTTCAATATATATGACATTCTGGAAAAGGCAAAACTACGGAGACAAAAAAAAGGTCAATGGTTGAGGGGAGAAAGGAGGTGATGAAGGGGTGGAGCATGGGGGATATTTAGGGCAGTGAAACTATCTGTATGTTATTGTGACAGTGGACACATGACCTTGCACATTTGTCAAAAACCACAGAACTGTACAAGACAAAGGGTGAACCCTAATGTCAACTATGGATTTGAGTTAATGATAATACATTAACATTGGTTCATCAATTGTAACAAATACACCACATCAATACAAGATGTTAATACTAAGGGAAACTTGTACATGGACGATTATAGCAGCATTAGTCATTATAGCCAAAAGGTGGAAACAAGTCACATAATTATCAATGGATGAATGGATAAATAAAATGTGGTATATCCATATAATGAGTATTGACTGGCCATAAGAAATGAATAAAGTACTAATATATGCTGCAATACAGATGAACTTTGAAAACATTATTTCAAGTGAAAGAAGTCAGTCACAAAGGACTACATACTACTATTCCATTCATATGAAAGTCCAGACTAGTGAAAGCTATAGGGACAGAAAATAGATCAGTGGTTGCTTAGGTCTGGGTGGGGTGGGAAGATAGAAGGGTTGATAGTTAAAGCAAACAGAGCTTTTTCTTGAAGTGATGAAAATGTTCTAAAATTCACTGCAGTGATGGTTGCACATACCTGTGAATATACCAACAACTATCAAATTTTATACTTTGAATTATATGGTATGTGAATTATATCCTTAAAAAGCTGTTAAAACCCATATATTGGAAATTTTCCAGATGATTTCTTGTTTGATTGCTTGGCAGTCAGAGAACATCCTTTGCATGATTTAACTTCTCTTAAATTTATGAAGACTTTTTTTGGCCCAGAATATGGTCTTTCTTTGTATGAACATTTGCATGCACTTGAAAATGATGTATATTCTGCTCTCATTGGATACAATGTTGTATAAAAGTCAATTAGGTCAATTTAGCTGATACTATAATTCAAGCTTTCTATACTCCTACAAATATTCAATTTGATCTATCAGTGACTAAGAGAGCAATATTGAAATTCCCAACTATAATTGTGGACTTGACTATTTCTCCCTACATTTCTTCCAGCTTTTACTTCACATATTTGAAGCTCCCCTATTAGATGCATACATATCT
This sequence comes from Ursus maritimus, assembly GCF_017311325.1. Lineage (NCBI taxonomy): Eukaryota > Metazoa > Chordata > Mammalia > Carnivora > Ursidae > Ursus > Ursus maritimus. Next base: position 20,482,224 of record NW_024423319.1, read on the forward strand.
TGGACTGTTATGTCTCTTGATGCATTGACATCTTTATTATTATGAACTACTCCTCTTTATCCCTGGTAATATTCCTCATACCCAAATCTAATTTGCCTAATGTTAATATAGCTACTCCAACTTTCTTTTCATTAGGGTTTTTTTTGTTATGTATTTTTCTTTTAAGCCGTATGTGTCCCACTTATATTTAAAGTGGGATTCTCATAGACAGTATATAGTTACCCAAAATGACAATCTCTGTCTTTTAATTAGAGTATTTAGAACATTCATATTTAATGAAGTTATTGATTTTGTTGGGTTTAAATCTACAACCTTGCTATCTAATTTTTATTTGTCCTATCTGGTCTTGTTCCTTATTTTCTTTTATTCCTACCTTATTTTTTATTAATTATTTTTATGATTTCCTTTTATCTCCAGTATTGGTTTTATTGGCTAACTCTCTTTGTTTAGTTTTTTTATTATTCTAGGGTTTACAATAAAATCTTTAATTAGCACAGTCTACCTTTAAGCAATATTATACCACCACACATACACATCTCTTTTCCCCTTGTCCTTTGTGCTATTGTTGTCACATATGTAGTTTCTTACTATAAATACCACAACACACTGTTATTATTTTTCACTTAAATAGTTTATTTTCATTTAAGGAGAATATAAAAATTTTTAAAAAGTGTCTGTCATGTGTACTCACATGTTTACAAATTCCAGTGCTCTTCATACCTTTGTTTGATCCAAATTTTCATTTGGTATAATCTTCCTTTTATCTGAAAAACTTCTTTTAACATTTCTTTTTTTTAAGATTTATTCATTTATTTGATAAAGAGAAAGAAAGAGAGCAGGGGAGGGGCAGAAGGAGAGGGAGAGAAACAGACTCCCTGCTGAGCACAGAACCCAATGCAACGCCTGATTCCACGACCCTAAGATCACTACCCAAGCCAAAAGCAAGAGTTGGACACTCACTTTACCTTTAAGGACACACAGGCTGAAAGTGAAGAGATGGAAAAAGACATTCTGTGCAAATCGCAGCCAAAAGACAGAAGAGGTGGCTTATAGGTACCCCAGGAAAAAATAGATTTTAAGTCAAAAATTGTCACAACAGACAAAGAAGGTCATTATATAATGATTAGGGGGTCAATTCATCAAAAGGATATAACAATTATAAATACACACACACCCAATATTGGGGCACCTCAAGATGTTAAGCAAATACTAACAGATATGAAGGGAGAAAAAGACAGCAATACAATAATGGTAGGGGACTTCAATACTCCACTTTTAACAATGGATAGATTGAGCAGACAGAAAATCAATAAATAGTGGACGTGGTGAATACTAGAGATCAAATGGACTTAACAGACATACACAAAACATTCTGTCCAATAGCAGCAGAATAAACATTCTTCTCAAGCACACACAGAACATTCTCTAGGATAGATCATGTTAGGCCACAAAACAAGTTGTAGCAAATTTAAGAAGACTGAATTTCTATCAGGAGTCTTTTCTGATGACAATGGTATGAAACTAGAGATAACAAGAGGAAAATTGGAAAATACACAAATATGTGGAAATTAAACAACACAATCCTAAACAGCCAATAGGTTAAAGAAGAAATCAAAAGCGAAATAAAAAATATCTTTGAGACAAATGAAAATGGCAACAAAACATACCAAACTTACAGAGCACAGGCAGTTCTAAGAGGGAAGTTCACAGTGATAAATGCCTACATTAAGAAAAAAGAATGATCTCAATAACCTAATTTTACATCTTAAGGAGCTAGAAAAAGAGCAAACTAAGCCCAAAATTATCAGAAGGAAGGAAATAATAGAAATAGAAGGGGGAATGAACCATGAGAGACTATGGACTCTGGGAAACAAACTGAGGGCTTCGGGGGGGGGGAATGGGATAGGCTGGTGATGGGTATTAAGGAGGGCACATATTGCATGGTGCACTGGGTGTTATACGCAAGTAATGAATCATGGAACTTTACATCAAAAACTAGGGATGTACTGTATGGTGACTAACATAATATAATAAAAAAAAGAAATAAGATAAAAAATAAGGATTAGAGCAGAAATAAATGAAATAAAAGACTAGAAAAACAATAGTAAAGCTCATCTTCATTTCTGAAAGATACTTATTTGCCCTGGGTATGGATGTATAGGGTGACTTTTTTCCCTCAGTACATTTAAGATGCCACTCCACTGTCTTCTAGCTTGTATGGTTTCTGACAAGAAGTCTGATGTAATTCTTATCTCTGCTCTCATGTATTATGTCTCTTCCCCTATGGTTGCTTTTAATATTTCTCTTTTTCAGTGTTTTTCAGCAATTTGATTCTGACGTGTAATGATGTAGTTTTCTTTACATTTATTTTGTTGGAGATTGTTGATATTCTTGGATCATTGGATACTTAACTTTCATAAAGTTTAAAAATTATCCGGCCTTATTTTTTCAAATATTTTCTACCCTCCCACTCTCTTGACACTCCAATTGTGCATTATGTTTGATCACTTTATGTTATCCACAGGTCACTGATGCTACCATGTTCCTCCCCCCAGCCCCCCACCCCCCACCAAGTCTTTTCTCTCTGTACTTTGTTTTGAATAGTTTCTTTTGCTATGACTTCAAGTTATCTAGTTTACTGCAGTTTCTATTCTGTTAATCCCAACCAGTACATTTTTATTTCATATATTTTCATCTCTACCAGTGTGATTTGAGCCTTTTTATATCTCCCATTTCTCTCTTTATCATGTCCATGTTTCCTGCACCTTCATAATCATATAGAGTATATTTATAATAGCTATTTTAATGTTTTTGTCTGCTACTTTCATTATCTCTGTCATTTCTAAGAGTCTGTATCTTTAGATTAGTATTTCTCCTGGCTATGAATCACATTTTCCTGCTTCTTTGTATGGCTAATACTGTTTGATTGGATACCGAACATTGTGTGTTTTACATTGTTGGGCACTGAATTTTATTATATTCCTTTAAATATTGTTGGGTTTTGTTGTGGAAAGCAGTCAAGTTACTTAAAATAAGTTTGATTCTTTCAAGCCTTGATTATAAACTTTGTTAGAGCATGTCTATGGCAGCCTTTAGTCTAGGGTTAATTTAGGCCTACTACTGAGATATTATCTCTTTGAGGACTCTACCTGATATCTTAAGTACTACAGGTTTTTCTGCACTGGTTGGTGGGAACTTGAGCTCTTCCTAGCCTTGTGTGAACTCTAATTGTTAAGTATACTGCTTTCTGGTGTCCTTTCACTGACCAAGGGTAGTTTTTTCCTCATGCATGTGCAGATCAGAATTCAGTCAATAACTCAAGGAGACCTTCTGCATATCTCTGAAGCTGTCTCCTTATGTACAGATCCTGGTTCTTTAGTATTGTTCCTTGCAATTTCCAGCCTTCTTGGCTTCCATGAACTCTTACCTTTGTTTCTCCTATTAAGTAAGCTCTCTAGGATTGCTTTGGGTTCCCCCTTTCTCTGCATAAGCTATGGCACTCATGGGGCTCACCTTACCTGTTTTCCCTCTGTTAGGAATCACCATTTTGCACTTTTGTACTGCCTGTTTTCCAATGTTTGAAAGCCATTATTTCATATATTCTGTTTGGTTTCCTAGTTAAGATGGAAGGTAATTAGTCCATGTTTTTCCATCATGGCTGAAGATGAAGTCCCACTTTATATTAATTTTTATATTTTGTACAAGCACAAAATTTTAATAATTTAAAAAAATATATTTTAAGAAAACAATTATTTTTTTCCTGACAGTATTTTTTGTGTGTGTACCATACATCTGGTCATCAAGAAAAGAATGATATAGAGTCACCTGGCTGCCTCAGTTGGTAGAGCATGTGACTCTCAATCTCAGGGTTGTGAGTTTGAGCCCCCACATTGGTCATGAATCCTACTTAAAAACAAAAAAGAAAAAAAGAAAGAAAAGAATGATCTAGACCAGTTTCTCAACCTCAGAACTATTGACATTTTCAGCTGGAAAATTCTTGAACATGGGGAGCTGTATCATGCACTCACTGTAGGATGTTTAAGAGTTATAACAACCAAAATGTCTCCAGTCATTGCTAAATGTCCCTGGGCGGGGGAAGCAAAATTGAGATTGAGAACCAAACTTCCAACATCATAGCAACTCAGAGACATCCCCTTTTATATAAAAGTTGAGAAGCCTAAAAAACTCAACAGGGGCATATTGAATGGTCACAAAAGCCAACCTGAAAGAGTTCCCAATGTCTAAAGTTGAAACAATCTGGGCAATGAGCAAAAAATAACCAAAACATGAAATAAAATCCATGAATTCAGACTGACACAAATACATGTGGGAGAGGGTACATGCTTCCTAATAGAAAAAATTCCAATCAATACACATAGAAGGAATGAGGGGAATAGAAAATCACCATTAGAACACAACAGTGATAAATGCTGCAGGAGGTATCTACCAATGGTGCTGTAATAAGTCTTATGAGCAAAAGTTTAAGCAGAAACAGTATGGCTGGAGCACCTGGGTGGCATAGTCAGTTTAGTGTCCAACTCTTGCTTTTGACTCAGGTCATGGTCTCATGGTAGTGGGATTGAGCCCCACATCAGGCTCCACTCTCACTACAGAGTCTGCTTCCGATTCTCTCTCCCTCTCCCTCTGCCCCTCCCCACTTGCACACACACTCTCTCTCAAATAAACAAATAAAATCTTTAAAAAAAGAAACAGTATGTCTATATAATCTCAAAGTATTTCCCCTAAAATATTTAGTAAGTACAGAGACAGGGAAGGAAATGATAACTTTATGGTAGAGAATCCTGGCAGAAACCACTTTAGCCAGGGATCAAAATTAGTAATACATATCTCCAGGAATCCCCAGTAATCCATATTGATACCATGTATCCCCTGATATTATGGACTGGTAAAGGCACTTCACCTCAGTGGTAGCCTTTCCCAAAAGGCACAATCTCAATCTAATCATGAAAAAATTTAGATGAAACTAAATCAAGGGGCATTCTACAAAATAACTGATTGGTGATCTTCAAAGTGTCAAGGACATGAAAGGCTGATGAACTGTCATGGGTTAAAGAAGACTAAGGATATATGATGACTAAATGCAATGTGGTATCCATAATTGGATTCTGACAGAAAAAACACCAGTGGAAAAACTGGTAAAATCCAAATAAAGTCTCTAGTTTAAATAATAGTATTGTACCAAGGTTAATTTCTTAGTTTTGAGAAGTGTACAATGGTTATGTGACATGTTAACATGGAGGAAGCTGGCTGGAGGGTGTGCAGCAGTTCTCTGTGGCATTTTTATAAATTTTCTGTAAATCTAAAATTATCTCAAGGGATGCTGTGGTGGCTCACTCGGTTAAGCATCTGCTTTCAGTTCAATGTTTAATGTTATTTCCTGGGATCCAGTCCTGCATCAGGCTCCTTGCTCAGCGGGGAGCCTGCTTCTCCCTCTGCCTGCTTCTCCTCCTTCCTGTGCTCTCTCTCTCTCTCTCTCTCTGACAAACAAACAAATAAATAAATAATAAACTCCTTTAAAAAAATAAAATAAAATTATCTCAAAATAAAAAGATTTTTAAAAATGAGGCATCCTGTAGTCTCAAAGTATATATGTATCTGTGTATTACAAAAGATCTTATTAAACTAAATATTGGAACCACAGAATCTCAGAGTTGGAAGGGCTCCTGTACATCACCTAGTTCAATTCTTTCATTTTACCTTTGGGGCAAACTTGAGACAGGAAAGAAATGGGACCTGCCCAAACTGATTCAAATAGTGACAGAACAGGGACTAGAACACTGGAACTCCTTTTGCTGCTCCCAGGTGAGAGATCTTGGTATATTTTCATCATAGTCTTTTGCTCTCACCTCTAAAATACCTGCAAACACACCCCAAGATGTTTTGGATATATGTTATGGTGGACATCTGTTCTACAGAACAGGGGTTGACAAACATTTTCTGAAGGGCCATCCAGTAAATAGTTCAGGTTTGGGGAGATATTTGGTCTCTGGCAACTACTCAGCTCTGCTGTTGTATCATGAAAGCAGTCATGGGCAATATGTAAACAAATGTGCGTGGCTGTGTGCCAATAAAACTTTACAAAAGCAGGAGGTGGGCTGGATTTGACCTGTGGGCCATAGTTTGCCAACCCCTGCTCCAGATCTTTGTTGAAAGATCTTTGTTACCTCAGGAACATGCACCTAAGATGCATCTCATGTAGTATGGTGAGTGGAAGCTATGTGCATGTCCCCAGCAGGGCAACAGTATCAAAGAGGAGGTTGTGAAGGTGAGATCTTCTAAAATGATGAAAGAATGGCAATAAGGTCACTTTGTCCTTTGTGTTAGTTGGCCCAAGCAGAGGATGATCAAGTAGTATAAAGGATGTCAAAGACAATAAGCCCATAAATGGAAAGATGAACCGCCACCCCTCTGACATTTCATTATGCCCTTCTGGCAGGGTGGGGGACTTTCTACAGAAACACCCAGAGCTGTGGAGCTTTCAGGTTTCAAAGATAATGAATTAAATCTGATTTCAAAATAGTTGGTCTTTAAGCTAAAACACACACACACACACTCACGAGCAAAGTATTGTGATCTAAAGTGGTTAGAAAAAATGACAGAGTAAAAAGAGTAATTCTGTTAAGAGAGCAAGATTTATTATAACTCTGTTTAGTATCGACAGAAAGCAGGCATGAGTGAGCAGCCTGAAAATAGGATAAAGAGTATTTTTAAAATACAATGTTTAATGTTATTTCCAAAGAAAATGTTTCCTAAGTTGACTTTTCTTTCAAAAATGTTTTTTCTATTTAACAATGGTTATTGCCTATTTTACAGAAGTCCTGTGATGCAAATAATCTTTTGAGATGAGGCAAAGCCTCAGTGGTATCTTTCCTTCTCATTTTTTCCCCTCATTTATCTGCAATCCTTAACCACAAAGTAAAACAAACAAGAAAAATACTAAGTATACAGAGCGTGTATTTAAACAATTTCTATTCCTGACAATTACTTGACATTGACATAATGCTTTCACGGGTCTGATTAGCTTGTTGCTTCTCAGGTTAAATACTTCATATCCACATTTTGTTTCCTTCTCTATTGGACTACAACCTTACATGGAGACACGCCTTTTTGTTCCATCATCAATCACTGAAGTACTGTGGCTCAGTTGGTTAGAACAATGTAGAATGCAGGTTCAGTCTGTCTAGGGTTCAGCTAGCAGCCCAACCATACTGTATCCATGAGTCCCAGGGGTCACTCACTGTTCCTGGGAGGTCGCTGGAGTAAATGACAAGACGGCAGGAAAAGAGTCAGCAAGGACTCAAAACTATGTTAACCAAGAATACCAGATTTCCTGGGACAGACCCACTTCCAATAGTAGGCCTCATTAATCCAGCCCTAAATACATTTGTTGTAGTCAGATCACAGGTCACCTTTGGTCACCTTTCCCTATTTGGTATCCTTGCTCTCCCCTGCCTACTGTATCCCATTAGGGACTGATAGGCAGTGAAGTCCCTAAAATGAAAGAAGTGTTAGCCTAAAAGAGGAACCTGGGATAAGAGTAGCCAGGCAAATCTCTCTGAATGTTCAATTCTTCATCTAACAAATTTGTATCTAATACCCACACTGCCATAACTGGCTATAAGGATTCAATGTCAGAATGCACGGAAAGAGCCTCTAAAAACTCTGGCACAAATAAAGCCTTTATGTTTATCAGGAGTTCACCTCTGGGGCTTATGGGAAAAGGGATCTTGGGTAGCCAGCCCAAGACAAGACATAGTCCCAGAGCTTATCTCTCAGGAAACTCAAGTGGGCTTTCCATCCCCCTCAGCCAGCTGTTTCTGCCCCACCACGAGACAAAGAGCTTGGAGAATGGGACCTATGGGTAGGTGGGCAAACAGCTTTCCCTACTCAAAAGCTAGTACCTTCTGAGTGAATAGTGCCATGTAATGACCTAGTCACTGAGTACTTTGGGGGGAAGCAGCCACCAGGCAAAAGAATTCTCCAGCAAGCTCTCTCAAAATCCAAATTACCCTAAACTAGATTTCTGAGCTGAAGACCATCACAGGATGCTACTTAATTGAGGAGGCTCTTCCTCACCAATATTTCCACCTTTATTCACTATCTTTTAGTTAATTGTCAAAAGGTTGTGCCCTGTGCAGCTGCTGCTGCTCCCCTGGCAGCCAGGGCTGGAACACTGAGACTGCCTGACAATTTCCTAATTCTTTTTTTTTAAAGACTTTATTTATGTGAGAAAGAGAGAGAGAGAGAGAGAGCACAGAGGGAGAGGGAGAAGCAGACTCCCTGTTGAGCAGAGAGCCCAACGCAGGACTCCATCCCAGGAACTTGAGATCATGACCTGAGCCGAAGGCAGCTGCTTAACTGACTGAGCCACCCACCCCAACAATTTCCTAATTCTGATCCTAAATTGAGGACAGCAACATAGCAACATGTGAGTATCAGGGCAGAATATCTAGAGCAAACACTTCATCCCAAGTTGGCTTCCGTGGCTTGTTCAGTAGATTTTGGACTTATTACCCTCTCTAGCTACTGTGACCTTGAGGAATGAAATGCCATTTTAATAGTAGTGTAAGTAAAGCTAATTTAAGAAGGGAAATCTGCTATATATATCAGATAATGTCTTTCAAACTGAAATGGGTGACTTTGGAGTGACTCACAAACTTGGATTATCGTTTTAAATTATCCATGCTTCTCTTCTTTCTTTAACACAACTGAAAGCTGGTATCACTATCACACCTCAGTTGTGGGGAATAGGGCAGAGATGGTGAGAAGGGTTCTATTTATTAATATTTTTGAATGGGCACTGAAAAATAAAGGAAAAATGCTTTTTATAAACAATGTCATTGAGACAATGCCTACTTTCACAGAGCTTAACATGTGTTGGCATCAACTATTTGATGACATCTATCCTCAAAGTCAATTTGCAAGTATGTATTGGGTGTCCACTATATGTGAAAGAGAACACTCCATGCTGTAAACACAGAAGCTTAAGTAATCCTAGAGGGTGTGAAATTGTCACTTGAGTAAGAAGAGAACAGGAAATGGAGAAGGAACATGAATTTCCACATACCTACTACGTGTTTGTGTGTGTCTGTGTGTATAAATTATATATAAAATTTTAACTCTCCTAAAAACCACAGAAGATAGGTGCCATTAGTTTATTTTATTTTATTTTTTATTATTTTTTTTAAAGTACATGAATGTTTAATTAGCTTTATTCAGAGGGGACTTGGGTTTTGTTTTGCTTTTTTTTTTTTTAATGATTTTTTATTATATTATGTTAGTCACCATACAGTACATCCCCGGTTTCCGATGTAAGGCTCGATGATTCATTAGTTGTGAATAACACCCAGTGCACCATGCAATACATGCCCTCCTTACTACCCATCACTGGTCTATCCCATTCCCCCACCCCCCTCCCCTCTGAGGCCCTCAGTTTGTTTCTCATAGTCCATAGTCTCTCATGGTTCATTCCCCCTTCTGATTACCCCCTCTTTCTTTATCCCTTTCTTCTCCTACCGATCTTCCTAGTTTTTATGTTCCATAGATGAGAGAAATCATATGATAATTGTCTTTCTCTGCTTGACTTATTTCACTTAGCATTATCTCCTCCAGTGCCATCCATGTTGCAGCAAATGTTGAGAACTCGTTCTTTCTGATAGCTGAGTAATATTCCATTGTATATACGGACCACAACTTCTTAATCCAGTCATCTGTTGAAGGGCATCTCGGCTCCATCAACAATTTAGCTATTGTGGTCAATGCTGCTATGAACATTGGGGTGCATATGGCCCTTCTCTTCACTACATCTGTATCTTTGGGGTAAACACCCAGTAGTGCAATGGCTGGATCATAGGGTAGCTCAATTTTTAACTTTTTAAGGGACCTCCACACTGTTTTCCAGAGTGGCTGTACCAACTTGCATTCCCACCAACAATGGAGGAGGGATCCCCTTTCTCCACATCCTCTCCAACAATTGTTGTTTCTTGCCTTGTCTATTTTTGCCATTCTAACTGGCGTAAGGTGGTATCTCAGTGTGGTTTTGATTTGAATTTCCCTGATGGCTAATGATTTTGAACATTTTTTCATGTGTCTGTTAGCCATTTGTATGTCTTCATTGGAAAAGTGTCTGTTCATATCTTCTGCCCATTTTTTGATTTGTTTATTTGTTTCTCATGTATTGAGTTTGAGAAGTTCTTTGTAGATCTTGGATACCAGTCCTTTATCTGTAGTGTCATTTGCAAATATATTCTCCCATTCCATGGGCTGCCTCTTAGTTTTTCTGACTGTTTCCTTGGCTGTGCAGAAACTTTTAATCTTGATGAAGTCCCATAAATTCATTTTATCTTTTGTTTCTCTTGCCTTTGGGGATGTGTCATGAAAAAGGCTGCTTTGGCCGATGTCGTAGAGGTTGCTGCCTATGTTCTCCTCTAGGATTTTGATGGATTCCTGTCTCACATCAAGGTCTTTCATCCGTTTGGAGTTTATTTTTGTGTATGGTGTGAGAGAGTGATCAAGTTTCATTCTTTTGCATGTAGCTGTCCAATTTTCCCAGCACCATTTATTGAAGAGACTGTCTTTTTTCCACCGGATGTTTTTTCCTGCTTTATCAAATATTAGTTGCCCAAAGAGCCGAGGGTCCATTTCTGGGCTCTCTATTCTGTTCCATTGGTCTATGTGTCTGTTTTTGTGCCAGTACCATGCTGTCTTTGTGATCACAGCTTTGTAGTACAGCTCGAAATCCGGCATTGTGATGCCCCCAGCTTTGTTTTTCCTTTTCAACAGTTCCTTGGAGATTCGGGGCCTTTTCTGTTTCCATACAAATTTAAGGACTATTTGTTCCAGTTCTTTGAAAAATGTCCTCGGTATTTTGATCGGGATAGCATTGAAAGTGTAGATTGCTCTGGGTAGCATGGACATTTTAACTATGTTAATTCTTCCAATCCATGAGCATGGAATATCTTTCCATCTTTTTATGTCTTCCTCAATGTCTTTCAAGAGTGATTTATAGTTTCTAGAATATAGGTCCTTTACGTCTCTGGTTAAGTTAATTCCAAGGTAACGTATGGTTTTTGGTGCTATTGTAAATGGGATGGATTCCCTAATTTCTCTTTCTTCGGTCTCGTTATTCGTGTATAGAAATGCAACTGATTTCTGAGCATTGATTTTGTATCCCGCCACGTTACTGAATTGCTCTATAACTTCTAATAGTTTGGGAGTGGCTTCTTTTGGGTTTTCCATATAGAGTATCATGTCATCTGCAAAGAGAGACATTTTGACTTCTTCTTTGCCAATTTGAATACCTTTGATCCCTTTTTGTCGTCTGATTGCTGTTGCAAGGACTTCTAGTACTATGTTGAATAATAGTGGCGAGAGTGGGCATCCTTGTCGAGTTCCTGATCTTAAGGGAAAGGCTTCCAGCTTTTCCCCATTGAGAATAATATTTGCAGTAGGCTTTTCATAGATGGCTTTTATGAGATTGAGAAATGTACCTTCTATTCCTACACTCTGAAGGGTTTTAATCAGGAAAGGATGCTGTATTTTGTCAAATGCTTTTTCGGCATCGATTGAGAGGATCATATGGTTCCTGAGTCTTTTCTTGTTGATATGATGTATCACGCTGATTGATTTGCGAATATTGAACCACGCTTGCATCCCAGGTATGAATCCCACTTGATCGTGATGGATAATCCTTTTAATGTACTGTTGGATTCTATTAGCAAGTATCTTGTTGAGGATTTTGGCGTCCATATTCATTAGGGAAATCGGTCTGTAATTCTCCTTTTTGAGGGGGTCTTTGCCTGGTTTGGGGATCAAGGTAATATTGGCCTCATAGAATGAGTTTGGTAGCTTTCCTTCTGTTTCTATTTTTTGAAATAGCTTTAGGAGAATAGGTATTATTTCTTCTTTGAATGTTTGGTAGAATTCCCCAGGAAAACCGTCCGGGCCTGGAGTTTTGTTATTTGGAAGGTTGTTTATCACTGACTCAATTTCTTCATAATTAATTGGCCTGTTTAAGGAATCAATTTCTTCCGGTTTCAATCTTGGTAGTTTATAGGTTTCCAGGAAGGATTCCATCTCTTCCAGATTGCTTAGTTTATTGGCATATAGCTGTTGATAAAAATTTCTAATAATCCTTCCAATTTCAATGGTGTTCGTCGTGACCTCTCCTTTTTCATTCATAATTTTAATAATCTGGGTCCTTTCTCTTTTCTTTTGGATAAGTCTTGCCAGTGGTCTGTCAATTTTATTGATTCTCTCAAAGAACCAGCTTCTAGTCCTGTTGATCTGCTCTACTGTACTTCTGGTTTCTGCTTGATTGATTTCAGCTCTAATTTTGGTCAACTGCTTCCTCGTGCGTGGATTAGGCCTGTCCCTCTGTTGCTGTTCCAGCTTCTTGAGGTGAGAATATAAAAACTGCATTTTAGATTTTTCTATTCTTTTGAGTGAGGCTTGGATGGCTATGTATTTCCCCCTTAGGACTGCCTTTGCAGTATCCCATAGGTTTTGGACTGTTGTATTTTCATTCTCATTGGTCTCCATAAATTGTTTAATTTGATTTTTGATTTCCTGGTTTATCGAGTCATTCCTGAGCAGGATGGTTCTTAGTCTCCAAGTGTTTGAGTTTCTTCCAAATTTTTCCTTGTGGTTGAGTTCCAATTTCAGAGCGTTGTGGTCTGAGAATATGCAGGGGATAATTTCAATCTTTTGGTATCGGTTGAGACCTGTTTTGTGTCCCAGAACATGGTCTATTCTTGAGAATGTTCCATGGGCATTAGAATAGAATGAGTATTCTTTGGTTCTGGGGTGTAGTGTTCTATATATATCTATGAGGTCCAACTCGTCGAGTATGGCATTCAAAGCCTTTGATTCTTTGCTTAGTTTTTGCCAGGGTGTTCTGTCTATTTCTGAGAGTGGAGTGTTGAGGTCCCCTACTATTAATGTATTTTTATTTATATGTCTCTTTATTCTGGTTAAGAGTTGGCTTGTGTATCTTGCTGCTCCCCTGTTGGGGGCATATATATTTATAATTGTCATATCCACTTGTTGAATACTTCCCTTAAGAATAATATAGTGCCCTTCTGCATCTCTAACTATAGTCTGTAGTTTAAAATCCAATTTATCTGATATGAGAATTGCTACCCCAGCTTTCTTTTGAGGTCCATTTGCGTGAAAGATGGTACTCCATCCCCTTACTCTCAGTCTGAATGCATCTTTGGGTTCGAAATGAGTCTCTTGTAGACAGCAAATGGATGGGTCATTTCTTTTTATCCAATCTGCAACCCTGTGGCGTTTTATGGGATGGTTCAAACCATTTACATTAAGACTGATTACTGAGAGATATGATTTTAATGTTGCCATGTTGCCAGTAAAGTCTTTGTTTGTATTGGCTGTGACTTTCTGTTCTGTATCACTCTTGGGGCCTTTTTACTTTTATAGAACCCCCCGTAATATCTCCTGTAGGGCTGGTTTCGTGGTTACAAAATTGGTTAGTGACTGGCGATTCTGAAATGTCTTTATTTCTCCATCAATTCTGAATGACAGCCTTGCTGGATAAAGGATCCTTGGCTGCATGTTTTTCTCTGAAAGAGCTTTAAATATGCTCCCCCAACCCTTTCTCTCATTCCAGGTCTGTGTAGACAGGTCTGACGTAATTCTGATGCTTTTGCCTTGGTACGTGAGAAATTTCTTTGCCCTGGCCGCTTTCAATACTGTATCCTTGCATCTAATATTTGCGAATTGCACTATGACGTGACGTGGCGTAGGTTTGTCGTGGTTGAGCTTGGGAGGGGTCCTCTCTGCCTCTTGGACACGAATGTTTGTTTCCCTAGCTAGATTAGGGAAGTTTTCAGCTACAATTTGCTCAAATATCTCTTCTAGACCTCTGTTTTTCTCCACCCCCTCGGGGATGCCGATGATTCTAACATTGGATCGTTTCATTGAGTCAGTAATCTCCCGTAACCTACATTCGTGGGCGTGGATTTTTTTAAGACCATCTTCTATTTTCATTTTTTCCTCTATTAACCCATCCTCCAATTCACTAACCCGTTCCTCTGCTTCTGTGACCCTGGCCATCAGAGCCTGTAGTTTTGCCTGCATTTGGCTCATAGAATTTTTAATTTCTGTCAGATTCGCTCTCATTTCTGTCCTTAGGGATTCTATATTCTCAGTAACCTTTTCGTTAATAGTTTTTTCAATTCTACTCATCATTTTGACCATCGTTACTCTGAATTCCATTTCTGATACTTTGGTTACATCCATATCCATTATTTCTGTGGCAGAGGCCACAGACTCACTGTCTTTTCTTTGCTGGGGTGTGGGGGCTTCTCCTTCTTGTCATTCTGATGAAGAGAGGTTGCGGGGTTTCCAGAGCCCAAATTATTGACTGGGTCCCAGGCCGTTCCCCTTGTTTTATAGGGATCTTAGGGATGTGGGCTTCTTCTTTAAAGATTTTATTTATTTATTTATGTGGCAGCCAACCAGCGAGAGAGGCAACAGAAGCAGGGGAGTGGGAGAGGAAGAAGCAGGCTCCCATCGGAGGAGCCCGATGAGGGACTCCTTTCCGGAACGCCGGGATCACGCCCTAAGCCGAAGACAGGCGCTCAATGACTGCACCACCCAGGCACCCGGGTTGTGGGCTTCTTGATTTTTCAGCCTGCCTTCTGTGTTCTGGGGGAGGGGTCTGCCGCGCCGATACTCAGGCAACCCTGTTTGGGTAGAGTCTCCGCGTCCCCTGCGAGGGGGGATGGGGATGGGCACTCTCTGAGCCGGTATTTCCAGGCTTTTGTTCTCTGGCGGCTTTCCCTGGCGGTTTGCTGTGCCTCTTCTGAGAGTCAGAGCAGCAGCGGCCGAATTTCAGTCTCTGTCACAGAACAGAGGGATTGCGGCCCGTTTTCCACTGATGTTCTGGCCACTTTAACTCTTTTACTGTTGGTGCTGCTCAACCCTGCAGCGTCCCGGGATGTGCGCCCCACAACCGGCGTCCCAGCCCTCACTTCCAGGGCCGGCGCGTCTCTGTCCTTTGTGTTTCTAATGCCGCCAGCTGCCAGCCACCCCGCGCGCGGTCCGGAAGCTTCTCAGTCTGGATCCAGTGAGCGCACCTGGATTCCGGGGTTCCGCGAGATGCCTGGTGGCGCGCGCACCCAGCTCACGGTCTCAGTCTGCTGTTTTGCGGGTGCCGTCCGCGAGCCCCGCCCGCTCTCCCGTGCAGGTGGCTGCCGCTTCCCGGCGCCCGAACGCGGCGGCTCCCTCCCCCTTCCATTTATCTTCCAATATCTGTGCACGGTTTCATGGCTCCCCGCTTCGTACCTCAATACTCAGCGCTGGAGATGTTCATTTGTAGAGATCCAGATGCATCCTCCTGCGTCTCAGGCTGGTTCCGTGGTTGTTTAGGCTGGTCTGGTACCTATCCAGCTCGACTCGGGGGATCGGCTGAAAAAGGTGTCTCCTACTCCTCCACCATCTTAACTCCTCGCCATTAGTTTATTTTAAAAACAAAGAAACTTAAGCTGGTAGATATTATGTAGCTTGTCCATGACCATACAGGCACTATGAGGTAGGGCCAGGATTCAATCCCAGTCTCTCTGTGTGCCCTTTTCACTATACTATGCTGACATCTATAAATATGGTTCTTCATATCTGGAGCAGGAAATGTACATGATGATCCTGGACTATCTTATACCTAGCAAGAAAATTTTCAAAGACTACTAGAGTCATGTAAAAAAGACTCAATGAACCAACTTAGAGTCTCCCAATGGCCACCAAGCCTCAATATGAATAAGAACAATGGATTAAAACACATCGTATATGTTTAAGTCCATTAATTTGTGATTATACTTTAAAAAATAAACACTCATTGCCTTTATTAATGAATGCTGGCAAATTAGCTGATTATTTTGTATCAGGCATTTACCTTGCCTTCTTATACAAACTGTACCCTGGATAACAAAGCAGTAGATGTACAGACATAGTCTAGCTAATAAATAAAGAAGGAATAATAAAAGAAAAAATCACTATCTTGCAACCCTTAATGAATAAATGAATCCAGACTTGATCTTCAATGGCTGCTAACATAAAAGTAGAAAAAACCAGGGCACCTGGGTGGCTCAGTCAGTTAAGTGTCCAACTCTTGATTTTGACTCAGGTCATGATCTCAGGGTCATTGGATCAAGCCCCATGTCAGGCTCTGTGCTCAGCACAGAGTCTGCTTGTCCCTCTCCCTCTGCTCCTCCCCCCACTCATGTTCTTTCTCTGTCTCTCTCTCAGATAAATAAATAAGTAAAATCTTTATTAAAAAAGTAGAGAAAACCAAATAGTATGTGTCACTTCATGGAGAGCACAAAATCATGTATGAAGTAGCCTCATCAAAAACAAAATAAAATGCTAAAAAACTTAAACCTGAATCTAATTAAGCCTCTAAAATCAACTACTAATTTAGAGAAAACACAGAAGTCTGAGGATACTTAGACTATATAAGTATTAAACGTAACAATGGGCATGCAATCAGCAAAATCCAGAGTGTGGGAAATGCTACAGGGAAAAACAATCCATTTTCTTCCAAAAATCAATTGCAAGAAGAAAAAAGATTGAAAGGGAACCTATAGATTAAAAGAGACTAAAAGGCTATTATCAATCAATTACAGTATCTAGCCCTTACTTAGAGTTTTACTCAAACAAATAAGAATCCATTTATCCCAACTGTAAGATAATTGGAAACTAGAACACTGACTGAATAGTTGTTGATTTTAATGAAGTTTTGTTCATTTTGAGGTGTGATCATTGCATTGTGGATTTTTTTAAGAGTCCCAATCCTTTAGAAATACATAATGAGGGGTGCCTGGGTGGCTCAGTCATTAAGCGTCTGCCTTCGGCTCAGGGCGTGATCCCGGGGTTCTGGGATCGAACCCCGCATCAGGCTCACTGCTCCGCTGGGAGCCTACTTCTTCCTCTCCCACTCCCCCTGCTTGTGTTCCCTCTCTCGCTGGCTGTATCTCTCCCTGTCGAATAAATAAAATCTTTAAAAACAAAATTTAAAAAAAATTTTTTTAAAAAGAAATACATATTGAACCCCTCAGATAAATTGTTATGATGTCTGTGACTTGCTTCAATATATTACAAAAAGAGGAAAAGTGTCTGTGGTATAGATGACAGTGGCCATGGGTTGACCATTTTTGAGGCTGGGTGATGGGTACAGGAGTCTTGTTACAGAATTCTTTTTTTTTTTTTAAGATTTATTCATTACTGTATGGTGACTAACATAATATAATAAAAATATTATTATAATAAAAAAATAAATAAATAAAACAAAAAAAGATTTATTCATTCATTTGAGAGAGAGAAAGAGACAGAGAGGGGGAGAGAGCATGCATGCATGGGGGGGAGGGACAGCAGGAAGCCTGATGTGGGACTCAATCTCATGACCCTGAGATCATGACCTGAGCTGAAATCAAGAGTCAGACGTTTAATGGACTGAGCCACCCAGGTGCCCCTTGTTATAGAATTCTATCTGCTTTTGTATATGTTTGAAATTTTCATTATAAAAAGATGTATCTATAAAACACACACATATATGATTTGAAAATACATGCATACATATATATGTGCCCAAATCCCACTTCTTGGAATTGATCCTATGGATATACAGCAGAAGCACAGCATATGCACACATGAGTTATACCAATTCAATCATAGGCAATCAACATACAGAAAGGGAGGGGAAGGGAGACAAAGAGACAGAGAGGGGCGCCTGGGTGGCTCAGTTGTTAAGCATCTGCCTTCGGCTCAGGGCGTGATCCCAGCGTCCTGGGATCAAGCCCCGCATCAGGTTCCCTCCTCAGCGGGAAGCCTGCTTCTTCCTCTCCCACTCCCCCTATTTATGTTCCCTCTCTCGCTGTCTCTCTCTCTGTCATATAAATAAGTAAAATCCTTAAAAAAGAGAGAGATACAAAGACAAACAGAAAGATAGAAGACAGAGTTGAGAGAGACAAAAGACAACAATTGAAATGGTGTAGCAGGTTATAGCCACCATTCTGCTCAAGGACCCTGCTATGCCTTAGAGAGAATGTAAGATGGAAGCTGTTGTACTGTTACTCCCTCGTAAATCTCGGTCCCCACGTGCCTCTCATAGAGTGATCATCTCACTGTTATCCTGGTGTTTAAAGATGCATATATGTCACTCAATTTAGCTCATTCCTACAAGTCTTCTCTTCATCAGGTGCTAAACCAGACTCAATGATCTACTTCAATACTAGAGGACAAACAGGCAAACAGGAATGATGAAGATATGGTATGTCAGCCTTCCTAAGGGAATTTTAAGAATGGTTTTGATTCTATGAGATTTTCACCTACAATTAGACAATTTAACAAAAGGATGCAAAAGTCCACTATACCCCATACACATGTGCAAGGACATGTGTAAAAAGATGTTTAATGTATCACTGTAATATTTTAAAAGCTGGAAAATCTTAAATGTCCACTAACAGAGGATTGGCTAAACATGGTGCATCCTCATAATGGAATACTTTCTGGAGCCATTACAAAGAAAGAGGTAGATATTTTCTATGCACTGATAGAAAAAGATGTCCAAGACACAGTGTTACATGAAAAAGGCATATGTCAAAATAATGTATACAGCGTGCTTCCATTTTTGTAAATAACAAAAAGGAATAAAGATATACCCATAGATACATACACCCAACTGTGTTTTTATTACAGGACATTTCTAGAAGAATAATGAGATGTTACAAGAAACGGGCAATAGTTACAGACTGATGAGAGGGAATGGGAATTTAGAGTAGAACAGCGACTTCATTTTCACTGTATACTTTACTATATAGTTTGAAATCTTATTATGTTCATGTATTCACACTTAAACTTTTGCTGAAGTATAACACACATGTAGAAAAGTGCATAGCTCATACTTGTACAGTTTAATAAATTAGCATAACATGAACACACTCCAGTAACCATTACTCGGGCACCAAAATAGAACATCACCATCTCTAGAAGCCCCATCATGCCCCCATCATTTTCCTTTCCTCCCTCTTGAAGGTTAACTCTTACTTGATTTTTAGTATCACAGTTAAGTTTTGTCTGTTTTTTTATAATAATTTTTTATTATGTTATGTTAGTCACCATACAATATATCCTTAGTTTTTGATGTAATGTTCCATGATTCATTATTTGCATATAACACCCAGTGCACCATGCAATAGTTTTGTCTGTTTTTGAACTTTATAGAAATTGAATCAGACAGCATGTATTATTAAGGTCTGATTTATTTCAATCATTTGATGTTTATAAGAGTCTTCCAGGGGCATCTGGGTGGCTCAGTCGGTCAAGTGTCTGCCTTCAGCTCAGGTCATAATCCCAGGGTCCTGGGATTGAGCCCCATGTCCAGCTCCCTGCTCAGCAGGGAGTCTGCCTCTCCCTCTGACCCTCCCCCCACCACTTGTGCACTCTCTCTCTCACTCTGCTCTCTCTCAAATAAGTAAATAAAATTGTTAGAAAAAAGCATCTTCCATGCTCTTGCATGTAGCTCTAATTTGTTCATTTTCATTGCTATAGAGTATTCCATTGTATAAATGTACCACAATTTATTCATATATTCACTATTGATGGATATTTGAGTTGTTTCCATTATTTGACTGGTACTAAATAATGCTGTAATGGACATTCTTGTATATATATTTCAGTGAACATACGCAGTGGAATTGCTGGGTCATTGGGTAGGCATTTGTTTAGCTTTAGTAGATATTGCCAAACAATTTCCCCAAGTGGGGGTGTGCTAGCAGTGTATGAAACCTGAATTAATTTTTCAAACAAATAACAATTAATATAATTAATTCAATTAATATAAACAGTGATGATTTGATGGGTATTTCTGTGTTATAGTCTGTGTTTAATTTGTAAAAATTAAAGTTAAAAACATGAGTCACTATGTTACCTAATGTGCTTATACAAATCCCAATCTGAATCTCATGTCAGGGAGAAGTTGATCTTTAAAGAGGAATATATCTGCTTTCTAGTTCTCAGGTAAATATATACCAGTGTAACCCTTACACTTGACTGCCAAAAAATTCAGAGTCATAGTCAGTGCTCAAAAACCATAGCATTCCACTTGTCCAAGGTATCTGGTAATACCTACTCCTTAAAATAGACAATTCTGTTCTATGCCTTACTTTGCATTGTGTTTAAACTTGCAAGCTTTTCAAATCCTTTTGGAAGTAAAGAGGATAAATTGTAAATAAATAAACCAAAAATAGTTCTAGTTCCAGATGGTGAAGTTTTAAAAGGAACTTTAAGAAATTAAGGTTAATGCAACCCAAACAACAAAAGCACAGAAAGGGAAAGCAGTGTTCTACAATGTGAGATTGGCCAATCAGCTTGTCACATAGCTGGTGGCCAAGATAATGTCAGGCTTATATGAGTTGTAGGTCCTCAAGAAACAAAATGGCATGTTTCATCCTAATGGGGGAAAGTGGAAAAAGCAGTGTGCTTCCAGGATTTGAGACCTTTTGACTCAGTACCTAATAAACATGTCCTTTCCCCAGAATTAAGTCTGATTTCTTCTCCTTGAAGTGGAATTAAATCCACCTTTGGAAGGAGACACAATCTACACAATCTATGGCTATAACTCTCAGTCATGTATTGCCACCCTGGAACATATTCCTAGCTGTGCCTCCAGATAGATAGAATCCCACATTCTTCTTGGTCACTATCAGAAAGAACCCTAACCAATCCAAAGGTCCTTCACCTTTTGATGCTATTCTGATGTTCAGTTATTGCTTGATGAATTTCTTAGATCTTATGGTAGTGACCAGATGGACTCAACAGATCTTTCCATTTGGTGAGGGACTAAGTCTGCTCAGTTTCAAATGGATATCACAAAGAGTAGGAGCTCAAGGGGAGGGGGGGAGAGAGAGAGAGAGAGCGCGCGCCTAGGCAGAGGTTTCCAGTAGGGTTTCCAAAGATCTGGAATTTATCTGTAACTTTGAAGAATAGGTAAGGTATAAAGATAATAATTAATGTGATACTTGGGAAATCAAATATGCAGAGCAATGTATCCATAGACCAAAGCAGAGGGAATAAATATCAGGAAAGGAGATTTGGCTCAGTCCATGGAGGCCCATGAATGCCAAACTAGAGAATTTGGATTTTATACTACTACTGAAGATTTTTGAGTAGAGTGAGAAGAGATTATGATGAAAGCAATATTTCAGGAAATGAATCTGGCCATGGTGTGCAGCACAGACTGGGCTGAGGAGAAAAATAAATAGGGATTCCACTGCTATTTGCTATGATCCAGGCAAAGACAACTAGTGTCTAAAACTGGGTTCATCACCAGGAAAATAGAAATTAAAGTGATAATGATGTACTATGGTGCATCCAATACAATGGCTCTACTTAGAAAGACTAACAAGTCAAATATTGAGAAAAATGTAGAGTAGCTGGAACTTTGCTACACTAATGGTAGGAATGTAAAATGGTACAAACTACTTTGGAAATCAGTTTAGGCAGTTTCTTATAAAGTTCATACCCAACAGAAATAAAAATATATGTCTACACAAAGACTTCTACACAAATGTTCATAGCAACTCTATTCATATTAGTCCCGAATTGGAAAGAATCCACATTTCCGTCAGCAGTTGAATAGATAAACAAATTGTGGCTTACCCATACAATGGAATAGTACTCAGCAATACACAGGAATGAACTATTGATGTAGGCAAGTATGTGGATGAATTTCAAAAACATGTGAAGTGGAAGAAGCCAGACTCAAAAAAGTACATACTATCTAATTTCACTTACATGAAATGACAGAAAATGTAAGTTACTCTGTAGTAACAGAAAGCAGAACAACAGTTCCCTGGGGCCAGGAGGGGGGTGACTGTAAAGGGGCATGAGGACATTGTTGAGGTGATGGAAACACTGTATACCTTAACTGTGGTATCAGTTACATGGGTGGATACTTTTGTCAAAACTCATGGAACTGTACATTTTTAATGAGTACAGTTCATTGCATTAAACTATATTTCAATTAAGTTAATTTAATCAGAAGGGGGAATGAAGCATGAGAGACTATGGACTCTGAGAAACAAACTGAGGGCTTCAGAGGGGAGGGGGGGTGAGGGAATGGGATAGGCCGGTGATGGGTAGTAAGGAGGGCACGTATTACATGGTGCACTGGGTGTTATACACAACTAATGAATCATGGAACTTTACATCAAAAACCAGGGATGTACTGTACGGTGACTAACATAATATAATAAACAATATTATAAAAAAAGAAGTACAACTACAATGTATTTTTAAAAAGTAATCAGAGCGGCATCTGGATGGTGCAGTTGGTTAAGCATCTGACTCTTGGTTTCGGCTCAGGTCATGATCTCAGCATCGTGAAATCAGGCCTGTGCCAGGCTCTATGCTCAGTGTGGAGTCAGCTTGAGATTCTCTCTCCCTCTCCCTCTGCCTCTCCTGCTTGCTCTCTCTCTCTCTAAAATAAATAAATAAATCTTTAAAAAAAATCAGAGCACTGCTAAAATGTCATTGCAGAACTAGTTATAATAGCAAGGAATAGGAAGCAACCTAAGTTATCATTAAAAGATATATAGTAAAATCAAGTTATGACGATGGGGCGCCTGGGTGGCTCAGTTGGTTAAGCATCCAGCTTCAGCTCAGTTCATGATCCCAGTGTCCTGGGATTGAGCCCCACATTGGGCTCCCTGCTCAGTGGGGTTCTGCTTCTACTTCTTCCTCTGTGTACTCTCTCTCTCTCTCTCTCAAGTAAATAAGATCTTAAAGAAAATCAAAAAAACAAAAAACAAAAAAACTGGGTGACAGCATAAGGAATAGAAAGGCAGAAACAGAGAAGAGTACAAAGGAAGAATCACCAGGGTTCAGAAGTCATAATGTCATTAGGAACCAAAAGGAGGCAGAAGGGAGAGTTAAGAATGCCACTGAGGCTTGGAGCGAGGAGAATCATGAGACAAATACCTCCACTACTTATGGTAGCATTCTTTGTAATTGAAAATGACTAGAATCAATACAAATATCTGTCAACAGGGACCGACCAGCTGAACAAAGTACAGTTCCTCTTTAGGATAGCATACTATACAGTCACAAAACAAAAACAAGGAAGATCTCCATACATTGACACAGAATGATCTCTAGAATGTTAAGTAAAAAAGGGAGTAGAACAGTTTTTACAGTACTTGCTACATTTTGACTTTGGAACTCTGTAAATGTTTTACATAAATTAAATGTAAAATTAAATTTCAAAAAAAGAAAGAAAACAATCCGTAAAACTGAGAAAAAATGAAGCAAATGAATCAAACTCTGTATCAAGTTGGTAACATAATGACACAGAGAAAGAAATTACTTTTCAAGTGACTTTGAAACACAATACTTTGACTACCTCCCTAGTAGGATTTATTCTAAGGGCAAAAGGAAAAGCAAAGAAATCTTAAACTGCATTCAGTAATCTTAGTAGTAACATTGGGATTTCTCCTTTGAAATTGTTACAGATATAATATAGGGTAATGCAAGTAATTACATAATGTCATTAGGAACCAAGACTTTCAGAGCGACAGAAATGAGATACAGTTACAAAATCAAAAATGTTAAGGAAAAGCCCTATACTCTTAAATTCAGCTTTGAAATATCAGTAGGAATTCATCACACTTCCTTTTGAAAAAAAAAAGCCATTTTCTAGCTCTTTCACTAAAAAGAAAAGACTTGACAACCTAGCTGCAGTGAGGAAACCCAGTCCTCAGTCTGGGCTCTCTTAATACCATTTCCCATCAAAAGGAACAAGAGCCCCTTGGCAAAATGGCTGACTCCAGGTCTGGGTTTGGAATTGTACAAGATGAGCCTGAAAACAAAACAAAAATCAAGAAATCTATCATGACAAAAGGAAACAAGCTAACTTGAAAGGACCCCCACTGGCCTAAGATGAAATAATTCTAGCAACAAATTGAATAATGACTACAATAGACTGAAACATACTAAATACATAAAAATCTATGAGTTCATAACAATACTTGATTGGTCACCATTGGAGGTTGCTAGGATACCAACTCATTCTGAAAATTGATGTTTTTATAAGGGAAGGTATCAAATATTTAACCTGCCTTTTTTTTTGGGGGGTTTACGCTAACTCCAGGTAACTAAATAGTTGAAGAATAAAATTCTTCTTTATACAAAAATCCCAAGTAATGAATGCAGACTCCATAACAGAATTAGAAAAATGCCATTTTGCAACTCTTAATGAAATAATGGACCCAAACAGTAATCATCAACGGTTGTTAAAACCATTAGGTGAAGCGTTGATGGGGACCTTGGTAATGAGGGTTTCAGGTGATACCATTTAAACCCACTGATCAATCTAGTAACACTAAAAGTGGGGCAACCAGATATGATTTGCCTCGTGAGGTGATGTAACAGAAAGTACACAGCACTGGCTGTGAAGTATTCTTACCCAAAAACTTCAACGTGAATCTAATCAAAGCCTCTAGACATAACTACCAGTTTACAGGAAATACAGGGGATAGAGAGACAAGTTCAATGACAACAAGAGAAAACAAATTGAGAATGTGAGACATTCTTCAGGGCAAATGACCTCGTTTCTCTAACGACTCAAAAGCAATAAAAGACTTATGAGACAGAGCCAAATGCAGTGTGTGGGCCCTATTTGGATTCTAATTTTAAAAAGCTAATTATAAAATGACATCTTTGAGAAAATCAGGGAAATCTGAATATGGATTGAGTATGAAGTGATATTAATAATTATTGCTAATTTTGTTAAATGTGACAATAGCATAGTAGTTAAAATATATATATACTCATACCTATTCCTTATTCACCAAAAAATATTGAAAGGCTAATGAGAAAAGAGAAGATGGGGAGACAGGTCAGTTTGAGGGAAAAAGGATAAGAATTTTTACACATGATGTCGTTCATATAGATGACTCTCAAGAGCAAAACCTTGGGATTAGATTAATTTTTACTAGGAAAGGAGAGGACAGGGCCAGGTCCAAAGCATAGAGAACATTTACATCACATTGGGGTGTCAGTAGTGGAGGTGGAAGAGGTTCTGATGAGGAAGCAAGAGGAAGAATGCTCAACAACAAAACAAAACAAGGAACAAGAAAGGCATGATGGAACCCCAAATAGTTTGCTCTTAGAGGCTAAAGAAGGAAAGCATTTCAAGGAAAATGTGATCAACAGTGTTAAATTCTGGAACAAGATTGAGGAGAATCAGGCCTCAGAAAATGAAGCTAGCCCTTATCCCACATTCCTACTATATTTCCAAATTAATTCCAAGCTGAGCATGACCTCAATAATAGTAGCAGGCCTGGAGGAAGTGTCTTAGTCTTAGTCATCCGTCTCCCTTTATTCCTCATTCATTCCTTCCCTCACTCCCCCACTCATTTAACCAGCATTCCCTGAGTCCCTACTTTAAGCCACACCCACTACATCCTGCCAGACCCACTATGTTCTGCATATACTGAAACAAAATATCTGCCCTCCGGAAGCTCACAGCTTAATGAGGAAGACAGACCTGGAAAAATAATTATCACATAGTGTTAACATTTCAGCAACAGCTTATATATTTTGGGCCAGGCACTATGGGAGGCGCTAGAGATACAAACATAAACATGGTTCCTTCCCACCAGAGCTCAGAATATAGCTTGGAAGGCAGATGGAATCACAATAAATTGACATATGAACTAAAAATAAATGTATAAATTATATGAAAGTGAAGAGCAGGAAATGAAGCTAGTAAGGATGCCCTGTGAGATTGGGACTACTCATATGCCCATTTTACATACCAGAAAATGGAGTACAGAGAGGTGGGTTGACTGGCCCAAGGCCATACAGCTGTGAGTGGCACAGCCAGTTTAAGGGCTGGTTTGTGAGACTCAGGAGTTTGGGTTTTATCCACTCGGTCACATTGCCTGAATGCCTCTTCCATGACTCCCCATTTTCTTTCCACTGTGCCACCCTGGTTGAACCCCTAGAGGCACAGAGCAGGTGCTCATGAGCATTTGCCAAATGAATAAATGAGCTATACAACTTCATAGGGCTGTTGGAAAGGTTCACTGAGGTAAGTACTAGGCTTATTAGAAGTCACTGTGTGGAATCACTGTGTAAGGTGGCAGGTAAGGATCACTGCTGTGTGGGCCACTATTACCTAAAAGAGAAAACATATCCAACAAGTGTGTTTGGGATAGCTAGTGATTGGCATCAAGGAGCTCTGAGGTCAGGGGGCAGGGTCTTGGTCACCAGGGCTGGGAGGGTGAGTGGCAAGGGCCAGGCAATGTCCCAACCCTAGAGGGCTCATGCTCTGAATACAGGGGTTCAGGGACTCGGATCTAGTTACTCAAACTGTCAGCTCAGAGCACTGACAGCCAGCCAAGCCAACCAAGCCACTAGCCTGAGGTTCTAGAAAGCCTTCTGAAGATGAAGGTGGAGGAAAAGCAGGAGAAGAAAGCAGAGGGGGGAAGAAAGGGTCCCGGGAAGGCGGAAGGCAGGGGGGGAAAGAAGAATAGTAGCAGCTAACACCAAACACTGCCTGTGGGCCAGGTGCTGGGCTGAGTGCATTCTAGGCAGTCAGGTAATCCTCACAACCACCCTATGAGGCAGATAGACTAATATGAACTTCCCCACTTTGTAGATGCTCTCCAGAGACATTAAGTAACTTACTTGCAGTCACAGAGCCAGGATCTGAACTCAGGCAGCCTGACCCCCCAGGGTATGTATATAATGCATTATATACTTCGCTGGGTCTCAGGGTCTTAACTGAGATGGCCTGAGCTTGCTAGGGACGAGGGACTCTACCCTCTTGTTCCCGCACCTATCTGGGCCCTGCCTGCAGGTAGCAGTGGCCCTGGCTGATGGCTGTACGGGAGACTAGTAAACACAGCACAGAACTAAAAATCTGTTTCAATTGACTCTTTTGGGCTGTAGAAAGAAGGAGCTGGCGTGGGAAGGGGCAATATTTCCATCTCCTCCTGTGAACTGCTAAGGTTGCCTGTCTCCTGATCTTTAACAATGAAAATGTTAACAAGGCCTTGCACAGGGGTCCTGCCCTGTAGTTTACAAAGCCTTTTATATACATTACTTGATTAATATGTCACTTTGAAAAAACAATTTTTTAAAAATCTGGTTCTGGATATTGGAGATTCTCCCCAGAAGACTAAGTATTTCTCTCCACTTCAACCCACATATATTTCCTAGATGTCCTCTGGTCTTCCTGGAATTTCTACTAAGAATTTCAGCTATCCCAACAAGAATGTTCAGACATCACAGTTTCTACCAACATATGGAGCCCAGATCCCCTGGCTTCAAATTCATTTCCCTTTCAACCACAACTGGGCCCAATACTTCCGAAGGAATGGCAGAAGGAAAACAGGCTCCACAGTAGCTGGGGTGTCATTTCTGGGCTTTGTTCCATTAGCCCCCAGTTCAATTCCTCTACCCTACTCAGATCCCCATAGCTGGACCCACTGATCCTTTCACCTAGAGGTTCAGGCCCAGTTCAGTTTCCAGACCAACCCATTGACCAACCCATAAGCACAAGGTTAATGCTCAGCCTCAGTCCCAGGGTTTGGGGATTAAGAACAGTTTGCCATCCCAGACCTGGTACCCCCAAAACAGCTGCCTGAGAGGCTGTGATGCTCCCAGACCAGAACTCTTCCCAAGTCCACCTCTTAGACTGACCCAGTCTTAACAGAAGAACTTCTGCCTTGATTCTCACCCCTAAGTTCTACATGTTGTCCTGCCTACAAGCTCAGCCCCCTTTCAAACTGAGCCCTGGCCTGAATGAGATACTATCTTACTTGTGTCTTCCCCCAACACCTGGTACAGAGGATGGTCCTCAGTGCCTGACTGCTGAGTAGATGTGCCCCTCTGCCCTCCCTTGTTCTTGTCCACACTTCTCTCTGGCACTGGCACCTTGGTCCGGTGACTGGGGTTTGGATACTATGGACAGGTCTTCTAGATGATGACTGCCAATTGGCTGACTATCCAAGCAATATCCAAGTACCCACCCCTTAGCTATGTGATCCTGAGCAGGATGCTTAACCCTTCGGTCTCTCAGTTTCCTCATAAATAAAGTGGGAAATAGGACTGTTTATCTCACAGGATTGGTACGAAGATTAAAAGAGCGAATCTATTTTAAGTGCTTACCACATTGTGCATGTAAGTTTCTGCTCTTGCCATTGTTATTGAGCTAGTTACCCTGGACTCCTTAGTGTTGGCTATTTCCCAGAATGTCATTGTGGCACCAATCTCCTCACCCACTAGCCTGTCTCTGCCTGTAACAAGGCCTTTAATGCAAGCATGTGTCCTGGTCAGTGGCCATATCTAGTACCAGGGCTCAGTCCCCCCCTCCAACACACACACACCTGGCCTGCTTCTGCCATTGAGCCCATCATTCCAGGTGTACAAGGGCCACATTAGGAAGGACACCCACTGCTAACAACCTAAGTTTGAGTAATCAGGCTGTTCTCCCTTGGGCTGGGCAGTCCCTAGGGTAAGCAGAGGTGAGAGAAAGAACCAATATGGTTCAGGGAATCAGCAGACTTGAAGGAGTAAAGCAGAGGCACAAAGAGCTGGGTCATGTCTCTGGGAACTAGGTGTGGTTAGCCAACCTTCCAAAGGCCGGAAAGACCACTTCCCCTCAGGGTAGAGCCACCCTGGGAAGAGTTTGCAAAGAGAGCAGGAAGGCAGCTGAGCTGTGTGCTTCGTGGGGGGCGGGGGTTTTACCTATGCAGCTCCTGACATAATCAAAACAAAATTCCAGCATCTGAGAGACTTGGGGGTACATTCTAAGAGAGAACAACACCCTAGCAAAAGCACTGTTTACTGCTCAGAGCCCTGGAGGAACTGGTTCTGCAGACTGCTGACCCCAGGGGATGTCTGACACAAGGGCGCCCGCAGAGCTCATTTAACTTAATGCCCTTCCTCTACAGGTAAGCAAACGGAGGGGAGGGCCGGTTCTGTCTTCTGCCTGGCTCTTTCAATGGAACTGGCTTATTCATACCCCAGGCCATGAGCAGTACATCAAAACTAGCCTCAAAAAATACCTGGTCTCCGCAACAGGCCCCAGGCATTTCACTGCTCCCTTTCACAACTACACCCCCCACCCCCAGCTACCACCTGAATTCCTGCTGCATTTGGTCCCTTAGTCCAGGCAATGCACTCGGACTTCTCTGGCTTGAGCCTAGCTGCTCCTCAGGTCCTTTCACTGACTGTGCTGCCTCAGGCAGTGTCTGCAAAGAGAATCTTTCCTTCAGCCTGGCCCAGCCAGTCTCCTCCCCTACCTCCCCCCACAGGCACACAGCTTCCAGGTCATGGGATTCAGGCACTGTGGCCCAGAAAAGGAATAATAATAGTAACACAAGCTCCTTGGCAGAAGGTGAGATGTTTTTAACTTTTAAAATAAAGAACAGAACCCTGGTACAAATTTCAGCTTCAGCTCTGCCTAGCTACATGATCCTGAGGAAGTGATTCAACCTCCTTGAACTTCAGTTTCCTCATCCATAAAATGTAGACTGTATGGGATATTGTACCTAAGTGCCTGGTGATAGGAAGAGCTCATTAAATTGTAGCTAATGTTAGTAGTAGTAACTGATCATCTAATAACCTCTACATCTTTGCCATCTATCAAGCTGGTGCCCCAGAGCAGTTGTTCAGTAAGTGCTCAGTGAAAAAGATGTTTCTTTACCTGATTGGTACAACCACCAGGTGAGGCAGGTAGAGAAGATACTAGTCTCCCCAGAGATGGAGACCTGAGGCTGGGAGGCTAAGTGACTTGTCCCAAGTCACAATGAGTAGCGGAGCCTAGACTGGAAACTTCTGTTTCCTGACTTCCTGTTTGGTATTTACTGTTTTATGTCACCTGATCAAATTTAGAGCCAGAAAGGAGTTTAGAGATTATCTAGCATAATCCCATCATTTCAAAAATTGAAAACTGAGGCCAGAGAGACCAAGGACATTTCACAAGGCCGAAGAGTTAGTCAGCTGGGCAGTAGAACCCAGGTCTCCTAACTCCCACTTTAGTGCTCATCTTGTAACTATCATCTCACTCTTCCTAGTTCAGCAAACATGATCATCCTAAGCTCAAAGCTACCACAGCTTTCCAGAAAAACACCCAAGTGGTAAGTGTAAAGGCCTCCTGCAATGACAGGCCCACCTTCAGAGTGCCAGATTCATTCTTCTTGGAGGGTGCATTTCCTATGTAATTTGAAAGAATGTGTCAACGTGATGCCCAGTGACCATCAAGAGTGCACCAATTTCACAAATTTCATGTGTGGAGTACCATCTTTGAAGTGGACCCTACAGTATTTCTGGAATGTCAAGCATGAGCTCTGAGAAACACCCCACTTGGCAGTTCCTTCTAAAGCAACAAAGACAGTTAAATGAGGCCCAAGTAGCACAGGATATTATTGTTTACATGCAACCCTTATCCCACGGCTGTGGGAAATGGAGCCAAGTTTCACAAGCTCTTTTTTTGCAAGAGATACCTTGCAAAACAGAGAAGGATAGTGTTGCTGCTTGGTCTGCTGTTCTTTCTTGATGTCAGCTTCATTTGAAAAATGAAAAATGATGTCCTCAGAATTTAAACTCCAACACTGAGGAGATGTATTACGTTGTTCCACCTGCAGTTAATCTGAGGATGCAAAAGTTAAATGAGCATCGTGTTTGCCTCAAATGAAGAACATAATGGGGAGGGGACAAAGGTGAGTAACTCATTTGTCAATGTAACTAAAAAGGGATCTCCAATACTTCTAATTTAAAAGGTTTCGAAATTCAAAGGGTTTCTGATGAAACAGGAGGGGGATGTTTTCTATAGAAGAAAATCAACACCTTGGATTCTAATAGCACTCTTTTTTCCCCTTGAAAATATCACCAAAACACATTTGTTATCCACCCCTGTGCTGTTGGGCAATGGCGGCTGTAGAAGCATGTGACTGATGGAAGAGGCCTGTCTCCGTGCCCACGGTGTGCCCTGGCCAAGCACACAAATCAGGAGTACCTTGCCCTACTCCCCCAAGCACAGGCAAGCTAATGCCAGCATCCACAGGCTCAATAAATGCCATGCTTCTGGTTCCCTCTGCTCCTGATATAAATAGCCACAGCAAGTCTTAGACAAGCGGTCTGTCTTAGTTAGCATGCTTGCTTGGGTCTTGGCAGTAAAGGAGAACGGCCTTTTTGAAAGCACCATCTTTGTGGCCAATATCCAAAAATGATAACATTTCACAGTTGGCTTTACTCTTATAGTATTCACCTAACATTTACTACAGGCTAGGTCCAGAGCTTGGTGTTAGACACAGAGAGAAGAATAAAGGAGGAAGCAATCAATTCTGTTTTGTGGAGGAGGCATTGGGCTCGATATTATTTGAGCTGGTCCTAGAGGACATGAATAGTGCTTCAACAGGCATGGGGGTGGGGATGGAGTACTGATGAGAGAGAAGATGTAAGAAGGAAAGAAGCTGGCTAATGGCTCATGCACTCATTTGCTTAAACAGTTGGAATCACTAGATTGAAAATGGTTGGGACTGTTTTCTCAATGTGAATGAGTATATTCATGGAACACACACTTGTTATTAAAATGATGTGATGCTTTTTTGCAAAAGACTGCATGGAGTAGAAAGCAATGGACTCCCATAACTATGTTAGCACTCATTTATAAGACTTCTGAAGCTTCTAATAAACAAGAATTTGGTCTGTGTCTAATTGGGTTTTAATAGCTCAGACAAAATTAAGAACTAGAGGAATTTGATATGGCTTTTTTTTTTCATTCAAACTTTCTATCAGCCTAATCTCCTTAGAAGCTATAAATTATAACTTATCCTCATAAGCCTATATGCAAAGCTCATAAGCAAAGGAAAAAATAATCAGATATTGTTAGTTTTATTAGATAACAAATAACATATTGCAATCACAGTCCTATGTCTAGTCAATAATGCCACAGGAAAAGTCTTCATTACTTTCCAGCCTTTGATGAGACATTTTATGAAAATAAAAGTTGTCTTCTATACTGTTAGGACATATGTCGGCAAAGGTGCATTTTATATCTATACCCCAGATGGTGATCTCATGTCTAGGTCATTGACTGGGGAAGCACCCAAAACTGATGATCAGCTATTCTTCATTGTTTGAAATTCTCGAAGGTCTTCTAGGGTTGAGAAGGAATCTCTTGTTGTTAAGTTCCAATGTCCTAAAATATATACCTAAAAATGTTTAGGTATTTTTACTTTTTAATGAAAAGAAATAGTTATTTCAGTTCTTATTAAAATTGCAAAATTACAAATTGGCCCTCTCTCCAGAACCCAACCCTGGACATGTCACAGAATCCAGAGATAAATAATTCTATCAAAATAGCATAAAAACAGTGAGGAAAGCTCTGAGAAAACAAAAGGTGGATGGGTCAGAACACTGAGTAAGATAGGACTGGGGGAAAGACAGCCCAAAAAAGAAGGATAAGAATAATGGACTGGAGTTAAGGTGGGAATTTTTTTTCAAATGTGCTCCTTTTTCTCTCCTTATCATTGCCCTGAGATGACCACTTTCTGTCCGTTTGCCATTGGGAGACATATAAGTGGTAGACTAAAGCCCACCAGGGGTGGCAGGGTAACTTCAGCATGGAGCTCAGGGCTGGCTGGGATGATGGGTGCTAGGTAACATGTGCATGTAGAGTGGCTGGCCCCTAAGTGTTTTCTCCTGCCTGCATCCACACACCATACCCTGAAAGCTAGGGGACTACAACTGGGAGAAGCTTCTCTTGAAAGAAAGCAATGCCAAGGCTGAGTTACCATTGTAACACTAGAGGTTTTCTCTCTGGAGGCATATTTTCCCCCATCAAACTCATTGTAGGACACCAGCCAAGGCTTAAGGTTTAGTTTCTCCCCACAGTTACACATTACAATTGAAGGTAGCCAATAACACTAGCAGAATAGGAGCTCACAAGGAAAAACAGCTAATGGGTACTCACTGGAAAGCATGGTTGGACAATTTAGAATTAGCAACTGAAACTACGAGGGGCTATACACTCTCCAATAACAAGTGAGTGAAAGGGGGCTGTAGCAAGAAGGACTAAAGGACTAAAGGTGCAGGTGGAATCTAGCCTCTATGAACTCTCAATGCTGACCTGCCAAGGCTCCCTTCTGGGACAGAATCCCATGTTAAAGATAAATTGGCAATAGTGAAATCAAAGTTAAGCAGGATAGTTTCTTCTGCTACTGATATGGTTGAGTAAACTCCTATTGATCCTGATCCTCCTGTAGACAGGAACTATAAACTCTGGGAAAAATATTAAAAACAACAATATGAAGAGACTAGGGAGTGAACAAAAGCAGGCATGTTTTGAAGGGGAGTTGGCACTAGGTGATTACCCATTTTTATAGCTTTTAGAGTGAGGGCAAACTAAAGATGCCAAGTAGCTAAGACACCAAGAGTAAGACAACAATAGCAAACTCACAATCTACCTGGTATGAAGAACTATAGGCACAGCTCAGGATAACCACAGCCATTGGAAACTAAGGAGGAATTCTGGAAAGGAGAGAGCTAGACCCAGGGAGCCCCAATTTCTGTCTATAGACTCTATCTCAATCTCAGCTGACTCCTGAACCATATGTACATGGGACAGACTTCAGTTGACAATCAAAGCCCTGAACTAAGATTTCAACTACCACCTAAGAGGCAAAGCTCACAGTTTGAATCTAAACACATTAACTATTCACCAAAACAATGAAATCAGTATTTTTCAGAGGAATAAATCAGAATCAAAAGTCTCCATTCAAAATATGCAGGATATAATCCAAAGTTATTCAACTTATGATGAACCAGGAAATTCTGATCCATTTACAAGAGCAAATCAACAGAGAACAAACCTGAGATGACCTAGAGGTGGGAATTAGCACATAAGAATTTTAAAGTGATTATTAATAACTCTGCTCAAGAAAGTAAAAGAAGATATACTTATAATGAATGAAAAGATAGAAAATCACAGCAGAGAAATAGGAACCATGAAAAAAAAGAACCAAATAAAAATTTCAGAACTGAAAAATAATCTGAAATTTTAAAAAATTCACTAGATAGGTTCAACAGCAGAATGGAAACCAAAGAGGAAAAGTTTCAGTAAACTCAAGATAGAACAATATAAATATCCAATGTGAAGAACACAGAGAAAAATATATTAGGAAACAAAAACATGAACAGAGCCTCAGGGACAGATGGGACAATATTCAAAGGTCTAACATACATGAAATTAGAGTTCTAGAGGGAGAGGTGGCAGAGAATGAGGTAGAAAAAACACTGAATGTTCAATGGGTTAAACTTCCCCAAATTTGGAAAAAGACATAAATTTAAAGATTCAAGAAGCTTAGCAAACCCCAAGAGGATAGAAAACAAAACTCTGAAAATATCACAAACTGCTGAAAACCAAATATAATTAGAAAATTAAAAAAGCAGCCAGAGAAAAACAACACTTTATATATAAAGGGGGAAAAAGTTTCAAATATGGCAGACATCAGAAACAATGGAAGCCAAAGAGAAAAGACCAACATCTTTAAAGTGATGAAAAAAAGCCAACCCAGAATTCTATACTCAGCAAATATATTCAAGAATGAAGGCAAAAAAAAAAAAGACATGTTCAGATAAAACATAAGTAAAAAACTTATTTGCCAGCAGATCTGAACTACAAGAAATGCTAAAGGTGTAGAACAATAGCTCCACCACATAATGCCCCAAAGATATTTTTGTCACTATATGGACCACTTAGTCAGGGCTTGACCACACACAATCTGACCTGTGCTTTCAGAGAACACCTTCAACTCTTCCTGGAGCAAGGGAAATAGCCACCTGGTAAGGAACTATGACAAGACTGTTCTCTCCATCTCCTGACTGTCAGTTGATCACCTTGCCCCTCCCCCACTTCCTTAGAGTATAACTGCATGCTATAAAAATGCCTGTTGTAGTTTAGAATTGACTCCTTAGTGGCAGAGCAACCCATTGTGCCACCTGTCATCTGGACCCTCTGGTTCAGTGTCATCCTGTGGGACTAGAGGTATGGAATGTTAATGCCATGCTGATCTTAAACTGTTGTTGTTTAATCAACTGAATCCATTTGGGCTTATTGTCTCTTTACCAGCTGAATCTATTAAGTGTGACAAACCAACCTAGCAGTTGCAATAGTGATCCTGCTGGCTTCATTAGCCATAGCTCTACTGCCTAGATACTACTTGACCTCTTGACAAAAGAAAGTTCTTCATCAAGCTGAAGGGAAATGAACCCAATGAAGATGAGATGCTCATTTAAAAAATACAGGCTTGAGGGGCACCTGGGTGGCTCAGTTGGTTGAGCATCCGACTCTTGATCTCATTTCAGGTCTTGATCTCAGTCATGAGTTCAAGTCCCATGTTGGGCTCCACGCTGGGTGTGGAACCTACTTTAAAAAAAAAGGCAGGATACTCATTAAAAAAAAATAAAGTCTGGTTCAGTCAGTAGAGCATGTGACTCTTGATCTTGGGGTTTTGAGTTTGAGCCACATTTTGGGTGTAGAGATTAGTTAAAAATATAATCTTAAAAAAAAGAAATTTTAAAAAAGCAAAAGTAATAAATATCTTGGTAAATATAAAAAACCCTAGTTTTGTTCCTCTTAATTTCTTAAAATACGTGGTACTTTTTAAAGCAAAAATGATGTCACCTTTTATGTTTTATATGTAGATGTAATACATATGACAAGTTCTGAAAAATGGACAGAAAGGGGTTAAACTGACCTCTAATTTTGCAAGGTTTCTACATTTCATATAAAGTGTTATTTTTACTTAGACTGCGAAAAGTTAGAGATATATGTAGTAATCTGGAGAGCACATAACTAAAAACTATTGTAAAGAGGAACATCTAAGAAGCCAATAACTCATGTCATGTAGAAAATGTGGAGTAAAATGATTAAAAGTAAAGTTTGTTTGCCCTAAACTTGATGTAGGCAAACATTAAAGTCCCTTGTCTTATCTTGGTTGATAAAAGCAATAAATGACAAACATTTTTCAAAGGCAATAAATACATGAACATGGGAAGACAACATTGTAAAGGGGTCAATGACCCCCAAAACTAATGTGTAATTCACTGCTATTCCAATTAAAACTCCAGGATTGCTTTTTAAATTTTTTTCTTTTGAAATAATTATAGACTTACAGGAGGTTGCAAAATAGTTCATAGAGTCCTTTGACTGTGTACCCCAGCTATCCCCCATAGTGACATCTTACTGATTATAGTAAAATACAGCTACCTAGACTACAGCTTATTCAGTTGACACCAGTTTTTATATGTACTCACATGTGTGTGAGAGGGGTATAATTCTATGCAATTTTATCACATGTGTAGATTCATGCAATCATAATCAAGATAAAAGACTATTGCATCACTACAAAGGCACTACCAGATGCTACTTCTTTATAGTCACACCCACCCGTCACCCCTGCCTCCGTTTCCTGGCAACCACTAATCTATCTTCCATCTGTATGTTTTGTCTTAATAACCATCCAGGATTTTGTGCATATCAGAAATTCATTCTTTTTATTGTTGAGTAGTATTCCATGATATGGATGTACCAGATTTGTTTATCTATCACCCCACTGAAAGACACTTGGGTTGTTTCCAGCTGGGGTTATTATGAATAAAGCTACTGTGATATGTAAGCAATGTATTCGAGTTCTAGTTTTTCCATATCCTCACTAGTATTTGATGTTATCAGTACTTTATTATCTTTGCCATTCTAAAAGGTGTGTAGTGATATCTTGTTGTGGTTTTAGTTTGCATTCCCTGATACCTAATGATGTTGAATATATTTTCATGTGTTTATTTGCTGTCTGTTGATCCTCTTCAGTGAAATGTCTCTTCATATATTTTGCCCATTTTCCAATTGCATTATTTTTTTCTGTTGAGTTTTGAAGGTTCTTTACATAGACACTAGTCCTTTGTTGTATATGCAGTTTGCAAATATTTTCTCCCAGTCTGTAGATTGTCTGTTATTCTCTTAGCATAGTCTTTCACCGAGCAAACGTTTTACATTTTAATTTTTTTTTAAGTTTAAATTCGATGAGTTATAATTTATAATTATTTTCTTTTGTAGATCATGCTTTTGGTATCAAGTCTAAGAATTTTTCACCAAGTCCCCAATCTGGACATTTTTTCCCAAGCTTTCCTTTCAAAGTTTTATATCTTACATTTTACAATTGTATCTGTGGACCATTTTGATCAAGTTTGCTTTATAATACATTCCAAATAAAATGGTCAAAGGACAAGAATACACAATTTACTTCTTCACAGGAAAAAACACAACTACTAAACCAGAATGGAAAATTTCGTCTCACCAGTAACCAAGGAATACAAAATTGCAACAATAATGAAAGTAATATTTTTAACCAATTAAATTAGCAAAAATTCATGCAATTTGTCCTGTAAAATTTCCTACACTCTAGGTTTGGTCAATTGTATTCTTATGGTGTTTTAAAATGTAGGTTTTATTATTATTATTCAGGTACAGTGAGATCAGGAGACAACTGCAGTTGAAAATACATTTTGTTACTCACAGTTTCCAAGAAGGGGACATACCACATCATGCAGGGCCACACAGGGAAGCAGCAGAGTCAGTCAGAAGGCAAAAGGAGTGAGAGGAAAGCATGGGCAAAAGCCTTTATTGTGGTTTTCTGAGAGAAGGAACAGAAGAAACAGGGCAAGCAAGCAGCACAGCAGCTTTAGGAATAGGTTTAGGACTGAATGTTGAAAGGCTATAGGGGTGGTCCCTAGTTGTCTAGTACCTAGCCCTGGGTGATTTAGGGCAGAGGGATAGCGTCCTGGGCTGTAGGAGCCTGATAAAAGGAGAAGGGTGGGGTATAGACTCAGAATTAGCTGGTTTGCATATCAAAGATGTGCTGCAGACAAGTTGTTTATCTCTAAAATTAGCTAATTCTGAGAGGGACAGTCCCTCCCTGGGTCCGTAAGGGCCCAAAATGTCAAAGCATCATAAATACAGAAAACAAAAAACATCATTAAATACATGGTGTTGTGGAAGTTTTGGTACTGGAGTGATTAGTATGTCTTTGCAGTTACTGCATCATGAGTTTTCCCAAAGGCAATAGTACAGAACTGAATCTCCTCCCATGATGGTGGGATATTTCTTCTCTAGGCAGTCCATTTGCAGAATCTGCTGGTCCCAATGCACCCAAAGGCAGTGTCTTTAAAGGAAAAGAAAGCCAACCAACAACAGTACTTGGGCAAACTACAGGAATGCAAGGCCAAGCATGCCAAAAGTGAGCTTTCCTTAATCTCCCCAAAGTCTCCAAGGTACCATCTTCTTCCAGCCTACCATCAATAGCCCCATCTCCTGACTGGGAAGATTCTGGATTAAGCCCTGAACTGCACGGTATTGAAGTTCCCACCATTAGACTGTTAGTTTAGCAATGACTATCCCTTCCCTTTATATTGACATTCCAGTTCTTGCACATTCTGCATCTTGTGGAAATTCTTAGTTGCTGGGAACTTGGTACATGCCAGGCAATGAGAGAGACTGGGTATAAACATCATCTTATTTAAAAGATATTGAGAACATATTATGAGCAACTATATGCCAACAAATTAGGCAATCTGCAAGAAATGGATACATTCCTAGAAACAAATAAACCACCAAAACTGAAACAGAAAGAAATAGAAAACCTGAACAGACCCATAACCAGCAAGGAAATTGAAGCAGTAATCAAAATCCCCCAACAAACAAGAGTCCAGGGCCGGATGGCTTCCCAGGGGAATTCTACCAAACATTCGAAGAATTAATTCCTATTCTTCTGAAGCTGTTTCAAAAAACAGAAATGGAAGAACTTCCAAACTCATTCTATGAGGCCAGCACTACCTTGATCCCAAAACCAGAGAAAGATCCCACCAAAAAGGAGAATTACAGACCAATATCCCTGATGAATATGGATGCCAAAATTCTCATCAAGATACTAGTCATTACATTAAAAGGATTATTCACCACGACCAAGTGGGATTTATTCCTGGGCTGCAAGGGTGGCTCAGCTGCAAGGGTGGCTCAGCATCCACAAATCAATGTGATATACTACGTTAATAAAAGATAGGACAAGAACCGTATGATCCTCTCAATAGATGCAGAAAAAGCATTTGACAAAGTATAGCATCCTTTCTTGATTAAAACGCTTCACAGTATGGGGATAGAGGGAACATACTCAAGATCATAAAGCCATATAGGAAAAGTCTACAGCAAATATCATTCTCAATGGGGAAAAACTGAGAACTTTTCCCCTAAGGTCAAGAACACAACAGAGATGGCCACTCTCACCAATACTGTTCAACATATAGAAGTCCTAGCCTCAGAAATCAGACAAAAAAAAGAAATAAAAGGCATCTGAATCAGCAAAGAAGAAGTCAAACTCTCACTATTCACAGATGACATGATACTCTATGTGGAAGACCCAAAAGACTCCACCCCAAAATTGCTAGAACTCATACAGAAATTCAGCAAAGTAGCAGGATATAAAATCAATGCACAGAAATCAGTTGCATTCCTATACACTAAAAACGAGACAGAAGAAAGAGAAATTAAGGAGTAGATCCCATTTACAGCTGCGCCAAAAACCATAAAATACCCAGGAATAAGCCTAAACAAAGAAGCAAAGGATCTGTACTCTGAAAACTACAGAACACTCATGAAAGAAATTGAGGAGGACACAAAGAAATGGAAAAACATTCCATGCTCATGAATTGGAGGAACAAATATTGTTAAAATGTCTACACTACCTAGAGCAATCTATACATTCAATAAAATTTCTATCAAAATACCATCAACTTTTTTTCACAGAGCTGGAACAAATAATCCTAAAATTTGTATGGAACCAGAAAAGACCCCAAATAGACAAAGGAATGTTGAAAAAGAAAACCAAAGCTGGTGGCATCACAAATTCCAGACTTTAAGCTGTATTACAAAACCGTAGTCCTCAAAACAGTATGGTACTGGCACAAAAACAGACACACAGATCAATGGAACAGAATACAGAACCCAGAAATGGACCCTCAACTCTACGGTCAACTGATTTTTGACAAAGCAGGAAAGACTATCCAATGGAAAAAAGACAGTCTCTTCAACAAATGGTGTTGGGAAAATTGGACAGCCACGTGCAGAAGAATGAAACTGGACCATTTCCTTACACCATACACAAAAAATAGTCTCAAAATGGATGAAAGACCTAAATATGAGATAGGAATCCAACAAAATCCTAGAGGAGAACACAAGCAGCAACCTCTGTGACCTCAGCCACAGCAACTTCTTGCCAGATACGCCTCCAAAGGCAAGGGAAACAAAAGCAAAAATGAACTATTGGGACTTCATCAAGATAAAAAGCTTTTGGACAGCAAAGGAAACAGTCGACAAAGCCAAAAAACAACCGACAAAATGGGAGAAGATACATGTAAATGTCTTATCAGATAAAGGGCTAGTATCCAAAATCTATAAAGAACTTATCAAACACCCAAAAACCAAATAATCTAATCAAGAAATGGGCAGAAGACATGAACAGACATTTCTCCAAAGAAGACATACAAATGGCCAACAGACACATGAAAAAATGCTCCACATCACTTGGCATCAGGGAAATACAAATCAAAACCACAATAAGATATTACCTCACACTGGTCAGAATGGCTAAAATTAATGAGTCAGGAAATGACAGATGTTGGCAAGGATGTGGAGAAAGGGGAGCCCTCTTACATTGTTGGTGAGAATGCAAGCTGGTACAGCCACTCTGGAAAACAGTATGGAAGCTCCTCAAAAAGTTGAAAATAGAACCTACCCTATGACCAGCAACCCCAAAGATACAAATGTAGTGATCTGAAGGGGTACCTGCACCCCAATGTTTATAGCAGCAATGTCCACAATGGCCAAACTATGGTAAGAGCCCAGATGTCCATGGACAGATAAGTGGATAAAGAAGTTGTGGTATATATACACAATGCAATATTACTCAGCCATCAAAGAAAAATGAAACCTTGCCATTTGCAATGATGTGGATGGAACTAGGATGTATCATGCTAAGTGAAATAAATCAATCAGAGAAAGAC
Source organism: Ursus maritimus (assembly GCF_017311325.1). Lineage (NCBI taxonomy): Eukaryota > Metazoa > Chordata > Mammalia > Carnivora > Ursidae > Ursus > Ursus maritimus. Next base: position 20,523,381 of record NW_024423319.1, read on the forward strand.
AACTATCATGTGATTTCACCCATGTGTGGAATTTAAGAAACAAAACAGAGGAGCGTAAGGGAAGGGAGGGAAAAATAAAACAAGACAAAATCAGGAAGGGAGATAAACTGGTACAGCCACTCTGGAAAATAGTGTGGAGGTCCCTTAAAAAGTTAAAAATTGAGCTACCCTATGACCCAGCCATTGCACTACTGGGTATTTACCCCAAAGATACAGACGTAGTGAAGAGAAGGGCCATATGCACCCCAATGTTCATAGCAGCATTGTCCACAACAGCTAAATCATGGAAGGAGCCGAGATGCCCTTCAACAGATGACCAGATTAAGAAGATGTGGTCCATATATACAATGGAATATTACTCAGCCATCAGAAATGATGAATACCCATCATTTGCATGAACATGGATGGATCCGGAGGAGATAATGCTAAGCGAAATAAGTCACGCAGAGAAAGACAATTATCATATGGTTTCACTCATTTATGGAACATAAGAAGTAGGATGATCGGTAGGGGAAGAAAGGGATAAAGAAAGGGGGGTAATCACAAGGGGGAATGAAACATGAGAGACTATGGACTATGAGAAACAAACTGAGGACTTCAGAGGGGAGGGGGGTCCGGGAATGGGAAAGGAGGGCACGTATTGCATGGTGTACTGGGTGTTATATGCAAGTAATGAATCATGAAACTTTACATTAAAAACTAGGGATGTACTGTATGGTGACTAACATAATACAATATAATAAAAAATATTATTACTAAAAAAAAAGAAAGGGAGATAAACCATAAGAGACTCTTAATCATAGAAAACAAACTAAGGGATGGGGCGCCTGGGTGGCACAGTCGTTAAGCATCTGCCTTCGGCTCAGGGCGTGATCCCAGGGTCCTGGGATCGAGCCCCACATCAGGCTCCTCTGATAGGAGCCTGCTTCTTCCTCTCCCACTCCCCCTGTGTGTGTTCCCTCTCTCGCTGGCTGTCTCTCTCTCTCTGTCAAATAAATAAATAAAAAATATTTAAAAAAAAGAAAAGAAAAGAAAACAAACTAAGGGGTTGCCGGAGGGGAGGGGGTAGGGGATGGGGTAACTGGGTGATGGACATTAAGGGTAGTACGTGATGTAATGAACACTGGGTGTTATATGCAACTCATGAATCACTAAATTCTACCTCTGACACTAATAATACACTATATGTTAACTAAATTAAATTAAAAATTAATTTTTTTTAAAAGTATGGGATGTAATGAGCATGGGTGTTAATATAAGACTGATGAATTACTGAACTCTACCTCTCAAACTAATAATACACTATATGTTAATTAACTGAATTTAAATTTTAAAAAGTAAATAAAGTAAAAAAAATTATTCATTTTCCCATTGGCTTTCTACTCTCAAAAAAAGGGGAATAATCTCTGCATAACAAAAACATGAAAAATAAAGTAAAAGGACAACTGATAAACTGGGAGAAAGTATTTGTAGCACATACCACAAAAGGCTAGTTTCATAAAATATGAAGAACACTCAAACATTGAAAAAAGGACCAAAAGCTGGTTGAAAAAGGGGGGTAGAGGCATGAACAAATAATTCACAAATTATCTATCTCCTATCTATCTAGATATCCCTTAACATGTGAAAAGATGCTCCAGCTCACTCAAAATTAGAGAAATGTAAGTGAAAACGTCAAGGTACTATTTCTTACCTATCAGATTGATGAAAATGTAAAAGAATGAAAACACATTTTTTTTTAAAGATTTTATTTATTTATTTGACAGAGATAGAGACAGCCGGCGAGAGAGGGAACACAAGCAGGAGGAGTGGGAGAGGAAGAAGCAGGCTCATAGCAGAGGAGCCTGATGTGGGGCTCGATCCCATAACGCTGGGATCACGCCCTGAGCCGAAGGCAGACGCTTAACCGCTGTGCCACCCAGGCGCCCCAGAATGAAAACACATTTTATTTGTGAGACTGCAGAGAAATAGGCACCCTCAAACATTGCTGGTGGGACTACACATTATTGGTACAATTCTCATGGAG
>NW_024423319.1:20525416-20570775 GCF_017311325.1 Ursus maritimus
AAGTTGTGGTATATATACACAATGCAATATTACTCAGCCATCAAAGAAAAATGAAACCTTGCCATTTGCAATGATGTGGATGGAACTAGGATGTATCATGCTAAGTGAAATAAATCAATCAGAGAAAGACAACTATCATGTGATTTCACCCATGTGTGGAATTTAAGAAACAAAACAGAGGAGCGTAAGGGAAGGGAGGGAAAAATAAAACAAGACAAAATCAGGAAGGGAGATAAACTGGTACAGCCACTCTGGAAAATAGTGTGGAGGTCCCTTAAAAAGTTAAAAATTGAGCTACCCTATGACCCAGCCATTGCACTACTGGGTATTTACCCCAAAGATACAGACGTAGTGAAGAGAAGGGCCATATGCACCCCAATGTTCATAGCAGCATTGTCCACAACAGCTAAATCATGGAAGGAGCCGAGATGCCCTTCAACAGATGACCAGATTAAGAAGATGTGGTCCATATATACAATGGAATATTACTCAGCCATCAGAAATGATGAATACCCATCATTTGCATGAACATGGATGGATCCGGAGGAGATAATGCTAAGCGAAATAAGTCACGCAGAGAAAGACAATTATCATATGGTTTCACTCATTTATGGAACATAAGAAGTAGGAAGATTGGTAGGAGAAGAAAGGGAAGAAGAAAGGGGGGGTAAACAGAAGGGGGAATGAACCACGAGAGACTATGGACTCTGGGAAACAAACTGAGGGCTTCGGCAGGGGGGAATGGGATAGACCGGTGATGGGTATTAAGGAGGGCACGTATTGCATGGTGTACTGGGTGTTATATGCAAGTAATGAATCATGAAACTTTACATTAAAAACTAGGGATGTACTGTATGGTGACTAACATAATACAATATAATAAAAAATATTATTACTAAAAAAAAAGAAAGGGAGATAAACCATAAGAGACTCTTAATCATAGAAAACAAACTAAGGGATGGGGCGCCTGGGTGGCACAGTCGTTAAGCATCTGCCTTCGGCTCAGGGCGTGATCCCAGGGTCCTGGGATCGAGCCCCACATCAGGCTCCTCTGATAGGAGCCTGCTTCTTCCTCTCCCACTCCCCCTGTGTGTGTTCCCTCTCTCGCTGGCTGTCTCTCTCTCTCTGTCAAATAAATAAATAAAAAATATTTAAAAAAAAGAAAAGAAAAGAAAACAAACTAAGGGGTTGCCGGAGGGGAGGGGGTAGGGGATGGGGTAACTGGGTGATGGACATTAAGGGTAGTACGTGATGTAATGAACACTGGGTGTTATATGCAACTCATGAATCACTAAATTCTACCTCTGACACTAATAATACACTATATGTTAACTAAATTAAATTAAAAATTAATTTTTTTTAAAAGTATGGGATGTAATGAGCATGGGTGTTAATATAAGACTGATGAATTACTGAACTCTACCTCTCAAACTAATAATACACTATATGTTAATTAACTGAATTTAAATTTTAAAAAGTAAATAAAGTAAAAAAAATTATTCATTTTCCCATTGGCTTTCTACTCTCAAAAAAAGGGGAATAATCTCTGCATAACAAAAACATGAAAAATAAAGTAAAAGGACAACTGATAAACTGGGAGAAAGTATTTGTAGCACATACCACAAAAGGCTAGTTTCATAAAATATGAAGAACACTCAAACATTGAAAAAAGGACCAAAAGCTGGTTGAAAAAGGGGGGTAGAGGCATGAACAAATAATTCACAAATTATCTATCTCCTATCTATCTAGATATCCCTTAACATGTGAAAAGATGCTCCAGCTCACTCAAAATTAGAGAAATGTAAGTGAAAACGTCAAGGTACTATTTCTTACCTATCAGATTGATGAAAATGTAAAAGAATGAAAACACATTTTTTTTTAAAGATTTTATTTATTTATTTGACAGAGATAGAGACAGCCGGCGAGAGAGGGAACACAAGCAGGAGGAGTGGGAGAGGAAGAAGCAGGCTCATAGCAGAGGAGCCTGATGTGGGGCTCGATCCCATAACGCTGGGATCACGCCCTGAGCCGAAGGCAGACGCTTAACCGCTGTGCCACCCAGGCGCCCCAGAATGAAAACACATTTTATTTGTGAGACTGCAGAGAAATAGGCACCCTCAAACATTGCTGGTGGGACTACACATTATTGGTACAATTCTCATGGAGGAATTTGCCATTGGCTAACAAAACTAACATGCACTTACCTTTTGACCCAGCAATCATACTTCTAAGAATTAACCATGAAGATACCCTTCTGACAATACAAAAATACTTATGTACCAGGTTTTTTAAAATTGCAGCATTGTTTTTTATTTCAAAATATTGAAAAAAACTTAATGCCCATACATAGGAGAATGTTTGCATAAGCTGTGATATACCCACACAATGGAGTTCTAAGGCATAAAAGAATAAGGAAGATCTCTATGAACTGGCATGAGAGATTTCCAGGATATACTGTTAAGTGAGAAAAAGTAAATTGTAAAAGAGTTTCTGTAGTATTCTATCCTTCATGTAGGAAAGAATGGAAAAAAATGTACATGCATTTGCTCATTTGTGCAAAAAGAAATACAGAAATGATAAAGCAGAAATGAATGAGCTTACTTACCTAAAGGGGGTGGGTAGGAGCAGGGTGAAAAGAAGAGAAGAGAGAGCACTATACTTTAGGGTTGATCAAAAATGTGAATATATTGTAGATAATGACTGTCAGCTTTCTTACTGTTGGAGAGAGGAGTTAAAAATAAGGAAAGGAGAAAGGTTAGAGTGAGGCCTGTACTGTTAGGTTGGAATCTGAGGTATCAGTATGAACTCACAGCGTTTAAGATAGATGGAAAGATGCAAACGTTAGTGGACAAAAGTATAATGATAAGTAAAATGTTTACATAGTCTCAAAGTATCTATCCAAAAGATTCTTTTTTTAAAAGTAAACTATACACCCAATGTGGGGCTTGAACTCCCAACTTCAGGATCAAGAGCTGCATGCTCTACTGACTGAGTCAGCCAGGTGCCCCGCCACAAGATTCTTATTAATTACAAAGGGGAAAATAGCAACTTTAGGGTAGAGAAACCTGGCAGACGCTCGCTTAACCAAATAATCAACGTTAACGTTACAAATAATGAGACACATAGATATCATGAACCTCCAGGTATAATGCACTGAAAGCAAACATACTTCTGTGGTGTTCTTGTCAGAAAAGCATAAACTCAACATAATGATATGAAAACGTTAGATAAATCCAAATTGAAAGACCATCTATAAAATAACTGATGCGTACTTTTAGAAAGTGTCAAGGGCATGAAAGACAAAGAAAGACTAAGGAACTGTCTAGATGGAGTGGATTAAATCCCCCAAAAGAAAAAGGACATTAGAACAACTGGCAAAATTTGAATAAGGTCTGTAAGTTAGTTCATCATATTGTATCAATGTTAATTTCGTTGTTTCAAAGTTTTACTATGATTATGTAAGGTGTTAACATTTGGTAAAGCTGGATGAAGTGAATTCTATGTACTATTTTTGCAACTTTTTTGCAAGTCTAAAATTATTTCAAAATAAAATCTTTTTTAAAGTTTCTGCCTGAACTAACACCAAATTCATTAAGGGCTCCTCAGGTTATCTTTTATGTGCAAGGTCAAAAACTGGATTGCAGCTTAGAGGTTCTAAAGACCCTAAGATGCTGCTTCTTCTGGATCCCAAACCAAGGTTGGTAAAAGAGGTAGCTAACTACCAAGTAAGGACAAGAAGGCCTTCCAGTTTCTGGATGAGACTGAAAAGGAAAATTACACCCATTAGCAACTAATGAATCCTCTTTTTATGACTGAAGAGAGCTACATAAAAGACCCAAACAGGAGCATTTGGGTGGCTCAGTTAAGTGTCTGCCTTCAGCTCAAGTCATGATCCTGGGGTTCTGAGATTGAGCCCTGCATGGCCTCCCTGCTCAGCAGGGAGTCTGCTTCTCCCTCTGCCCCTCCTCCCCATTTATGCTGTCTCTCATTCTTTCGCAAATAAACAAATAAAATCTTTAAAAATAAATGCATAAAATGAAATAAAAGACCCAAACTAACCTAAAGAATTAGCCAAAAAGTAAGAGGAGCTGTTCTTGCCTCATGGAATGCCTCTACCTGTAGAAATTCTGTCATTTAATGCCAGTCCCCAAGGCCACCTTCTCAAGAAGTCTTTCCTTTTGTTCCACCAGGATATATTCTATCCCTGCTTCGAAACTCCAGTTCATTTATACTCTTCCCCTGGCACCTCCTTTATACTGATAAGCATACCTGGGCATTGCCTAGAGCTGAGCCTGCACTGAGCAGGTGCTTTGTGACTATTTACTGAATTAAATCCACATAGTGCCCAAACATTACATGATTTCCTAGAATTTTTAGTAAGAACTCCAAGTACCTGAGCAGCAACTCTATTAATTCCAGATGCTAGCATTTCTGCTAACAACCTCAACTCAATGTTAAAAACACATGACCAAGAACTGAATCAGGAGTGAGAAAGCATAGAGCAGAGGATAGTGGGGTGGAAGTCTGCTGGCAGTTGCTGCCGATGATAACGTTGGCCTCTAAGATGTGCATGGTCATATATGTGTTTTTAGGGTCTGCTACTGTCATTTTGCTGTCTGTCCAGCAACTTTTCTTTGGGTTTTGCAGCAAAATAATTACTATGGAAAGTTTGAAAATTGTTCACAAGGCAAGTATCTTAAACATACACAAATGTTTTTTAGATGGGTGGAAAAGATGACATTTGCCTGCAAGAAGGGTATAAAGGAATAACTCTGATGCCCCTCTTATCCCTGGTGCCTCTTACTCTGTCTGCCTCCAAACACCAACAAGTAATGTCAAAGGAAACAGAAGTGTATAGCACTACCCACCCACTATCTCTTCCCTGAAAAGCAAAGGTGTCTGATTCGAGACTAAAGTTTTAGGGTTTGGATGCCAACAGGTGTGAATTACCCATACTGTCTCAGTAGCCACTTGTTATACAGTCACAGAAGAGCAAAAAGAACTGCCTCACTGATGAGAGATTTTCACCAGTTCTGTGGAGATGTATTGACAAATTCCAGACAAAATACAACACTTGTGGATTACTTTCCCTTCTTATTCCTGACTTGGGAATGTTTACTGGCATGCAAGCATATCACTTGCCATCATTAATGACTCAGAGGGAGTTTGAGGGTCATGAAAAATCAAGTAAATGATCAAATGGAGTCAAAATAAGCAGGTTGCCTTTAATATTTTGGTAGTGAAATTAATAATGCTCAATTATCTTTGAGTCACTCAAAGTTGAACTTAACATGGGAAATGTGGTCCACTGCCACGCAAAATACTGACACACATTAAGAGGTCACAAAAACAGGAGAGAACAGCTATTTTCTTGAATGGAAGAAATTGTAGCTTCATGTTCCAGCCTTAAAACTCCCTCCCTCCCCCTCTTTTTCTCTTCCTCCCTGGCACAGACGTCTAATGAATACCTACCACATAAAGGGCCCTGTAATAAGAACTCCTGGGAATAGAGAAATAAATACTGTGTCCTCAGGTAGTTTGTAAGCTTAACAGAAAAGACAAGACTAACAAAGCAGAAACAAGTCCCTCAAGATTCCTACAAAATAGCATAGACTCTAGACACTGGCTCCCTTCAAAGAACTCAATCCTAGAGATGCCACCAAAGTTAATGAGTGTTGATACATCTGAAAAATTAAAGGAACATTTGTGAAAGGCATCTGAGATAGTCCACCCAATTATACTTATTCTATGTATTATTTTACTATATTTATTAAAGAAAGTCTTTGTATGACAAACTTTTTGAGGCCTTGAATGCCTGAGAATATTTCAAACTTACATTTAAAGGATATCTAGCTGGGTATAAAATTCTAGGTTCCAAGTTTTTTTCCCCTCAATACTTTGAAAAGTAGCACTGCACTGTCTTCCTGTATTTTGAGTACTGGTACTTCCAATAGGATTTTGTTCCTTTGTAAATGATCCGCTTTTTCTTTCTGAGAAGTCTTCTATTCATCTTTGATATTTTAAAAATTTTTACTACAATGTGTTTAAATACAGGGTTTATCTTATATATACTGTTTGACAAACTCTGAATCCTTTTAAACTGAGGTCATCCATATTTTACTAAGACTGGGGAATTCTTGGTCTTTATTTCTTCAAATAATTACCTCTCATACACTTACCTTTTTTTTTTTCTCACCTTGGGCTCTTATTATACTGACTTGACACGTCTCTTTCCATCCTCTAAATCTCTAAAACTTTTAAAAAGTATTTTTCAACTATTTCCCCCTTTCTAATGTCTTCTAGGAAAGATTTCAATCCGGTCATTCAGCTCATTAATTCATTTTTCATCTGTATCCATGTTGTTATTAACCTCACCCCTCAATCAAGTTCTTTACTTCAACTAATATTTTTCACAGCTTGTAATTCTGAATGCTTCCTCATAACTATTTATTCCTGCTTCATGTCATCAATATGTTCCCTTAGCTCTTCAATGATATTCTAGTTTGTTTTCAATTATTGTTTTGACTAGTTCATTAATTCTGCTTTGTCTGGTAGGGTCTGTTAAGTTATCCTTCTTTTAGAATAAGACATGTTATTTAAGAGGACCAAGGCTCAGTAATTTCTAAGGTTACCACAGCAGTTTTCTGATTAAGTAGACAATCTGGGTTATAACTTTCTCAGACTAATAATAGAAACTTTACCCATTCTATTTGGTTTAGGTTGTACATTCACCTTTCCAAAGGTTTATTCACCCATCAAAGAAAAATACTTGCAATTAAAATAAGGTATCACCAAGTGGTAGCAACTGCCATGATTGTACAGCTTGAAGTATAAGTATCAGTTCTGTGTGTGGTTGCTTTAACCAGACAGCATAACTATGTATTGCCAGATATTGCTGTTTAAACATGATAATATAATGTTTTAAAAACTGCTAAACAGAACAACATCATTATGTTTAAGGATGGCACACAGAGAAAAAGATGTAATAAAATAACTACCATCTTGGTATTTTTTTCAGTGTGACTTTTTCACATCATGCTTAATATGTTAAGAATTCTGTGAAAATTCTGCAGAGCCAGTTTGGTTCATCCCAGGTGGTCTGCTTTTTAACTGTGATAGCCACTGGTAGTCACTAGTGGTAATATAGGGACAGAAATTGGGACTCTCTTTGGGCATGACTAAGTAAAATAGATGTGGGGTAAAAACAGCACTTGCCTGGAAATTGGTAGACCTAAGTTCCAACCACAACTGTGTCACATAATAGCTGTGTGATCTTGGACACATGACCTAACTCTCAAGGCTTCAATTTCTTCATGTATAAAAGTAGGGTTGAACCACATCATCTCTAATGTCCCTTCAAGCTGTACAAGTTTATCATCCAGTTTCATCAGGATATACCACTCTAAACAGACACAGTATTTTATGTAGAGGAATCTTTAGAACAAAAAAGTAAATAAGTATACTTTTCATATAAACCATGCAATCTCATACAAAACAATAAAGAAGTCTTTATGCAAAGGGTCCAATTTGTAACTTACTCTGTAATAAAGCTCAGTCTAACCATTTCCTTTGTTAACTTTAGTCCTAACTACAGGCTGCCTCAGGGCATTTTCACAGCTTTTTACCAATCTGTCCTTGTTTAGCTTTAGCTGTTAAATCTATAGACTCCAAACACTAAATAGTAGATTAATAGGTCCCCACTAAAAGTTCCAATGTCTCAGCTAGTTCTTGTGCTCCCAGCTTAATCTTCTCTCTTGTCTTCCCCAGTAATCAGCCTTTGCATAGTTCCCAAGTCTCAGCCCCCTTCTCCAATTCCCATTATTTTTCTCTCCTTCTTGAATCTAAGTTTCTGAGCTGCCTTTTATGCTAGAGGCATATGACGTCATTGTGTCTACCCCCAGCTGTTCTTAATTTTCTCTCAGATCAGCTTTCTTGAAGGACTCTCAGCAGGCCCAAAGACACAGCCCTCCCTTCTAGGGTGCAGATGAAAAGCTGGGGTGGAGGGGGAAAAAGGGCAGTTCACCAACCCATAATGACTAATCCTAGCAAAATAAAGGGCAGGGCCCTCTTAATAAACACAGCACTCCAGGAAGAGGGTGGAGCCAACTGAATAAGCCCCAGGCTCTGATGAACTGAGTGTGCTCTTGGAAGCTGTCATAGCAACAGGAGTTTGCTATCCAAGATGTTGACTATCTCTGCATAAGGCAGTTCTCTAAGACTGGAGCATCACCCTCTGTGGCCGTCCTTGCTTTTCACTGTCTTGAGGCACCTGACTCTAACCACCCACAATACCAGCCTTCTGCCTCCAACCAAGGGCTGGCCTTCTCTGTTTACATAGTTAAAATGGATTGTGGGGGACTCTAGACAAATCTAGCTTTCTCATCCATGGATGCCCAGTATTTTGTGGTGTTACAGAAAAAGCCCTGATACACCAATTCACATGACTCATAATTATTAATGGAATCATGTTCCAACATTCATAGTGCTGCTTGAAAAATTATGATCTAATGATACTTTATGCAAAAGAATGAACCCTGAGGTGGAAATTCCTACTATATAATGGCAACAAGGCTAGAGCAGATAGGATAGTGCCCATGCTAGCAACTTTGGAATGAACTAGTAGGTTAGTGGTAGAAACAATTTTCTTGCCTCATCCTATTTAGGCCAGCAGCCAGTTGAGAATAAATACCTCCAGAACAGGGTAATTTTGATGGAGGAAGGGAAGGATAGAGTAGAAGAACACAGTGGGAACTCATGAGGCAGGACCTAATGGATGAGTTAGCAGCAGTACTCAGCCCTGGCTACACATTAGAATCTCCTGGGAGGGGTGTGTGCGTGTTATTTTTTAAGTTTATTTTTAAATAATTTAAAAATTATATAAAAGTTGCAAAAACTGAACAGACAGCTGTCACACATCCAGCATTCCCCATGTCAAAATCTTACATAACCATGGTGCAGTTATCAAAACTAAGAAATTAACCTTGGTACAATAGTATTAATAAAGCTACAGGTTTTATGTGGATTTCACCAGTTTCCACTATTGTCCATTTTTTGTTCCAGGATCCAATTCAGGATACTACATTGCATTTAGTCATCATGTCTCTTCTCCAATCTAGGACAGTTCATCAGTCCCTCCATGTATTCATGATCTTGACACTTTGAAGAGCACTGATCAGTTATTTTGTATAATGTGCTTCACAAGTTTTTCCACTAAGGTCCCTTTTTTTTGTTCCAGGATTGAATCCAGAATACTATGTTGCACTTAGTCATCATAACTTCCTAGTTGCCTTCAATCTATGTCAGTTTCTCAATGTTTCCTTATTTTTCATGACCTTGACAATTTTAAAGATTACTTTGTAAAATGTCCCCCAGTTTGCGTTTGTCTGATAGTTTCTCATGATTAAATTGGGATTATGTATTTTGGGGAAGGATAGCACAGTGGTGAAGTGCCTTTCTCATCATATGGTATCAGGAGGTACATGATATCAACATGACATCCTGCTGATGTCAGCCTTGATCACTTGGTTAAAGAGAAATCTTTCAGGTCTCTCCACTGTAAAGCTACTATTTTTTAAAAAAACTATTGTGTTGATATAATTATAGATGCATATGAAGTTGAAAATGAGAGGTCTTGTGTATCCTTCACCCAGTTTCCCCCAATGGTACATGTGTATACTCTTGTAACCACCATCACAATCCAGAAACAGAACAATTCCACCACCACAATGATCTTCCTCATGCTGCCTCTCTATAGTCACAACCCTCTTCCCAACATCCCTAACCCCTGGACACCACTAATCTGTTCTCCAGATCTTTAACTTTATCATTTTTGAGATTATATAAATAGAATCGATCAGTATATGATCTTTTGAGATTGGCTTTCTTCACTCAGCATAATGCCCATAATATCCACCCAAGTTGTGTGTATCTGTAGTTAATTCTTTTCATTGCTGAGGAATATTCCATGGTATGGATGTACCAGTTTGTTTAATCGTTCACCTATAATTCACCAAAAGAACATTTGGGTTCTTTCCAGTTTTTGATTATTGCAAATAGCTCTGTTATGAACATTCATGTGCAGGTTTTTGTATGGATAGAAGTTTTCATTTCTCTGGTATACATGCCCAGGTGTGTAATTGCTGAGTTGTATGGTAAGTTTATGCTGTTTTATTAGAAACCAGTAAACCATTTTCCACAATGGCTATACCACTTTACTTTTCCACCAGCAATGTATGAGAAATCCAGTTTCTCTGCATTCTTGCCAGCATTTTGGCATTATCACTATTTTTATTTTAGCTATTTGAATAGATGTATAGTGACATCACATGGTGGTACTAATTTGCATTTCTGTAATGGCGAGTGATGTTGAACATCTTTTCATGTACCTATCTGTCATTTACATATCATCTTCAGTGAAATGTCTGTTGCTGTTTTTTGCTTATTTTCTAATTGGATTGCTTTTTATTCTATTGAGTTTTGAGACCTCTTTATTGTCAGATATGTTATTTACAAATAGTTTTCCCAGTTTATCACGTGTATTTTCATCCTCTGTAACAGGGTCTTTTACAGAGCAAAAGTTTTTAACTTTGATGAGTTCCAATTTATCAATTTTTTTCCTCATATAGATCAAGTCTAAGAAATCTTTGCCTAGTCCTAGATCCAAAGGATTTTCTCCTATGTTTGTTTTCTGAAAGATTTATAGTTTTACATTTTACAAACTTACATGATCCATTTCAGGATTATGCCAGCATAGGATGTGAGGTTTAGATCAAGTTTTTTTTTTTTTTTTTGGTTTTTGGTTTGCTTGGTTCTTTTGCCTATGCATGTTCAATGAGTCCCACATCATTTGTTGAAAAGACTATCCTTCATTGGATTGCTTTTGCAACTGTGTTAAAAATCAGTTGGGCGTATTTGTGTGGGTCTACTTCTGGGTTCTTTGTTCTGTTCCATTGATCTATGTGTCTATCCCTCTGTCAAACCACACTGTCTTGATTAATGTAGCCATATAATAAGTCTTGAATAATCAGTCTAGACTGATTCCCCCCCCCCACTTTATTCTTCTTTTTCAAAACTGTTTAGCTATTCTAAGACTTGGATCTTTTCATATAAATTTTGAAACAGTCTTCTGGTTTCATCTCTGATAAGAGCTTGGAAGCACTCCCATTCCTATAAGAACTGGACAAATCGAAAATTCAGTGACTTTTCTTGGACCCATCAAAGAAATTAGGTTTCAGGGAAAGCCACCACCCCCAAATCTGGAGAGTCAAGAACATCCAGTTGCAATTTATTTGCCTACAAATAAAGCTTTTGGAATCATAAGCTGGTAGGAATACCAAAAATGATCATTTTGAAAAATTGCTGGAGGCTGAGTGTGGACTACTGTGAGAATGAGAAACTTTTGAGGACTGCAGGTATAGAAGCACCCCAAAATTTCAGGAAATCCACCAAGTTCCCACAGTAAAGATCGAATAAGATCCTCTTGTGGATCTGGCAGGGGGAGGGGAAGAGGAATCATTGTGAAATATGCTTAAAGTGTCTCCATAACTCTACAGGGAAATAGACTGCCAGCACCTTATCCCATCTAGGGGAGGGCATTGCTCTCACTCCAGCCTTCTCTAGCCAACTGCAGAAAGATAAAGACAAAGAAAACAGCTTTAAAGAAGACAAAGTGTGGAGGAATGTCTTATAAAGAAACAAGCATAAGAATTGCATCAGACTTCTTGTCAAGAAACCATGCAAACAAGAAGAGAGTGGAGTGAAATATTTAAAGTGTTCAAAGAAAAAACCATCAACCCAGATTCTATATCCAGCAAAATTACCCTTCAGAAGTGAAAGAGAAACAAAGTCTTTCTCAGAAAAACAAAAACTGAGGGAAATGAAAATAGACTCACCCTGCACTCAATGTAAAAAGAAGTTCTTCAGGGGAAAGGAAAATGATACAGGTCAGAAACTCAGACTTACATAAAAAAGGAAGAGTGTTAGAAAAGGGATAAAGGAAGGTAAATTAAAATCTTTTATTTTTCTAATTCTTAATTGATCTAAAAGATTACTGTTTAAGTAATAATAGTAACAATATATTGGTTGATTATAGCGTATAGTTAAGTGAAATAAATTACAAAAAAGTCATAGGGGATGGGAGAGAAGATTTGATAGCACTCTGTTATAAGGCACCTACGCTACAAGTAAAGTAGTATAGTGTTATTTGAAGATGGACTCTTAGTTAAAAATGTATATTGAAAACTCTAGGGCAACCACCAAAAATTTTAAAGAAGTATAATTGATAATCTGAGAAGATAAGATAGAATTACATAAAATCTCAATTAAAACCAGAGAAAGCGGGACAAAAAGTGGGGGAATCATTTTCTTTGTTCTGAAGTCTACTTTATCTGATAATATAGCCATTCCCACTTTATTTTTTAATATTTGCATGGCATATTTTTCTGGTTTTACTCTCAACTTATATATTAACTAGAAAATATAAATAGTAAATGATAAAACTATTATATTTCCCTTTCCATACTTTATTAGAACTGAATTACTAAATCCAGCCCACACTCAATGGAGAGGAATTAATCTCCACCTCCAGAAGGGAAGAGCTTCAAAAAAATTTCTGGACACATGTGAAAACCACCATAGCAATTAATAAACATTGGGGGGTAACACTTTGAACCTATATTAATATCTTGCCCTCCAAAATTATTACTAGGCTTAGTTCTTTTTATTTGGGAATGGAATTTAGAAAAGCAAATGTGATTCTAGGTGAGCTCAATGCTACTTAAATGTTGCTGCTTCTAGGCCCTGTCAGTGACAGAGCTAGGAAACACATGCAAGTAAATAATTCATGTATCATACATATTGATGTTTATTTTTGTATCTATCTTTACATATATATATTTATATATGTGTATGTATAGATATGTTTATATAAGATTTTTATATGGATATCTGACTTTAATCTAGTACCACAGGGTTTATTCTAGCTTTCCCTCCTTCCTTATTTGTAATTTGTTTCTATGGCAGACTCTTTGAAGTGTCTTTAAAAATACAGATGCTTAAGAGCTCTATCCAGTATCAATTAAGTTGGATGCATCCACATGTTTTAAATATACATCCAGACAAGACCAGATATATAACTTATAGGGCCCAGTACAAAATTAAAATGTGGAACTCCTTGTTCAAAAAGCAAGAAAAAGGTGTTATTAAAGGTACTAAAATATAAAGATGTTTCCTTTTTTCTGTGGTCTCTCATTTAGTTTGTCATGATATTTTCTATTTGCAATTCAATATCACTCTAATCAAGAAAAAGTATAATTTTAAGTTATTAACACATTTTACTGTTCATCTTTTTACTGTGTAATGCCAGTTTTAAGTAAAAATATCAGACCATTTAACTCATATGCAGAATCACCAAAATTATACAATTTGTATTTCATGCCTTATCCCTGGAAGGTGCCTTGAGTTGGCCAGAAAAGAGGACAAGTCAGATTTGGAAAGTTGGAAGGAGGATGAGATGGTCACCCAGATATAGAATAGGCCCCAAGGAATAGGCCTCTCCAGGACACAGGGATTCTCATGGGGCAAGCATAGACCCTTACAGTCAACTTACAGTCAACTGGGAACCCCAGCCCAAGACTTGTGCCATGTATGTGGGGTTTAACAACTGTTAGGTCCCCTCTTCTACCACCTACTAGATTGATATGCTGTTCTTAATCAGACGGCAGGGAAATTGAGACAGGCATCTCTCTTCCTGTGAGCCTGCTACCCCAACCAACAGCATATAGGCACCTCTTAAGGGTATTACAACCTCTCTGCAAGGATGCACAGGTACCCGGCTCAGGGTTGGGTAAGAGGCTCACCACCAACGAGCTGCCCACTGAACATGCCTGGTATGTGTAAGGATGATTATTGTCATGCCCTACCCTGAGGGGCTGCAGAATACATACACTTGACTTTGACCTTCCCCACCTCTAGGCTCCTGCTGGGAATGGATGGACTTGGATGGGGAAAGGTAAGGGGGCCCAGGGTACCAGGAATCAAGGGAGTGGCAATCAAGAACCCATCCTGAAGATATGGGGAGGTAGTGGGAGGTGGAACCATATGTGAATCAAGGTTCCAAGCCCCCAGTGAATGCTCTGTTGTCCCACTGGCCTTCACTTACAAAATACATAAGGTTCAAAGATAAAATTATTAAGAATTTCAAATGGCAATAAGAGAGCATTAAACCCCCAGCTCAGAGCCCCCTTCTGAGCATAGGACCCTGTGTACTGCACTGGTCACATGCCTATGAAACTGTGCTTGCCCCCCGGTGATCCTAATGTTCAGCCAGGGAGAACTACTGAGCTACATATTGTAAGAATTGACGGTCAAGGTGGTTTTGCTCAAACCAGCTCCTGGGCTACCAGAAACCCCACAGAAAACCATGGATGGAGACACCAATCCAACAGAAGCTAAAAGGAGGAGACCAGACTGGGTGTCACTGCCTGAGGCTGTCATCGTAAAAATCACAGTAAGGAAGCAGGGAAGTCAAGCCCTCAGTTTTGAAGAGTCTCTCGTTCCCCTCTCTCTCAGAGCCCATAGCTCTACCTCAGTGCACGCTGGTTGCATGTTGGCCTGCCTTGCCCAATGTGAGGAGTTTTAAGATACAAGTTATATACATCAAAGCAAATTGCAGGCGCTGGCTAAGTCATGAGGGCCACCTCTCAGGTCCTTCTATTCTTAGTGATTTTACCCACTAGCAGGCCAGGATCATAGCAAAGACCATAGAGGCTACTCCAGACAGCCATCTGGGCCTGGATCTAGGGCTTATCAGCTGAATTCTAGAGTCAGAATGCACAAATCCTCTCACCTCTAGTTCCCCAACATGACACAGGCTTCTCAAGGAACTATTTTCCATTTTTTTTCAACCTTGGTTCCTTTTAGAACCTTTTACTCTCTGCCAACTTCTGTACTTGGCACATATCACTCAATATTTGGAGCTTGCTTGCTTCAGGCCTGCTTGTAGTTCAGTTCTTACATTCTCTCTCCTAGCTTCCATCACCTTTCTTGGCTTCTTACTCAGGCAGAACTCCTTTCACCTCCTCGCATTCTCTTTCTAACCTTTCTCCAATACCCTAATGCCACTTTATTATACCACAGTAACTGTATTTACATTGCAGGACAAAAAAAAAAAAAGTAAAACGAGAACATATACATATTGGGGGATTTATCACAGGCCTTTCTGACACTTTGGCCCTAAAAGTCTTTCCTGGGGGAAAGATGGACAAGTTTAGTGTCAAGAACTGGAGCTCTGGAATTTGAATCCTAAACCTGCCTCTTACCAGGCTGCCATGTGACCTTGGACAAGTTACTGTACATCTTTGTCCCCTGGATTCACTATCCTGATTTCCTCACCAAGAAACTGTCTGGTATGGATTATATCAATAGGCTTCACTGGCCCTCGGCTTCTGATTGGGTTTGGCCAAAAAGAACTCTGGACAGTGATCAAAGATTAGGAGAAGAGTGTAGCTTCCTCCGTATGGGGAGTTGGCTATTTACTTTGACCAAATACCACCATTCATTTCAGTGCTACCTGCTCTAGAGGTCTCTCCTTATAGACATTCTCTTTCTAGATACTCCTTTCCTTCATCGTTTTGGGCCTGGGTGGGAGGCGAGTGGTAACAGACCCACTGTACTAGCCCCAGGGTTTCATTAGTCCCTGTGGTTTCCCTACAACCTACCTATTCCTTCTAAATAGTCCCTTTACTAAGCCTTCTTCAAACTATACTACATTGAGTATATCATATGTTTCCTGTTAGGACCCTGACTAATACAGAGCCTTACCCCCCACAACGTTAAAATGGAGATAGCAATACCTATATCACAGAATAACTGTCAGAATTTAAATGAGACAAGTTATATGAAAGCATCCAACAGTGTCTGGTACAAAACAGATGCCAAATTAGCTCCTGCCTCTCATTCCCTTCTTCAAAACCTATTTTAGTTTTTAGGTTTGAGTCCCAGCATTGCCACTTATGAGCTAACTAATCTTCAACAGGTTGTTTCACCATTCTGAACCTTAGTTTCCACATTTGCAAAGTGGAATTCATTTAACAGATTCATTCTACCAATATTAACTTACCTTCTGCTATGTACTATGAACTGTTTTGAACAGGGAGTTAAGACTACCTGTCTTGCTTACCTCATAGAGTTATTGTAAAGAACAAAAAGGCAATGAGTCCTTAAATATCACAATCTACCAAAACTCATCCAAGATGAAACAAATGAACAGTCCTAGAATCATTAAATAAATTTAATTTTAGTTGAAACCTTCTGAAAAAGAAATCTTTGGGCCCAGATGATTTCACTAGCAAATTCTATACAACATTTAAAGCAGAAATAATACCAGTTCTACACAGTCTCTTCCAAAATATAGAAAAGGAAATGTTTCCCAACTCATAGAAAGTGGCAAACCTAACACTGATACCAAAATCAGACAAAAACAATTCCAAAAAAGTAAACTATAAACCAATATCCCTCATGAATATGGACATAGAAATCCTCAACAAATATCATATAAAGTCCAGCAACATATAAAGAAATAATATGGCACAATCAAGTGGGGTTTATCATGGATTATGAAGTTCATTCAATAAGAGAAAAATTAATCAATGTAATCTACAATACTAACAGCCTAAAAAAGAAAAAATACATGATTATATTAATTGATGCAGAAAAAGCATTTGAGAAAAATCAACATAAATTGATGATAAAAATTTCAGCAAGTAGGAATAGAAGGAAACTTCCTCAACTTGATAAAGAGTGTTTCCAAAAACCTACAGATAACAACATACTTAATAGCAAAAGACTAAATGTTTTCTCCCTAAGACTGAGAACAATGGAAAACTTCCTCTTTCACTACCAATTCAATATCCTACTGGAAGTGTTAGTCACTGCAATAAGGCAAGAAAAATAAACAAAAGGCATAAATATTGGAAAGAAAGAAATAAAATTCTATTTGCAGGCAACATAACTTCCTACACAGAAAATCCCAAGGAATCTACAAAAAAAAAAAATTCCAACAAACAATAAGTGAGTTTACTAAGGTGGTAGGATACAAAGTAAGTCAGCATAGAAAAATCAATCATATTTCTATATACTCCCAATGTACCACTGGAAACTAAATATATATATTTATATATAAACATATATATAACATATATTGAACATATATTTATGTATACATATACATATTTGTATATAGATATACATACACACCATTATAGTAGTTCAAATAAAAAGAAATACTTAGGTGTAAATTGAACAAAATATGTACGGATTTTGTATGCTGAAAACCATAAAACAGCGATGAAAGAAAACAAAGATCTGAAAAGATCTAGGGGGCACCCAGGTGGCTCAGTCAGTTAAGCATCCAACTCTTGATCTCAGGGTTGTGAGTTTAAGCCCCATGTTGGGCTCCATGTTCAGCATGGAGCCTAGTTAAAAAGTAAATAAAATAAAGTGTTTTGCCCAGAAAGCAGAGTAAAAAAAATATAGTTTTGGGGCACCTGGGTGGCTCAGCTGAGTGTCCAACTCTTGATTTTAATTCAGGTCATGGTCTCAGGGTCATGAGAACGAGTCCTGCATCAGGCTCCATGCTCAGTACAGAGTCTGCTTAGGATGCTCTCTCTCCCTCTTCCTCTGCCCCTCCCCTCTGCTTATGCACTCTCTCTCTCTCTGTCTCTAAATAAACAAATAAGATCTTTTTTAAAAATTTGAAAAAATAAAAAAATTAAAATAAAAAAATTAATAAAAAGATCTAAATATACAGAGATATACTGTGCTCATGGGTTGAAATAAACATCATAGTAAAAATGTCAATTCTTCCCAAAGTGATCTACATATGTTGCAATTCCAATCAAAATCCCAACAGAACTTTTTTTAAAAATTTTCAGGTAAATGAATTATAAAATTTATTTGAAAAGCAAAGGAACAAAAAGAGCTAAAACAATTTTTCAGGAAAGAATATAGTTAGAGGAATAACACTATCTGATTTTAAAATTTACTATAAATCTGAAATAAACTATCAGGACTTCATCAAAATAAAAAGCTTCTGCACAGGGGTACCTGGGTGGCTCAGTTGGTAAAGCATCCAATTTTTTATCTCAGGTATTGATCTCAGGGTTGTGAGTTCAAGCCCTGTGTTGGGTATGGAGTTTACTTAAAAGAAAAAAAAAGCTTCTGTACAGCGAAAGAAACAATCAACAAAACAAAAGGCAACCTAAGGAATGGGAGAAGATATTTGCAAATGACATATCTGGTAAAGAGTTGGTATCCAAAATCTATAAGAACTTAACAAACTCAACAGCCAAAAAACAAATAATCCAATTTAAAAATGGGCAGAAGACGTGAGTTGACGTTTTTCCAAAGAAAATATACAGATGGCTAATAGACACATGAAAAGATGCTCAAGATCACTCATCATTAAGGAAATACAAATCAAAACCACAATGAGATACCACCTCACAACTGTCAGAATGGCTAAAATCAACAACATAAGAAACAACAGGTGTTGACAAGGATGTGGAGAAAGGGGAACCCTCTTGCACTGTTGGTGGGAACACAAACTGGTATAGCCACTCTAGAGAACAGTATGGAGGTTCCTCAAAAAGTTAAAAATAGAACTACCCTATGATCCAGCAATTGCACTACTAGGTATTTACCCAAAGGATACAAAAATACAGATTCGAAGGGGCACATGCACCCTAATGTTTATAACAGTGTTATCTATAATAGCCAAATAATGGAAAGAGTCCAAATGTCCATTGACTGATGAATGGATAAAGAACATGTGGTACAAACACACATACACACACACACACACACACACACACACACACACACAATGGAATATTAGCCATCAAGAAGAATAAAATCTTGCCATTTGCAACAACATGGATGGAGCTAGAGTGTATTACGCTAAGCGAAATAAGTTAGTCAAAGAAAGGCAAATACCATATGATTTCACTCATATGTGGAATTTAAGAAACAAAACAAATGAGCAAAGGGGAACAAAAGAGAGGCAAACCAAGAGACAGACTTAACTACAGAGAACAAACTCATGGTTACCAGAGGAGAGGTAGGTTGGGAGGATGGGTGAAATAGATGGTGGGGAGTAAGGAGTGTACTTATTTTGATGAGCACCAGGTGATGTATAGAAGTGTTGAATCACTATATTGTATACCTGAAACTAATATTACATTGTATGCTAACTAACTAGAATTTAAATAAAAACTCAAAAAAAAAGAGACCTACTATAAATCTACACTAATTAAGACAGTATGGTACCAGCAAAGGGAAGGAACCACAGATCAGAGTGGTTCTTTTCTCTATCAGAGAACTAGAACCAAGTTCAGAAATAGACTCACATAAATATGGCCAATTGATTTTTGACAAAGGTACAAAAGCAATTCAATGGAGAAAAGATATCATTTTCAACAAATGGTGCTAAAACTATTTTATACCCATAGGCAAACAATTTAACCTTGACCTAAACCTCATACCATATACAAAAATTAACAAGATTGATAACTGATCCAAATGTAAACATAAAACTATAAAATTTTTAGGAAAAAAAAAAACACAGGAGAAAATCTTTGTGACCTGGGGTTAGGTGAAGTTCTTAGATATGATACCAAAAGCATAATCTATAAAAAAGAGTTGATAAAATTGGACTTCATAAAGCTTTAAGTTTTGCTCTGTGAAAGACACTGTGGAGAGAATAAAAAGACAAGCTACAGACTGGGAGAAAATACTTTCAAACCACATATCTGACGAAGGACTTTTATCTAATATATACGGAACTCTCAAAAGTCAACCCTTCACCCCCCAACCATAAAGTCAATCTGGTTCAACTTGCTATCACTGAGAATGTGTTCTTGACCACTAGCTACTTCCATGTCCAGTGTCTCACTGAATCCTTATACCAACCCTTACAGGAAGGTAGTGATTTCTATCCCCATTTTAGGATGAGAAGACTGGCGAAGCTCATGGAGTCTTTGAAGGAGAAGGGATATTCTCAAGTTTCATTCAGACTCAGAAATAAGAGAAAATAGGGAAAGTAAAATAAAGAAGTGAAAGAAAGAAAAGGTACCCAAAATGCCATTTCTTCTGCCTTAGAAAGGTATGTTTAACACATCATATGTTCCCCCCTTGCCTCCTTTCTAGTTTCACGCTTTAAATTATAGATAAAGTATTTAATTTTATTACTTTCATTAAGACATGATCACTAGTGTGAATCACAGGGTCAAAAAGCCCAAGTGCCTTTTGGGACATCCAACTTGACCAGTTTTTTTCTTCGTCAGCCTCATAGTATAAACAGTGATGTAGCAATGGATAATTTGTCTATGCAGGATCATCAATCCCATTGCAACTTTTAAATACCTATCAAATCTGGTGTTGATGAATGGAAATGCTGTCTTTGATTTTAAATAGACCTTATGGCATAAATAATACAGCATCAGACATAATTTTAGTAACCACAGACCAAGCCAAAATGGGCTGTACAAGGTAAAGGAGACCCCCCTGTGTTAGGGAGAATTTGAACCACAATCTCATTGAGTATAAAGGTCAGTTTTCCATTTGGCAGGAGTAGATTTAACATAGTCCATTTAAAATATGCTCTTTGCAATTCACTGGGGCTTTAAGAAAGGTGGAAAACCTTAAACAGGTGCATTTTATTCTAGAAACCCTTTGTTGGACACCTGTACGCATACAAAGATGACAATCAATAGCAAGAATAAAGGTTTTTATCTCATTTCCACAGTACATTTTCCTTCATACGCCCCCAATCAGCAGTGTTCTACCTCTGGAATTCCAAGCTCAACTTGTATCTAAGCACTGTCAAATGAAAAGGAGATAATAAAATTACTAGTGTGTTGCAAGGTGATTAAATTTACATAATGACTCTGGATTTGATTAAATGCCAGATCCCCCCTCCAAAAAAAATTACCTGTAGAGGCATTAAATCTTACAGCCACACACACTTCACTGCATTTACGCTTTATCCACAGACGCTCCAGTTTATCTTAGCAGAGATTACTGCCATCCCTCCACAGGAACACAGCATGCAGGTAATGCCTGGAAGCTTATTCAGGAAAGTGGCAGGGGCTCATGCAGCTGATTTGCAGAATAAATATCAGAAAAATGTGAGACAGACAGTCATTGTGTTCATCTAGAGAAAAGATCGTACCACAGGCTCAGAGGCAGACTTTTCTACTCTACTGAAAATGAAAAGGCTTCTTAAAATGCCATCCAAATACTTTCTCCTGAAACCCAATGCTTCCTCCCACTAACAAACTCTAAGGAGCTCACCACGGACTTGCACTTCCAGGAGTATACTGGTGAAGAGTGAGGCCATGGTGTGCCAGATTTGGAATCCATTCCTGTCAAGTTGGTAGATAACTTTTCCATGTTCTCTCATCCTAAATATTATCTCAGATCAGGATTATACAATGGAGTATTTTCTCATTGTTCAGTTGCTGCATGACCCTGGATGACAGTCTTTGAAACAAAAACATTCACACAAACAAGTCAAAAATCTATGCATTATAGTCATGACAGGCCCCAAAGCTGATACAGCTTTCAGACTATCCACCATTCCTAATGAAGAAGATTACACAACAAAAGTGCTTTTAAATATCATTTGCCTCGGGGCGCCTGGGTGGCACAGCGGTTAAGTGTCTGCCTTCGGCTCAGGGCGTGATCCCAGCATTATGGGATCGAGCCCCACATCAGGCTCCTCTGCTAGGAGCCTGCTTCTTCCTCTCCCACTCCCCCTGCTTGTGTTCCCTCTCTCGCTGGCTGTCTCTCTGTGTCAAATAAATAAATAAAATCTTTAATAAATAAATAAATAAATAAATAAATAAATAAATAAATAAATAAATATCATTTGCCTCTAGACCAAGTCATTGGAAAGGGGCTGGTACTGGCTCAGAAAGGAAAAGATGTCTTACCACCTTCCAATGGAACATTAAGAAAAGGGACTGTACTATCAGTATGTTGTTCATTTCCTGGGTCCAAACTGCTTCAGTCAAAGAAAATCAATGACTTCTCTGCCATGACTGATGTAAACTAGTCATTCCACATATTCCTAGCTTCAGTAGCAGGCAGAGTCTTGGCTGGGCAACTATAGAAATCTATTACACTTCACCAAAGCTCTTGGTGTTGTTCAATGTTCTATACATCCATCCTTTTCAAGGCATCTGTTTGCTATCAAATGTGCATCAATCCCTTGCCAATCATTTGCAAAGATTAAGAGGCAGCTATGGCCCACCTACAGCCTACCTACAGTGCACCTGCACTACAATCAGTGAAGATAAGACACAGGTCAGTGCATTATTGTTAAGTTGTAAATAGTTAACCACAATTGTGGCAAGCAGGTTGCCTTAGCAACCTGAAACAGTACTTTAGCATATGTCCAACCAACAGTACTTACAAAATAACCTTTTAAAACGTGCCATTATTGGGCTATTTTTCAAGTGTGCAACAATTTGAATATAAAAAGACCAAATTTCCAGTTGCCAGCACAAAGTGAGGACTATAAACTAGTGGATTAACATTTTCTAGGCATCTGTTATAGTCCTTAAAAATATGTGTGAGTGCAATAAATAAATAGTTTTAAAGGACACAGGATGTTTTACTATTTCAGAAAAATCTTATTATTTGTTAATTTTTATAATAATCATTTGGAAGGCTAAAACTGAAATTTGTTTCCCTGCAAAATGTTTTTCTTTATCACACTGGTTTATTATGTTAGAGTTGCTTGTTCCATTTTTCTTTTAAAAAAAATCCCCAGGGAACTCAGGGAATTAAACTCATAAATTTAATTTCAATATCTGGTAAGCTGTGAGGACAATTATTAAGGCAGTCATTTATGAGTACCTAGGGGAAACCTAAGTGATAAACAGTAGTCAATATGGATTCTTCAAACACAAATCATGTCAAACGAAGCTAATTCCTGTTTGTGATAGGATGAAGAGCTGAATGGTAAAAGAGGATGAAGCAAAGTGAACATATCTTAGAGAGAGAAGCATCTGATATAATTCAGTCTGACATTCTTATAGGAATACCAGAGAAAAAGACAATAAATAGAGCTAGTAAAAGAAAAACCTGATGGAATAGCTAGAACTGGTTTGGTATACACACAGAGTGAATGGAACCAATGACAGAGTAGGATAAATTTCAAACACAACACCACCCAGATCAAGAATAACCATCCTTGGGTTATATCAACATGGATTGTAATCTTAGTCAATGTAATCAAAGTACATGTAGTTACATATACTACTGGGGAGAAAAATAAATGCATTATTGATATATTGGAGCTGTTTAAATCAATCCCATGTGGTGTGTTTTCTAAAGTCAACTATTTCTCACGTAGAGAATCTTCATCAAATACATATGACTGTAACTGTAACAAAGAGACCCAAAGGCTGTGATAATAGGGAAAAGATTCCTTTACGATTGAGGGAGGGGGTCGTAACCCAATACTTTTTTAGTCTACAGAACAAGTCCAAATCCTTAGCCTAGTATCAAGGCTCTTCATAAACTGGGTCAGACTCACCTCTCCAGTTTTATTTCATACTGCTCTCCAGCCTACCAGACCAATCGCCATTCCTTGGGCTTTCCCACCTGTGGGGTATGTGGTTCCTCGGTCTAAACGATCTTCCACCTCAATGTCTTCTTGTAATAGTCTCATCAATCCTTTAAGACCAAGCTCGAAAGCTTCTTCTTCCAAACATAATCTTTCCAGATTCCCTACCTAAACTTTTCATTCCTCTAATACTCCCCATACCACCTTGTTTAAACTTCTGTATATACCTTTATTATTGTCTTCCGTGCATGACAATTAACAGTGTACATGTTGATTTCCCTGTTAGACTGTGAACTCCTGTAGGGTGAGAGCCATGTCTTATTCATTCTTTATCTTTTTCACAGCAGGCATTCAACAAATATTTGTTGAACTGAATTGGATTGGAACTGAAATAAACACACCATCTAGACATTTATTATTGACAAATCCCACAATTCCAGGGCAATTGCTATTGGTTTGGTTTCTCCCCTTTCTGGATTTTCAGGTTTATTTCCCAGTGCTGGGAATAAAATAAAACTAAAAACCTGAAAATAGGTATAAATAAACACTCTTCCTACCATTTAATTTCTACCAGATAGTGAAGAAATAAAAGGCATTTACCTGACATCTGGAATGACCTTTCTTTTGGGCTCCAAGGAATGTAGAAATGCTCAATTCAGTGCCTGGGCCATGACCACACCCGGATTCTAAATCCCCAAAAGTATGAAAGAAAGACAGTTGGATAATCGGGATTGGAGACCCCCAAAAGGAGGAGTCCAGAATAGAAATCCTCTCCTAGTTGCCATGTACCTTCTGAATTCAAATCTGAATTCAAAGAGGCAACACCCAAGGTGGGCAGCATTGATAGGAAAACTGGAGGACTCTGATCTGGAAACTAAACTAAAAGACTGCTTCTCTCTTGTAAATTGGGGTTTGGTGTCAAAGTAGGAGTTGCAAGCCTATTTCTGTAACTGAAGTGGAGCCGGGAAGACACTAAACAAAAATGCCGATTCAACCTAAGGTCTTATAACAGTATCACACAGGAAGGACTGTGAAGCTTCATAACATGGGAATCCCTTTTCGGCATGCATACTAAGCAGGAGGCGCTACTTCCCACCCAAGATCCCTCCCATGGTTTAGTTTGTAAGAGAACTCAGCACTACCCTCTTGCACAGAGCTTGGATGCAGCACACACTTAGGGAGCCGCTGTCGTGGCTTGCCCTGAGAGAATCACAGGCTGACGGAAAGGCTAAGGCCGCTCTGTATGATTGGCTAGCCAGGAAACACTTGCCAACTTAAGGGAGGCAGTACATGTGCTGGTTAAAAGCACAGCTTCTAGGGGCAAATAAACCCAGGTTCAAATTCCAGCTCTTCCACCTATTAGTTGTGTGACCTTGGACAATGTCCTTAGCCTTTCTGTGCCTCACCTACCATTTAGGGATAATTTTACTGCACATCCCTTATGAGTTTGCTGAAGGGATTAAAGGAAATGAGGCACACACGTCTGATGTACAATAAAGGCTCAAATAAGGGTGAGCTAGAATAAGCAGGTCTTTGAGGGAGAAGTCGTATCGCACATGGGCAAATGAAAACTCGTGAGGATAGAACATGTCCAAATAAGCAAGAAGTCTGTAGTCAAAGAGGCCAGATCAGAAAATACAGGCTGCAGCCGAAGGAGAAAACTCTTATCAAATGGAGAAAAAAAACTGTCATCAAGTATTGGGATAAGCTCTGCAGACTGGTTTGGAAGCTACCTTGAGTATGGCCCAAGCCCAGAATAGATGCATGGTGTGTGGGAAGGAAAGCTGATCAAGCTAATTTTGATTGCCTCAAAACATTTGCAAGCCACTGGAATCCTTCAAGTGTCAGTATGCAGAACTGGCTAATGCCTCCAGTATAGAAAAGGTAAAAGAAACTAGAGGGCAGTGAATGAAAACTGAGTTTATACATTCAACACTGGCCATTTTTAGTGCACTCTATAGAAAATTCATCAAAACCTCAGGACTTGCCTAAAGTTATGTTTCAACCATGCAGCCTTAAAAGGAATCAGCAGGACTGCATGTGCTGACATGGAAAGCATACCAAAGATATACATGGAAGTGGATTTCCGAAACTGTTCTTAACATGCTCCAATCAGTGTTTCCTGAAAAAAACATGTATGCATATATATCTATCTCTATCTCTATATCTATATATATCTGTGCATATATATATGCATGGATGTATATATTATACATACTTTTATAGGCATAGAAAAGTTATGGAAGGATAAATAGGAAATCATTGCTGATGATTATGGCCAAAGGAATGAGACTAGAGCCTTGAAGGCACTCTTCTTTTCATTTTATACCCTTTTGTAGTGTTTGTATGTCTACTATGGATATGTATTGCTTTTCTAATTTAAAAAAGAACACCACCACCGGAGAAGAGTACCTTGAAAAACTCAGAACATTGTGTGGTGTTTTGCACATAGTACAACTTAGTAAATGTTTGAATGAATGGATGACAGTCACTTAATCGCCCCCATCAGTTGGTCTATGAGAAGGGAGAAAAGGAGATAAAGAGAAAAGAAAAAGAAAAGGGGAGAATATGAAGATCACAGAAGCAACTTGAAGCAGGTTTCACTACATCAAAGGAGTAAAACAGAAGGAAAGCCACCAAAGGAAAGAGCTGATGAATACCTTCCCCACCCCAGTGGCTCCTGTTGGCTAAGATTCCAATGTGCTTTTGCAAATGCTGTCTGCAGATCTACAAGAAGGTGTAAACAAAAGGTTCTGGAAGGAGCTGATCAAAGCTGTGCTGTACTCCAAACAGGGAAGGGGCAGAACAGAGGTTAATATCCTCCTCCTGGCCACAAAAGATGCTTTGCCATGACAATGCATTTCAGTGAGGAGCCCAGGGAATCCATAGAAAGTGCAGCAAAGCATCCCATATCGTCAATAATATATGCCATTAGAACACTGCTTTCCCATAGTGAAAGTTTATCATGAAACATATTTCTACGAAGAACAGTAAAAATTAGAGGTAGAAAACCTTATTAGGTCATCCACTCTCCTAGAAGGCCTCATGCAGACTATATTTTGCCATATAAATCCTAACACTTTCAATGATGTATAAAGGAGATTTACACTGATAAATTCTAAATGGAAAACACAGGCACAAAGCAGCGATACCAAATACAAAGGAAAGACAGTCACCTTTTCTGATTCATCTCGATGCATTCCAAAGTGATTATGAATTGCCAGCATGTTTTTTAATTTATATTTTTAAAAAATTATAATTTCATTGAAAGTTTAATGGATGAAACCATCAGAGTCAAGTTAGAACAAATGAATACATTTGTCATTTTCATTGATCAATTCAATTTAGTAAGCTCATGGAAGATAAACAAATTCCTGAGCATATGTGGGGGGAAATAGGGAGCTCTGATCCAGCAGCAATCAAAGTATAGCTTTATTTTAACAAGGGCAAACATTCTTTGGGCCAGTGCGGTAAGGTACGTGCACTGAGTGCAATGACTTTCTTGCCATTAGAGAAGTCCACGGGAAAGCTAATTTGGTCTTCAATGAAACACATTTACACTGATCATCTTCAATTTTGTGATTTAGCAGTGAGGGCCCTTATTTTTTTTAATAATAATTTTTTATTATGTTAGTCACCATACGGTACATCTTTAGTTTTTGATGTAATGTTCCATGATTCATTATTTGCGTATAACACCCAGTGCTCCACGCAATACGTGCCCTCCTTCATACCCATCACCGGCCTATCCCAATCCCCCACCCCCTCCCCTCTGAAGCCTTCAGTTTGTTTCCCAGAGTCCATAGTCTCTCATGGTTCATTCCCCCTTCTGTTTACCCCCCTTCATTCTTCCCTTCCTTCTCCTACCGATCTTCCTAGTTCTTATGTTCCATAAATGAGTGAAACCATATGATAATTGTCTTTCTCTGCTTGACTTACTTCACTTAGCATAATCTAGTGAGGGCTCTTATAAATATGTTTTCTATTTTATTTTACTTTACTTTTCAGACTCTTCTTTTTTCCCCCTCTTTCTATCCAGCTATGAAAAACAGGATGCTGCCTTAACTTTGGGACAATTACTCACCAAATGGCCCATAGAACAAACACAATGGAAATCCAGACTTCTCTTTATCAAACAGCCTTTCTCTTTCCTTCTCCTTTCTTTTCTTCCTTAGTTATCGTCTGGAGATCTAAATGCTAGGCCTGGCTGTGCCACCAACTTGCTCTGTGGCCTGGGGAAAAGGCTCCTCCTCTCTTAGGCTCACACACCCCATCTGTACAATAAGGAGCTAGACCAAATAAGCACTAATTTTATATGGCATTGACTCTATTAAGTCTGAAAGAGAGGACCTTCAGAAGTCCTTTGTAACCCCATTTTCAACCTAACAGAGCAGGAGGCTCTCTCTAATCAGATGCCCTGGTGGAGGATGCCCAGCCTTCAGTGCTCTCCTCAGGGGAATAAAGCTTCTTTGACAAAAAAGTGAGGGCCTTCCACTCAGGTTCTGGGTTGACCTTTCAGGGATCTGAGTTGACAGACATTATACCAGCCAACCTCTGTGGCACAACAGATGCTCATGTAGTAGACACAGTAGAGATTCAGTTAATACTGTGTGACTGACAGACAACTTCAGGAAAAGAACTCATAACGACAACTCACTCCAGGCCCTCCATGATCCTGCAATTGCCCCTGTTCTAAGCTATACTGCCATCTTCATGTTGTCTGTTTCAGTCAGGGTCCTCCAGAGGACCAGAACCAAAAGGATGGATATAGATATAGATGTAGATGCAGACTTCAATGTGTATACACACATACATATAGAATATACATATGCAGATATATACATGTATATATAAATAAATATATACATACCATTTGTGTGCATATATATATATATATTTGTGTGCTATACATATATATTTGTGTGCTATATATATATTTGTGTGCTCTCTCTATCTCTCTCTATATATACATATATATATAAAGAGAGATAGAGAGAGAGACAAAGAGAGAGATGGGGCAAGGGAGAGAGATTTATTTTGAGGAATTGGCTCACATAATTGTGGGGGCTGACAAGTCTGAAATTTGTAGCACAGACTGACAGGCTAGAAATTCAGGTAAGAATTGATTCTGTGGTCTTGAGTCCAAAATCTACAGCACAGGCCAGGCAGGCTGGAAACTCAGGAAGGGTATCTATGTGATAATTTTGAGGCCAAATTTCTTCCTCTTTGGGAAACCCCAGCCTTTGATCTTAAGGTTTTCAACTGATTAGATGAAGCCCACCTACATTATTGAGGGCAATTTGCTTTACTCGAACTCAACGTTTAAACGTTAATCACATCTAAAACAATACCTTCATAGCAATGTCTAGACTAGTGTTTGACCAAACAACTGGACACCACAGCCTAGCCACGTTGACACATAAAATTCATCATTACAGTATCCAAATATGGCTTGCTTTTGCTGCTCACCTAGGCTGACTACTCTCCTTTGAACTGGATTTACCTTGAGCTAGCTGATACCGCCTTGGACCCTTTTTGCTGTCCCCTAAATCCTGCCAGTACTTATAAGAATAGTCCCTCATATTTGGTGTGCTCTTCCTCTACCCTATTAACTTCTTCTAAAATAGCTTCAGTCTGAGCTGTTAGACCAGCAACAGCAGGCACCAAACAAAAAGAAGTCAGTAGCCCCTGACTCTAGCTCAGGAAATTCCTCTCTACTCAGGAAATTCCTCTCCTTCAAACTTCCCCATGCATCGGCTCTGCGAGCTCCCCAAAGCACTTGGCTTTGTGTACTGTCTCCGTAGTCTCATCTGGCTCCATGTCAGGCCGTTTGCCTTATTCCTATCTTCTATTCCCTCAGGGCACTGATCCCAGTCTTTGCTGTCCACCAGCACTAGGCAAGGGGTTCCATGTCCGTGGCCCCCACCTATCTGGGAAAAAAGACCAGATGATCTGTATGATTCATTACAGTTCTTAAAACACTTTAACATCCACTATTCACTAACTGGTATTCTTGATACCACCTTGAGAGCTTATAAATAAGCAGAGATACTATCTCCACAAAGCATCATCTGGCAGATGATGAACTTGAGGTTCAGAAAGAGTAAGTCCTCGGGGCGCCTGGGTGGCACAGCGGTTAAGTGTCTGCCTTCCGCTCAGGGCGTGATCCCGGCGTTCTGGGATCGAGCCCCACATCAGGCTCCTCTGCTGTGAGCCTGCTTCTTCCTCTCCTATTCCCCCTGCTTGTGTTCCCTCTCTCGCTGGCTGTCTCTCTCTCTCTGTCAAATAAATAAATAAAATCTTTAAAAAAAAAGAAAGAAAGAGTAAGTCCTCAGCACAAGGGCACATAGCTAAGCAGTACACATGTCCCTGCTATTGGGGCCAGGACTCTGGGTCATTTCATTAGGCTAGAAGCACCTTTGCAAGGAACTGAATACTACTAGGCTATTTATAACAATAACAATGTCACCTTAGATTCACATGCAACTTTACTTCCAAAAAGATCATAAAGGCATTTTTCACCTTTTACTTAATGACCTCTTGTTGGCTCAAAAATTCCCAACAGTACCTTCTCCCTACCATAGGTTGTAGAGATACAGAAATTCTTTTCATTGTCCATCTTAGAATTTTAACTTGAATTTAGCCTACAGAGTCACTGACCTCAAAGTTTTGCAAGGTTGTTTGTTAACTGGCACAGAGTGGGTGAGTCTGGACATGGTAGCTTCCATTCCATGGAATGGAACTTGAATTTGTGTACTGAGGAATAGGCCCAGATAGGACAACCTGGCCCAAGAAATGCCATATAGACTTTGTAGGTTATGACTGGAAACTGGCTGGGGTTGTGATAGACCAGCCCAAGGAGATCCAGAATCCAGAGACCAGGCAGGCCCAGAAAGGTTTTGAGGGTGGGGTCTCCAATGAGATGTGAGAAGTAGAGGTTAATAGTCAGTGTCAGGGAGCCGCAGAAGTGAGTCACACAGCAATGGCCCCACAAAGCAAATGGAACATATCTTAAGAAGGTCCAGTAATAAGCAGTAGGCAGAGGTCCAGGCAAGGCAGCAGCAGCTTTAGTGAAGGCCAGCAGTAAGCAACAAGGAGCTGTGCTGGACAGTAGGCTAGGAGGCATTACGGACTCTCAGGTACAAGTCATAGACAGAGACCTCTGCAGATAGGCTGATGGGCAAATCCAGACAGTTCTGGCAGTGGCCAAGCTGAAGAAGACTGAAAATAGCAAAAGAATTCCAGTCTTGAAAGGATGATACTAAGTATGAAGCTAAGGCAGGGAGGGACCCAGGCTCTGGCAAAAGAGAGTGGGTAATAGACAAGGAATGAGGCAAAGGGTTGGTCACAGGGAAGTACCAAGAATTTATTTATTAGGACTAAGGTATAGAATCTGAGAACACACAGCCACCCTGCCTCAGTGACCCTGGACCCTTTTAATTTCCTTTGATTATGGACAGGATGGGGTCCAGAGCCTTGCTGAATGGGGTAGAGTGGGACGATGGCCTCTATCTGGAGGCCAACTAGGCCCATCTGTAGGTAAAGGAGGACTGAGGAAACATGAAGCCAATAATCAGTCCCCTTAGAGGGCTTGTGGAGTTTAGAAAGAACCTCCCTAACCAGAAGAAAACCTGTAAGGAAACTGAAGTTATACATGTTACCACCTCTCGGATCCATTTCCGGGATGTGGGTCTCTCTTTCTCATTCCACAAGATATCAGTAAGTATTCTCCAGAGCTAAAGCAGGGAAAAACATAACCTTAAATGTTCCAGAATCCTAGAATGGGAAAGCTGGAAGAGTTCAGTTCCCAAGCACTAAAAAATGGGGAGCCTGAGACCCAGAGTCCCAAAGATCTGCCCAAGATCACATAATGATTTAGTAATAGAGGCTGGGACTTAGGTGTCCTTACTCTCAACCCAAGGTTCTTTCCACTAAACCCCAAAGATGAATATTCCAACACCTATGCAAACCTGAAGACAGCTTTATGATAGCCCAATTTTCATCCATGCTTCGGACAATCAAGCTGGTTTATCTCATTTGGCTTCAAAACACACATTTTGTGTTTTGTGATGTAGATCAAGGGGGGTAGGGAGACTTCAGCAGCCATCATATATAATAAATTAACTTTCTTTCCAAAGCCTGACTGACTTTGTTATTTGAAAAATAAAGGAAATACCTGCAATATGCACCCCACCAAAAAGTGTGCTATATTTAGTAAATTTCACTAGCATGTTAAACTCAAAATTCCAATATTTCCTCGTTGCTATAGTTATGGCATCTGGTTAAATCAGAGTTCAGCAGCTGTGAGCAAAGCTAACACTAATCCTGGCCAACTTTGTGCTTTGTTTCTAACACAGGACAAGGAAAATGGGAGCAAAACAGTCACTTTCTCTCCCATCCCCTCCCAAGGGCAAAGCCCCTTAGCCAGTCTGCTCTAAACAACAGACTGACTCTCCAACTAGCACCACTATAACTGTGGCCATGAGTCCCAAGGTATTGACTTGATGATGTAGGCAGCTCCAGGTCTATGACTGGGAGTTACGTGGTCAGGACATGTTCAAATGCCAAAGCAGTCATCTGCTCACCCAGAATTTTGATGCCTAGTGTAGCTGGATGCTTGAGTGTCAATTCCTTCTACAAACATAACCTTTGCAGTTTCTTGGACTCCTTCTTAGACAAAATGAGAGCTTTCAAATGGAGTGGTCACTTTAGGCTACACACATTTTTGAAGTTGCATTTTGAACTCCTATTATTTGAGGGCTTCTTTTGCTTGCTTTTCAAGAGGTGTTTCTTAGGCAAGTTTCTTAGGTCAACACACGGAGCCCATTAATGGGCTCTAACCCCTCTATTTCCTTTACTGTAAATAGTGACTTGGTCTCCAAATGTTATTTTGAACATTTATGAGCCATCATAAATATACATGACAGAGCATTTCCAAAGTTGTGACAATAAAATCAATATCATATAAATTATGGTGTAGATTTGTAATGGCAGGCTATCTTATAGAACTGGAATGTACAACTAGGCCCATTTTTTAAGGGCATTTAGCAGGTTTCCTATAATCCTTTTAAATGTTCATATTCTCTCAAATTTGGTATGTTTTACGGGTACACATTTTCTAGAAAATATCATCTATATTTGAGTTTAAATGGGGTTTTCAAAAAATCACTCATACACACCTACTGAGATTGTTAAATTGATATCTAAGCAAATTGGTAATGGATACTTCCTAGTAAGGAAGTTCTGACAGCAGACTATATATAGCACATCCCTGACAGAAGCATGTTCTCAAAATGATCCCTCCTTTCTCTGACCATTTGGGAGTGGATATACCCAATTGAATAACATGTATTGGTTTTTGGTAAAAAGACTATAGAGCTCATGCACTGTGCCACATTTATTTAGTCTGGGCTGGCAAACAATGATGATAAGTGACTCTGTCTTTAAGCTAGAAGACTTTCCTCTGGCCACACTGCTAAATCCTCACAAGGCTCTGGACATCCTTCTTGGAGACAGAACCAGGCCTGGGTCATCCTCACACAAGGCCAGCAGGTCATCTCATTTGCTATAGTTTCCACCTGGAAGCCCTCAGCTAGAGAGGGATCTAGATTCATGGGAGGTCTGCTATTGTGACCTTTTAGGGGACTACATAAATGTGAAATCTGGAGATTGGCAAAGACTGGCATTCTCTTTTTTTTTCAAATAAAAAATATCCAGAATGCCTTTGGACTGTGTTCCATGTCTCCAATGCCCCAGAAGCTTAGCAACAGCTCCCATTTCCAACACTTGAAAACTCATATACACTGCTCACATGTCAGGAGGAATTCTACCATTCTGAATGTCTATTTATTTTTTTTAAATAATAATTTTTTATTATATTATGTTAGTCACCATACAGTACATCCCTAGATTTTGATGTAAAGTTCCATGATTCATTACTTGCGTATAACACCCAGTGCACCATACAATATGTGCCCTCCTTAATACCCATCACCGGCCTATCCCATTCCCCCACCCCCTCCCCTCTGAACCCCTCAGTTTGTTTCCCAGAGTCCATAGTTTCTCGTGGTTCATTCCCCCTTCTGTTTACCCCCCCCCTTTCTTCTTCCCTTTCTTCTCCTACCGGTCTTCCTACTTCTTATGTTCCATAAATGAGTGAAACCATATGATAATTGTCTTTCTCTGCTTGACTTATTTCGCTTAGCATTACCTCCTCCAGTCCCGTCCATGTTGCTGCAAATGTTGTGAAATCGTTCTTTCTGATGGCTGAGTAATATTCCATTGTATCTATGGACCACATCTTCTTAATCCAGTCAT
This sequence comes from Ursus maritimus, assembly GCF_017311325.1. Classification (NCBI taxonomy): domain Eukaryota; kingdom Metazoa; phylum Chordata; class Mammalia; order Carnivora; family Ursidae; genus Ursus; species Ursus maritimus. The sequence continues at coordinate 20,559,363 of NW_024423319.1, forward strand.
CTGTTGAAGGGCATCTCAGCTCCTTCCACGATTTAGCTATTGTGGACAACGCTGCTATGAACATTGGGGTGCATATGGCCCTTCTCTTCACTACGTCTGTGTCTTTGAGGTAAATACCCAGTAGTGCCATTGCTGGATCATAGGGTAGCTCAATTTTTAACTTTTTAAGGGACCTCCACACTGTTTTCCAAAGTGGCTGTACCAACTTGCATTCCCACCAACAGTGTAAGAGGTATCCCCTTTCTCCACATCCTCTCCAACATTTGTTGTTTCCTGCCTTGTCAATTTTTGCCATTATAACTGGTGTAAGGTGGTATCTCAAGGTGGTTTTGATTTGAATTTCCCTGATGGCTAATGATGTTGAACATTTTTTTCATGTGTCTGGTAGCCATTTGTACGTCTTCATTGGAAAAGTGTTCATATCTTCTGCCCATTTTTTGATTTGATTATTTGTTTCTGTAATGATGTTGAACATTTTTTTCATGTGTCTGTTAGCCATTTGTACATCTTCATTGGAAAAGTGTCTGTTCATATCTTCTGCCCATTTTTTGATTTGATTATTTGTTTCTGTATTGAGTTTGAGAGTTCTTTGTAGATCTTGGATACCAGTCTTTTATCTGTAGTGTCATTTGCAAATATATTCTCCCATTCCGTGGGCTGCCTCTTAGTTTTTTGGACTGTTTCCTTGGCTGTGCAGAAGCTTTTTATCTTGATGAAGTCCCACAAGTTCATTTTTTCTTTTGTTTCTCTTGCCTTTGGAGATGTGTCATGAGAAAAGTTGCTGTGGTCAATGTCAAAGAGGTTGCATCCTATGTTCTCCTCTAGGATTTTGATGGATTCCTGTCTCACATCGAGGTCTTTCATCCATTTGGAGTTTATTTTTGTGTATGGTGTGAGAGAGTGGTCAAGTTTCATTCTTTTGCATGTAGCTGACCGATTTTCCCAGCACCATTTATTGAAGAGACTGTCTTTTTTCCACTGGATGTTTTTTCCTGCTTTGTTAAAGATTAGATTGCCCAAGAGCAATCTACAATTTCAATGCCATCCCGATCAAAATACCAATGACATTTTTCAAAGAACTGGAACAAACAGCCCTTAAATTTGTGTGGAACCAGAAAAGGCCCCAAATCACCAAGGAATTGTTGAAAAGGAAAAACAAAGCTGGGGGTATCACGTTGCCGGATTTCAAGGTATACTACAAAGCTGTGATCACAAAGACAGCATGGTACTGGCACAAAAACAGACACATAGACCAATGGAACAGAATAGAGAACTCAGAAACTGAATGTCTATTTATACTGATTTTGTAATAATATGATTACCTGGCATTGGTGTTTCATCACACAATAATATGCATTACTGGCTAGTATTTCCATTTCTATTTCTAAATGTCTTATCAACATTCCCATATCATTTAGACATTCAGTAGACAGATTCCTTGCAATACTGGGGACTTATCCTCACCAATGTTCATGTCTAGTCAAAACTCCAAATAACATGAACTGCTATCTTTGGTGAACATGGCGGGGGTGCTTTGGAGAGCAATTCAAGAGTCTTAAATACTTTCTCATATAACTCCCCACCATTTGAAATATATTTCAGAGTGAAACAGAATTTGCTGACAGTGATCAGAGAGAAGGTGGTCAAAGGGTATCCTTTTCAAGCTGGCTCTTGCTTGTGTCCCAAGTTAAGGAAACACATAGTGTAGGAGAAAAGCACTGAATTAGGAATCAGAAGACCTAGGTTAGTTTTTGCTCTGTCACTTATTAGCTGTGGGGCATTGGGCATGTCCCTTGCTTCTTTGTACCTCAATCTTCCCATCTGTAAAATGATGAACTTAGACCAGTTGATCTCTAAAAGCCTCTCCTACCCCAGAGTATATGGTTTCCTAACACTTTCATTCTGCAAATCGTCTCCAGTTCTCTGACATCCAGGTTAATAGTATCACTACCAGTCCTAACTGATTCAGGGCTTAAGCTTCTGAAATTATTATCAAAATTTATTATCTCGTTGTCAAATACTTCCGTATGATTCCTTTCCAAGTTACTTTTTTTCAAAGAAAGAGAGCAAGATATGTGCAAGCACACACACATGTGTGCAAGCACAGTGGGGGGGGGTGGCAGAGAGAGAAGGAGAGAGAGAACCCCAAGCAGACTCCACGCCCAGCATGGAGTCTGAGCCGGGGCTTGGTCTCAAGACCCTGAGATCATGACCTGAGCTGAAATCAAGGGTCGGATGCTTAACCAATTGAGCCACCCAGGCGCCCTGCAAGTTGCTTTTAATTTGAGGCTCCTTTCATATACATCGATTTATCTAAACCAATAAAAAGTCACAAGAAAAGGAAGTGACAAAATTTACTCCATAGGAAGCCTTTTGTGCCCCCACAGACGATAGACGGATAGGAAAAAATGTCATTTGATGACCAGCTGAAGGGACTTCAGATGTTTACTCTAGACAGGAGAAGACATAGCAGCATATGAAATCTGCTTTTAAGTATGTGAAAAGCTTTCACACTGACAAAGGATTTGCCTTCGCCTGTGTGGCCCTAAGGAGTTTAATCTAGGACCAAGTAGTAGGAGACACCAGTTGATAGATTTTGGTGCACCCTAAAGAAGCCTGTTTTTCTAATAGAGCAACCGGAAGTAGGCTGCTTTGAGATATAACGAGCACTCTGACACTGGAGGTACTCAAAGAACAGGCTAGAATACCACTTGTAGGGATGCATTCAAAGGTACTTAGCCTAGGGACGCCTGGGTGGCACAGCGGTTAAGCGCCTGCCTTCGGCTCAGGGCATGATCCCGGCGTTCTGGGATCGAGCCCCACATCAGGCTCGTCCGCTGTGAGCCTGCTTCTTCCTCTCCCACTCCCCCTGCTTGTGTTCCCTCTCTTGCTGGCTGTCTCTATCTCTGTCAAAAAAAATAAATAAAATCTTTAAAAAAAAAAAAGGTACTTAGCCTAGGCTAGCTGATCTTTGAGGCCGCTTCCAACTCCGAAATTCTATGGCTCATTTCCACCCTCACTCCCCCTCCTCCATCCTCTCATTTCCTCCACTTGCCCTCCCCACTCACTCCAAATACTCATCAGTTAGACAGGTCATCTAAACGGTACCCCTTCTCTCTATCCCCACTGTTCTTGCCCTACTTCAAGCCCCCATCGTTTCTCATTTGGGATTAATGAAACAGCTGGTAACTGGTATTCCAGCTTCCAGTGCCTCTCCCTCCATCTAGTTTGCACACTGCTGACAGAAAAACCTAAAATAAACATTTGGTAACATCACTTCCTTACTTGGAACTCTCCAGTGCCCTCCTATTATTTTATAAGAAAAAAAATATCAAAATTTCTTAGCATGGAATATAAGTCTTCCAAAGCCTGTCTTTAGCTTGTCTTTCCAGCCACACACTCCATGCCTTACTCAAAATGGACTGCCCCCATTGTCAGGATATCCCAGGGACCTTTTGCGATTCTGACCTCTTCTCATATTTTCCCCTCTGATTAGAATGCCTTTCCTCGCTCCTGTCTAACCGAAAACCTCCCATTCAGCCTTCAAAGTCTAGGCCAATATTCTGTAGGTTTTTATCACCTCCCCAGATAGAATCAGTTGCTCCTCTATCTGTGTGATGCTACCATTTTCTAAATACCTCAACATATCTTACTCTATGGAGATGCATTTGGTGAACTGTGTATGTGGCCACATCTGAAAACACAGAATGCAAATGTGCCCTAAATGAATTCCCAATCTACTGGATTTAATCTTCAATGTGGCATTGCTGAGTTTGTAAACTATTTAGCTTCTTTAATAATACTTCTCTATGCTTTGGTCTCAATTCAATTTTTAGATGCTTAGGATGGGAAGGTTTTATTATTATGACTTTTTCTGAGAATTTTAAAACATTAGTTTCTATAGCATCCTGAAGAGAAAGATGTTGTTGTGAAGAAAAATGCAAATGGCTTTCTCATGGAATACAGTGAGTCAGTAGCAGATGAACAGGCGTAATTTAATTTTGCAGGGTTAGACAATATAGAATGGAAATAGAAACTAGAAATGATTTCGTCTTTCTAAATGATGAATTCTACTTCTTCCTGTTCCAGATTAGGGTCTTAGCAGGTCAGGGCAGCAGGTGGAGAGCAGGTGAAAACTAGAGAATGATGAAGTCACGACAGGGTAGCAGAGAAGGCTTGTTCCAGAAAAATGACCAGAACACAAAAGGATACACAGACTGGTGGGCAGAGCCAGATGGGAAGCCCTAAGACCACGCAAGTATCTACATTTATACTTATGAGTGTACAGACTCACTCTGGAGGGAGCCAAAAGAAGGCGGTTGTAGCAGCTACGTGTGGAGGAGGGAACCAGGGGACACAGGATCATCTGGGAGAGGAGGGCTTACATTTCACCAAATACAATTATTTTATTTGCATTTTTATTATGCGTCTTATTTTACCCAAAAAAAGTGCATATAAAAAGGAGACAAGTCAGCAACTGTGAATAGTGAAAATGTTGCAGGAATAGCACAAGATACTCAAGGGCCAGAAGACCAGCAAGGCTGTCCTGACCTAAGGCCTTGACCCTGATCCTGAGGGCAATGCTGCCCAAATTGCAGGTACCTGTATTTATTCCCTTCCTATGTTACTGGAAACTAAATCTAAGCAAGCCTGATCTGAATGCCTACAGGTATAACTGGGGATACCTGGCTGGGCAAAAGGTGAGGCAGGGAGAAAGCAAGGGTTTTTGGCAGTGTGATGGTTAAATTTATGTGTCGGACTGACTGGGCAATTGGATAACCAGATATCTGATTAAACATTATTTCTGGGTGTGGCTATGAGGGTGTTTCTGGGAGAGATTAGCATTTGAATTGGTAGACTGAGTAAAACAAATGGTGTTTCCCAATATGGGTGGGCATCATCCAATCCATTGAGGGCCTAAACAGAACAAAAAGGCAGAGGAAGGTTGAATTTGATCTCTGTATGACTGACTGAGTTGGGACATCAATCTTCTGCTTTTGACACTCCTGGTTCTCAGGCCTTTAGACTCGGACTGGAATCCACACCATTGGCTTTCTGGTTCGGAGGCCTTCAAACTATACCACTGGCTTGACCAGGTCTCTGGCTTGCAGGTGGCAGATCATGGAATTTCTCCTATTGCTTCTGTTTATCTGGAGAACCCTAATACAGACTGCTTTGATATTTGGGTTCCTTAGTGTACGTTAAGCATATGTTCTTACAAAAGATCTGATAAAATTTTCTTAAAATCTGTTGTAACAATGGGCTTTTAAATGGAGATAGCCACTTATGTCCTACATGATGACTCAATCCCATCTTAGAGGCAGATACAATGCATGCTATGTGACCAGAGTCCAGAAACTCTGGTAATGGTGTGGTCGAGGCTGGCCCTAGAAGCAAATCACCATCACCATTTAGGACAATATTCTAAAGTAAATGACATACTGAAGGGAAAGGCATCAATAATGTCTGCTTTGAATGCAATACACCATGATGGAACATGGGAGGGAACTACCATTTTCTCAGCAATTACATGGCAGACTACACTTAAAACAACTCTACCCCATTTTTACAGATGACAAAATTAGGCTCAGAGGGATATAACTAGCAAGTAGAAGAGTTCCTTCAAAGCCAATTATGCCTGATTCCAAAAACTGTGCGTTTTTTGTTCTAAGAACCTGGATCTAGAAATCATATTCTGTGCAGGGAAAGCCAATTCTGGGAGAAAAGCCTCCCAGAAAGGATCAACAGAGTTTCAGCTAGGTCCATCAGAAGGTGGTAGAGGGCAAGGGGTGTCTGTCCAGAACAGGTTTAGGTCATATGGTCCCCAGTCAAGGGCTACCACAAATTATTCCAAGGGATAAGACATGGGCAGCAGTAAACTAAGGTTCATCCATCGACAGGGTTGTGATAGCAGAAGTCAAAGGTTAACAAGGGAGAAAACCAAACCTTGGTATGAGGGGTACCACACTGCAGCCCCAGACATCAGACTAAGCCAGGGATGAGCAGAGATAAGCATAATCTGTGTGGCAGGAAAGGGGCTGGACTAGGCTCAGATGCTGGCTCTGTCCCCACTGTTCCTTAAAGAAAGGATCATGGCCCAGCCTGGTAAAATCTTAGGGGGCTCTAACAAAAGAGAAAAGACACTCTGCTCACATAACTTTATCCACATATTCAACTGATGTATCAACAACACTCACTCATGTACTTAATAAACATTTACTAAGGTACTATTTTATGCTAGGCATCATGGCAACAACAGGGACAATGGTACACTCCCTATCACTACCTGTGTGACTCAGAGTTGGGCATTTTGCGGAACATTCAATGCATTTGTAATGATTCTTTCAATATCTGCCTTTACCTCGGAGTTCCATGTATGCAGGGAGCAACCGTATCAGTCTGAATCACCCCAGTATCTGTAGCTCCCTCAGAGAAGACCTGATATTTAGCTGACATTCCCATTCTAAACATGTCGGCTACATTAACAATACATCTCTGTCAGGGGAGGCTGTTGGAAAGTCAATAATCAAGGATCACAATAAAATACGGTAAGTATAGTAATGATGGAGATAGGCTGGGGTGGGGGTGGCTAAGGGAGTCCAAAGGAAGGCATCTGAGTCCAATTGGGATGATGGTGGCTAGGAAAAGTTTTCCAGGAAGAGGGGCTCCTCACAATGAATTCTAAAGAATAAGTAAAAATTAGCAAAATAAAGAAGAGGGGGACTGTCCCAGTAGATAGAACAACAATGTCAATATTCTGACTGGACAAGCTTAGGTAGTTAGTAATTACTTAGCAAACCCTCTGGTCAGTCAAACAATTGGATTTTTTAATTTTAATTTTATTTTACTTAAATTCTAGTTAACATACAGTATATTATTAGTTCAGGGGTAGAATTTAGTGATTCATCAGTTGCAAATAACACTCAGTGCTCATTCCATAAAGTGTCCTCCTTAATGCCCATCACCCATTACCCCATCCCCCGCCCACCTCCCCTTCCAGCAACCCTCAGTTTGTTTCCTAGAGTTAAGAGTCTCTTATGATTTAACCAATCAGAATGATGGAGGCAGCTGTGATCAGACCCATGGCTGGGCACTGTTCCCTGTGAGTATGTGTTAGCTAACAGAGTTGGTTGTTTGGTGGTATGATGTGGAATGCTGAGCAAGAGATTACAGGTGTGGTCATAGGAAGCCTCCAGGACAGCATGAGGGAACAACCCCAGACCCTCTGCTGTTTAGTCATGAAAGGGTATTCACTATACAACTCAATAGACTTTCTAGTAATTTCCTCAAGGCGGCCTGGGTCCCTGGATTATTTGTTGACCAGTCTGCTTCCAGCTCCAAAGGTATACAAATCTCTTCAAGGAGAGCAGTTCCGTCTGTCTATGATGTTAAAGATGGCTGCCAAGTCATTGCGATTTCTTTCACTAAGAGGTGGAATCTAATCACCTCACTTTGCACCTGGGTTGACCCCTTGCTGTCTTGCTTGACCAAGAGAACAGAGTAAGTGACATTCTGGGACATCAGAGGCTAGGTCATAAATGGCTACGCATTCTCCACCTGGGTCACTAGAATACTAGCTCTTGGAGCCCTGAGCTGCCACCAAAGAACACCAATCACCCTGAGACCACTCTGTTGGTAAGGCCACATAAAGGTGCTCTCGGTGACAGGGCCAGCTGAGCCTAGCCCTCCAGCCATCCCTGCCAGGGCAGCAAACATATGAATAAAGCTGTGGTGGGCCCACCAGACTAGCTGAATACTGCTGAGTGATCTCTGTCAATGACAAGAATCTCCCTGTGCCCTACCCAAATTCCTGAATTACGGAATATGGTAAAATGGTTGTTGCATCAAGCCACTAAATTTTGAGGGTGCTTATTGTGCAGCAATACATAACAGGAATACTGTCCTAGTTACCATTATACCCATGGGGCTGGCACCATGTCTGGCACACAGCTGACCTCTAGTACATATTCACTGACCAAAGGAATGACTGTGAGAGAGAAGGATAGGAGAAAAGGCCAGCAGATAAAGATAAAGATGACTTACAAGTGACAGTGTTATACACAGAGAGAACTTCTGATAAATGAGTCTACTTCTCTAAACAATACGGTACCTACTCTGGGAAGCTAAGCAGAGTAGACAAAATTTAAATTCTCCTGTAGGGTGGGGAGCAGGGATCAGAACGGAACAACTGAGTCTTTATCCCATGTTCCCTACCATAAAATCCATCTGTCCACTGGCTTTCCCTTTATCCCAAGATCTCAGGTTTTCCCAGCTCTCACGATATGGACCCAGTCCAGTTACAGTTAATATGCTTTTCCTTTTCTTCACTGTAAGACCTCTGCACTTTTCTAGAAGTGATTAACTCCAAAAAGACCGCCTAGAACTTTAAGCAAGAGAATAGTTACCAAAACAAATGCACTTCCAAGTTTGGCTTCAGACCCAGACCCACCTTGCAAAGTATATGCAAAGACTCTGCCTCCCAATGGAGATATATGGACTTTGATTGTAAATGTAACTAGGTTTTACTTCCCTCACCTTTAATTGCCTAGAGTTTAGACTGAAATTCAATCAGTAGACTATTGTTTTCTGCTTCCTGGGAAGCAAGTCACAGCTGAAAGGAGAGCTGGGGGAGAACTGGGTGGGGTTGGAAATCTGAATCTTGGCGTTACTCTTACGAATTTTCTTTTCCATTTTACTCACCTCCTTCTGGCTCTGATGGTATCAGTAATTTCCCGAGACAGAGAAAATCCAGACTTCCTTAAAGAGTTCTACTACCTGCCCCAGCAAAATCCAAAATGGGGGGAGACTAGCTGCTCCGTAGAAACTCCCCTCCTGTGTTTGTGTCCAAGGAAACGCATACAAAGAAAACACACTGGCAAGCCTCTTTCATTTCAGCCGCCCTCTAGCTGGCTAAGAAGCAAAGCCCGTGGTGCTTCTGGGCAGCCCATGCGAAAGCCAGAATGGACAGGACACTCTCGCAGCCAATGAACAGACAGCAAAGGAAAGAGAAATTCAAGCCACTTATGTATTCAAAGGCATGAACTAACCAGCACCAACAAAACAGATGATGAGCTGGGCAAAGGGCAGAGTGGAAAGCAGACTTACTTTAATTTTCTCAAGCCCAATGCTAGTTTCCAAATGGCACAACTGTTAAAAGACCAAACCTCGCTTTTTCTACCTAGCAGTGCACTTGGGAGTCCAGAAACCTGGGCTCTAGTCCTGTCCAGGCTATTGACTGACTGTGTCATCCCAGACCAGCCCCTTCCCCTCTCTGGGATCAGTTCCATCACCTACAAAATAAAGAGCACGGACAGACAGTGTTTAAGGACTCTAAATGACACACGCAGTCAAATATTCATTATCCAAGCACAGATTCTCATGAGTGTGGCGGCTTTGCCTTGAAACTTATAAACAGCATCCCTTCTGATGAGTACCTTTCCTGATTAATTAAGGTATTGCTGCCATTTCAATGTCTTCTTTACTTTGTATTCACAAACATCTTTGATATCCACACATTCTACTACCTACTGTGTTGTAAAGGAAGTCTTAGAGAGCAATGCTTCTATCATTCTAAGAGAAGCAACAGATGAGGGGCCTCTATCCAGTGTATAAGTACAAAAGCTCAATCACCAAATACTGGGGACCTTGTATTAAATGCCCACTATGTGCCAGGACTTTACATGGGTCATTCTAATCCTTACAACAGCAATAGAGGTACCAGAGCCAGCTGTTGGTGACAGCCACACACGGTGCACGACACTCCGAAATACACATTCTCCACCAGCGAGCATTGCACAGAACTTCCCGTTGGCCAGGCCCGATTCTAAGTGCTTCATGCATAGTAATTTCTTCAATACAGATTCCACGAGGAAGGAGGAATTGTTAATCTTGTGCTACAGATGAGGAAACCAAAGCATACAAAAGTTAAGTAACTTGAATAAGGTCATACAAGTTATATGTAACAGAGTTAGGAATCAAATCCAAAAAGTCCAATCTATACAACCCTTCAAGGAAGATAATGTCCTATGCCTACAGGGATGCTTTCAGCTGTGCATTCACCAACAATTAACCTCAAAACACCACTGACTTAACATGAACACCAGTTTACTTTCCACTCATGCTACGTGTTTGCTGCAAGATGAGGAACGACTGTGCTCCCCATAGTCCCTGAGCGACCATGGCCAATGGAGGCTCTGCTGGGAAAACTACTGCTAGCTGCCAGCAGGGACAGGAGAGACACAAGACTGCACACTTGCTCTTCTCGGCTCCAGCCGCGAGGAGACACGGGTCATTTTCCCTCACAGCTCATTAGCCAGACTTCATCACACAGCCCCACCTAACTACAAGAGGACTTGGAAGTTAGTCTTTCATGTTCTCAGAAGGACAGAAGCAAACGTTAGTAAACACTAGTGATATCTACCACAAGCTGCAAGTATCAAACACCCAACTAAAATTTCAGCTCTGCCGCCTGATGGAAATCAGCATTCTTTTAACAAAGAAGGAGATGCCTGTTAGATAGGTAACTAACAGTGTCCATCATAACCCCTCATCTTAAGATGAAGAACCTGACACTTTGACAGGTTTAGTCATGTACTCAAGGTAACTTATTAAGAAAGTGGCAGAGCCTGATTCCGATCCCCAGTCTGACTCTAAAGTCTATATTCTTTTACTCCAGCAAACTGCCTCCCAAAAGAAGAAATTGATTATTTGGTGATCATCTGCCACTCAGGAATATCCACAGTGGCCCACTGAGCCAGAAGGAGAGAACTGGAGCTAGAGCTCTCTATGGACCACCGCTGCATCATGCAGAAGTATGGATGTCAGAACTGGAAGGGGCTCTCAGACCAGAGACCAGACCACCCTTTTCCACCTCAGCACTTTTCAGACAGAAAGAAGTGTGGCCCATCACGTGGAGTACTTTGTCCAAAAGTACCTAGATGATGAAGAGATAGCTCTACCAGAGTGTTTGTGTCATCCAGGGTCCTGGCAGGCAACAGACAGCACATTAAAAAGATGTAACCAAAGGTGTGGGCAGAGTGAAGGGGACCAACAAGGGACTGTACAGCAGGCCTGGGCCAACAGCAAGAAGCTGCTACCATCCTTGGGCCTGAAGTGGGAAGGAGAGCAGGGCCTGGTAAAAGCTGGGGCTATCTGAAAGGGACAACGCAACAGAAGGTGTGACACAGATAGAGGACACGATCCCTGCCAAATGTGACCCAGCAGACAGGGAGCTAGAGAAATAAGTGCCCAGACAGCTCTTTCTTCCCGACTGTCTGATCCTCCTCCTTCCCCCATTGGCCAAACCCACTGGAAGCCAGGGCACGAGGGAGCATGGGTGACACAGTCCATCGAAGCCAGTCTCCAGGGGCCCAGAGCAGGGTAGGGAAGGGTAAAGAGGGGATCTGAAGTATGA
>NW_024423319.1:20570783-20612019 GCF_017311325.1 Ursus maritimus
ACCGAGACTAGCCATTATAGTATCTTTCCTTTTTCTTCAATGATTCATTCATTTACTCATTTACCGTGCTCAGTGTGAGACATTTCAATTTCCATCAACATTCAAGTTTTGTCATTAAAATTCAGTAGCAAAAACACGTCACCTATCCAAATATAATGTTATTTTCATTTAGGAGATCAAAGGTATATTTTAAGGCCATGTTTAGTTCAGCATGAGGTAAAGAAAACTACATTTTAAAATTCTTCCTCAGCTTGACTTCTGGTTAAATATGGCAGGTTGACCACATGTGATACTCATTCTCTCTCTCTCCCTCCCTCCCTCTCAGAAAGCCCCATTAAAACAACAATAAAGGCCTTAAAACAAAACAAATAAAAACAATGAGAGAAGAGAGAGGAGAGGAAGAGGCAAAGGCTCAGACAGATTAAGAGAATAGGAAAGGAGACCTCAGTGGATGAGAACTGTCCACAGAGTTTTTGGAAGCGGGAAGTAAATGAAGGAAGGTATATCAATTTGGAAAAGTAAACAAAACTTTAACCTAAGTGCTTGTAGAAGGAGATGCCAAAAAAAGTGAGCCAATTAACCCCCAAAGAATCCTGGGAAAGCTTAGGGCTTAGCAATACTAGGTACCACAGAAGTTAGGGTCAGATACAAGAAAACAGGAATTGGAAGTCTGTACATGGAAGAGTGGGCTCCCACATTTCCTTCATCCCATGCAGCTAGCTAAGTAACTATTCCTTCCATTCCTTTCATCCCCAGCAAACAAGAGATATATTCTCTGAAGACACTGAATCAAACTCACCCAGGGCACTAGGAACATCAGGTACAGTAGAGGGTGGGGTGAGGCACCTAACAGAAAATAGAGGGATCAAGTGAATGGCAGGAATATATGGAGTGGCAGGAACCTAGTCAGCCTACCTCCAATCCCAAAATACTGCAGGCAGACTAAAGGATTCCATGGGTGAAGGTCACTAGAGAAAATTCCTCTATATACTGGTATGTGGATGTCCTCCAACAAAAAGTCAGTTGCTGCCAATCACTCTGCAGTGAAGCCCACCAGCTGACAAGCTCTGCCTTTCCATCTGACACTTCCAATCCCCTTTGGAAGGCTCCACTCTTAAATATGAATAGACTGCCAAGTGTCACAAGACATTTAAGGACAGCCTCTAACATGAGAGAGGCTTCAAACAAACTGGAAAAGGGAACCTGGAAAAAACACAAATGATGCAAGAATAGAAGGAAACCTCACATATATTTTCTAATATGTAACACACACACACACACACACTTCAGAGAGATAAGAGAAAAAATTTTATCCATAAGCATGAACAGGACACTATGAAAAAGGGAGAGATGGAACACAAGGAAGTTGATGGACATTGAAAATTCGATCATCAAAATGTGAAAAGGGGAGGAGGAAGATTAAAATACTCGTCTTCCCAAAAGTAGAACACAAAGACCAAGAGAGAAAAAACTAAGAAAAGTAGAGGAACATTCAAGGAGATCTAACGTCCAAGTAACTGAAACTTCAGAAAGAAAAAACAGAGGGGAAAATGATTAAAGTAATAAGAAAATTCCCCCCAGAAACTAAGGATATACATTTCCACATTGAAAGGACCCAAGGAAGGACCAGCAAAATGAAAGCACAAAGATCTACACCAACTCACATCATCATTAAAATTCCAACAAGTAGGGGTTAAAGGGAAATCCTAAAAGCTTTCAGAGTAAAGGAAGAAAAGTCTCATGCAGAAGAATGGGAGCCCGATCAGCATTGGACTATTCAAGAAAACTGAAAACTAGGAGATGATGAAGTAGTGCCTTCAAAATTCCGGGTGTACGTAACTGTATGTGTGGCTACACTATCTACTTCCTATAGTGAATTGTACAGTTTTGCCTTACACGTGATGTTCACTATCAGGCTTGGCCATAAGATTTGCTCTGGCCTATGAAAGAGGAACAAAAGTGATGTGTGCCACTTCTAATCAGAAGCTTTGAAAGCCATCACTGGTTCTGTCAGGGCTCTTTTTCCTCTGCCACGAGAACTGCTCTTCCCAAAAGGGGGCTTCCTGTTCAGCCTGGGTCCCTGAATGAAAAAGACCTAGCTAGAGCTGTAGCTAATGCCTGAAGGACATAGGACATGAGTAAGAAAGAAACCTTGCTGTAGAAGCCAGGGAGGTTTTAGAATATTTACAAACACAGCATCATCTACTAAAACAGCTGACTAGTATACTTCCCATACAGCTTTACTTAGGAATCTATTAGAGCATGTGCTCCAACAAAACAAGTGAGTAAACCAAAAAAGAGGGAGACATGGACCCCAGAAACCTAGGACTCTAAATCGGGAAACTGGCAACAGAAGTCCCGGGATGATACCTATTCAGCAAGCCTGGAGAGCAAATATCCAAGACTGAAGCAGGAGGTTGGAAAACTGCAGGAAAAAATTTATAGCTTATCTGATAGTTCTCTGTATTTAGAAAACAACACAGAGAACTATTTGACAAGTCTGATGGATGTTGTGGAGAAAATAAAGAATCAATACAAAGAGTAGTAGGCAAATAAAAAATTAGGCAATTATTGACACTGGGGAAATAAAATATTATTTTAAAAATGACATGTAAATATAACACATTGGCTTGCAGGTGGATATTTACCAACCTATAATGATACAAACATTGAACTTCCATTTTGAAAAAAATATGTGATTTACTCACATGAGAGCAATCAGGAACATGGGAACATGGCAGGGGCTATGTGGCAGTCATTAAGGTTCCTAAATACTCCAGGGCATCTCTTACCAGGCCCATGGTAGGACTGCACTTCCTGGCCTCCTTTCAGATTAAGTGTGGCCATGTGATTCGCTTTGATCAATAGAACATGAGTGAAACTGACTTGTACCATAATTGGGCAGAAGCATTGAGGGCCAGGATGTAATCCCCCATCATCTGTCCATTTGGCAGAGATCACAGAATCAGGTGTTGTGACGGAGCCTCCATCAGCCTGAAGGACCAACACAAGCCAAAGGCTCCCTACCCACTTGGGCTGAACATGTAGCACGAGCAAGAAATATTTTGTTGTGTGAAGTCACTGGTAATTAGGAGTGGTCTGTCTGCAACATAAACCAGCCAAGCCTGACTGATAATAGGCTATAAGACAGCCTGATTCTCATCTACCATCACAGGAAGTCAACAAACAACACCTAAAATAACAAATCAAATAATGGCAGTATGAACATATTACATGAAACACAAAGGAAAATACCAAAAGCAATAGTTAAAACCATTAAAAAGTGGCTGCTCTGGAAGAACAGGCTTAAGAGGGAACAGTGCTGACCTGATTGTTTTTGTTTTCCCTGTTGTTATAGCCTGAATTTTTAAAAATTATTTATACCACTACATTGATAACAATTATGTTAAACCATTGTATATAATATATTGTGAATGCACAAAGATCTACACCAACTCACATCATCATATATACTTATACTGGGGATCCAGTATAAGGAACAAGATACAGGTAGCAGCAAGGCTATAATATGAATTTCCTCAGCAGTGCTCAGGAGTCCTAGTGAAGCAAACATTGTTTTTAATAGAGAAACTCAATTACCACATGACCCTTCAGACAGAATCCTTCAGATTAAACACTAACTCTAAACATTTTGCAGGACTTTCACCTCCAGGATTGTAATTCCCAAAGCACCAATGATAAACACAAAAGAAATGGATGAATGAAGAGTTGGGGTTATTATTTTTTTTGAGCAGTTTTTATGTAAGTGATCAGGGATACTCAGAATCCGTCCATCAGAAGGGCTGGGAAATGGTATTATAAAACCATCATGCTAAATTTCAGAAAGTGTTCATTTCTCCAAGGGCTGAGTAGAAAGGCTCTCCTCAGGGGCAGCTCTGTGACAACAGGACACCTGTCCAAGTAGACCTTGACACCTCCTTGCAGAGATATTTTCTTCCTGAGAGAGCTTCTCTGCTTATGTCTGAAGGAATTTGTGCTGTGCTCTTTAACAGAGCAAAACCTCCTCCCCCTCAATAATTAGCGAGAAGAACAGCCCCGGAAGGGCCCTCCCATCTCACGGCAAAGTAATACAGAGATGAAGCAACATGAATAATGGCTATTTCATCAACGAGAAGAGCACTACCAAAACACCAGGAGAGAGGACCTCCAGTGAACGCCGTGTCTCCATGTGTGCCACCACAGCAGTCCAACCATGCTCCCTGTTTGAGCGTGGCACCCATTTGGAAGATGGTGTGTTAGCAATAAGAACAGTGCTTGTGGCTTTGGACCAGAGGGTAATGCTACATATGCCTGGGTCAGGTTATACTGTGAACAACAGCTCCAGACTCTCACACCCAGTGCATTCTTAAATGGTTTGATCTTTGAATGTTCTTGCAAGCCTACTCATTTGATCATGGCTGCTTATGAAGTAGAACCACATACATGAGCCAAACTCCTCCTTTATATCTGAATTGGATGTGAGGTGTTCACACTTAGTTTTAAATATGGATCTCTGTATGTTCTGGGACATGACAATATTTCAAAGACAGTGATGAAATCAAACTGTAAATTTCTGACTGGGGAGTAGGTGCAAAACTACCCAGCTTTGCTATCCTTCCTTCCCGACCTTTTCTCCAAACCAAATCTCTCCCCTCCCTAAGCCAAAGATAGATCACATACATTTCAGACGAATACAGAGTTCTAGTTCCAAGCCATACAAGATGCTCTAACCTCTGACTCACAAGGTCCCTATGGCTGAGGATCACAGTTTCAGTTTTAATAGCTTTGTCTTCCGCCTCCTGCTAAACTAAACAAAAATTCTAGGAATGTCGACAGAATTGTTACCATGGATCCAACCCCTTGAATTCAATCAAGGGATACCCAAATCATCTTCAGAGAGCTAAAAATCTCAGCTCTTAAAAATCTGACCCACATCTACCCCCGAGTCTTTTCTCCAGCAGCTTCCTGCCAACATGCACACCACACTCCACTATATGACACTGCTTGTGATTCCCCAAGCCAATCATGTATTTTCCTGCCCTCAACCTCTGCTCATGCCAGTACCCTGACCTGGAATTTTCTAGCCAGCACTGTTACAGTTACTTGTTGATGTGTCTTCCTCTCTTACTAGACTGTGAGACAACCTGAGAGCAGGGACTGGGCCTGTTTCATCCATGCATTCCCAGCACTCAGCATAGCTCCTAGGCAACAAAAGGTACTCAATAAATATGTGCTAAAAAACCTTAACAGGTACCACAAACCATTTGCCAAGTTTTTTAAGTAACAAATGTACCAAACGAGGTGTACTACTAGTCCACATGATGCTTCAGAATGGTCAATATGAAGGCTTGTATACCCCATATAGAACCTAAAGAGCCTAAACAAACAAACAAATTGTGATGCTCTCAGATCCCAGCTTAAAAAAGGGGGGGGGATCTTACTTCTCAAAATACTACTACAGCATAGCCAGAGGCATAAGGAGCTCATGGATGTCTTCCAACCCCAAAACAAGGGGACAATGTATGTTTCTGGGCCCTCCATGTGTTGTGAGCCCGGATCAAATGACAACTCTAGATGGGATTCTGTTTCTCCCCCGGGCATTGAGAAATCAGAAATGTGGCAGGAGAACGTGCCATAGTTCTTAATTAATGGATCTGTGATGCTGATTGAGTTGAAACAAATGCAGAATAAGGGGAAACAAAGTATACTCTCCCCACCTCCCCCCTCAAACTTAAAGGGTGGCCCAGGAGTCCAGGTGGTCTACAACACTGAAGGATGGCCTAGGAGTGAACTAAAAGACCAAACACTAACATTTACCACACCCACAGGGCAGAAATGCCACAACAGCTCCTCCAAACTCCCATGAATTGGTTTGAGGGCTTTAAGCACCACAGATGTCATTAAGAACTTTTAAATTAGATATGCTGTGGATAATATACAAATGATAGAGTGCTATTTACTGCATAGGTCAAACACCACCCTACCTTAGACGTCACCAGTCTGCTGATATTTACCTTTAGACAAAAGTCTGTTGTCCCGAAATAAAAATGTCACCTGCAAGCCTCTACGGAAAGGGGCGGGAGGCAGGGGTAGAGAAAGAAGTGTGGGAGAGAGAGGGCCCGTGGGCTGACAGCAGTCACCAGTGATTTGTGTAATGGCACTTGTCTGGCCTTCCCAAGGACCTTGAAGTAAACCCAGCGCCAGCTGCCAGAAGCAGGAGCAATTCAAGTCCATTTGCCAGAAGGGCAAGGACAAATTTCGTGGGTAAAGAAAGAAACATCACCTTTGGGTCCTAAAGAGGGACCTGGGCACAGTGACTATTAGGAAAACAAAAAGGAGACAACTATTTTAAAAAGATACTTGATGGTGCCTCTTTAATAATCACAGTATCCTGTGCTGAAGATTAGAAAGTATTTAGAAAATAATCAGTAACCTTCCCTAAGCTTTTGGGGAAAATGGTGGTAACCCTTTCGTCAGCTTCTCCTCGGCCATGTGCCAATGACACATGGCAGCTCTGAATTTCTCCCAATGACAATTCACCCTGGAGAGTCTATTTCACACTGGACCACAGAGGAAAGAGAAAATCGTCAAAAAGCTAGAGCAGCCAGATTTTGCTAATAAATCTGGATAGTTAGCTGTTTATTACCACATAGCATTTTATTTCATAGGAGGCCGGCAAATCCCCTGTGGCTTCTTTGGTTGATGCTTCCTCGAGAGAGAGGAGGCAGGAACTGCGAGTGGGTTCAAACCCAAGTGAGGTACAAGATGTCCACTCTTTTCCATGGATGTGTAACTGGACTATGGGATAAAGTGGACCATTTCCCATGGTTTACAGCAGAACTTTTATAGTGATAGTGAGGACTCCAAAGACTTCAATGCCAGGAGAGCAGGAAAAGGAGAATGAACACAGATCAAACAGACTCAGAACTTGGAGGACCACAGAGTTGTCCCCAATAGGACTTACTGGCAAAGTTACAACAATTAAAAAAAAAAAGACAAACAAAAGCTAGCTATTTCAGAATGCAAAGTGGTTAGGAGAGACCCTGCCACAGTGGCAACACTAATCATCGGGCAGGTGGCAGCCCCAGGTTTCCACAAGGTTTTATTTGGATTAGACCCTAGCTGGCAGCCATACAGACAGAGCCCAGCACCCCAGGGAAAGGCCCAGCCAAGCCTAGGCTGGACATCAGAGCCCCAACCAAGGAGGACAGCCTTCAGCAGGTTCCTGGAGCACATCCCAGCTTCACCCACACTTTAATGTCAACAGGAAGGCTGCAGATTCACAAGCCTCCCTGGGATTCAGGGGCTCTTCCCAGGGGCACTTAATACTTGAGGTATCAGACTAATTCCAGATATCATCTACCGGTTGGGATACGTGTGTAGCTTCTATCCTGCCAACCCTTAGTTCTTGATACTTCAAGTACTGGGAGTCACTGAGTCTTCTGGCTGCGGACACTTGGGTACCTACCCCGCTAGGAACTGGGGCAACCACAGTCTGACAATCAGGTGGTAGGACTGGAACGCAAGGTCTACCTTACCATTATGCTCTGCCAAGAAGGTCAACCATCCACCATGTGGGGCATCCAGTGCCATGTAAAGGAATGGAATTCAGCCTTTGAGTCATTGACCCTAGGGCATTAGGTCACATTATATCAATATCTAAATGATATCAATAGATAAAAAATCTAGCATTAACATTTCAGTGTCAGTGGCCTCAGAGAAAGCTTCAACATATGTACCAGATGGATTCACTCTTTTAGATTTAGTTCCCTTCTCTCAGCAAACTCCTGCAACACCAAAGGAATAATTACCACTCAGTGGAATACTGCAGAGTCCTAGCCAAAAAATAAAGTCACATCAATTTAAACCAGCAAATGTGAATTTTTGGAAGAGAAAAGTATTCTCTTTCCAGAGGCAATTATTTGTCTCTTCAGAAATGTTTGCCAATATAAAATCCCCCTCCCCCACTGTGGAACTCAAAAAATGAGAATCACAGCAGTGTATCTGCTTGGAAGGGGCTGAAAGGCACCGGGCAGAGGGGTAGAAATGGCTTTGCGTGGAGCCCTGTGCATTGCTAAAGGGTAGACGACCTAAATCTAAAACTCATATGCAGCTGAAGGCATACTCCCAAAGGAAAGACAGCAAATGGCAGGATGATTACCATTTTCTTCAGGTATGCCCCACCTGACAATTACAAAGCACTTTAGTATTCATTTTCTGACCAGAGCCGCCCAACATCTCTGAAAGGTGGGCAGGGAAAGGACTGTTAGGTCCATTTTGCAGACGAAGAAGCTGAGGTGTGACTGCTGGAACAGCCGTCTAATGGACTTCACTTCAGACCTGCCTCTGTCTCACAACCATGGCATCGCCCAGGTGGCAGTGGACACATTCCCTTCTCCACTGGCTACTGCACCTCACCCACGCCAGCCGCTGCTCTGAATTCATCGAGGAAAACTGCCTGTATCTTAGGTTTCGAGGCAGCTATTCAAAGCCCTTCCCATCCACATCCAACTGCCTCCTGCTGCAGGCTGCCAGCAGGTCTCATTGAACTGTCATCGGGCACTACAGGAAGCCCCTTCGCTGCGCACCTTCCTTAGGTTAGGTCAGTGAATATGGCTCCCTTGCTACTAAAGAGTTTGCTTCCAATAGTTCACTTTGATTCCTTCTTAAGGCAGTCATGGCCCCATCGCTACTACTTCCCCACACCCCAAAGAGCCACCAAAGCACTGACAGCCACCTAGTACCTCAAAGAGCCAAGACTCACCCCCCACCAAACCCCCATCCACATGGACATTAGAACATCTGTCAACAGTATCACTCTTAGACTGGGACAGCCAGGTCCCTCCCCTAGGTGTCACACTTTACAGGGCCTTCCTCTGGCCCTGCTTTAGCCACACTACTCCCCATAGAGCAAGGAGTCTACAGAGCCAAGGCACTTGCCTACTCAAACTCTATGCTTCCCTCTTCTATAGTATACTCTCAGAATATCCAAGACCTTGAACTCCTGGGCCATATGCCCCAAGCCTAGTCATGGCCTGTGCCATTCTCTTCCCTAGCTCTGTCTTCCCAAGGATGGGCACAATCCTAGGCCTAAGGGGTTGGGGGGTGGCCATAGGACAGCTGTTGTCCTTCAACCTAGTAATGCTGGAGTTTGAACATGTGGGCTATAATAATACTTCCCAAACTTGAATGTGATTGTGAATCACCTGGAATCTTATTAAAATCCAGATCCTGGTTAAGGGGCACCTGGGGGGCTCAGTCGGTTAAGTACCCGACTCTTGATTTCAGCTCCAGTCATGATCTCGGGTTCGTGAGATTGAGCCTCATGTTGGGCTCTGTGCTGAGCATGGAGCCTGCTTAAGATTCTCTCTCTCCCTCTCCCTCAGCCCCTCCCCCCACCCCACCTATACTTTCCCTCTCTTTCTCTCTCTCTGTCTCAAAAAAAAAATCCAGATAATCCAGGTTAAGTAGGCCTAAAGTGGGCCCTGAGAGTCTGCAGTTCTAACAAGTTCTGAGGCAATGCTGATGCTCTAGACTGGGACTTTGTGGAGCAAGGCTTGCATCTATGTGCAGAAGGCCCCTCAAGATAAGGACAGAGCCAAGAGGATGGAGAGAAAGGGGAGTTGGCAGTCAGTCTACATTTTGCACCCTTGTCCCAGGCCCACCAAAGTTAGGAGTGGCCTTGTCTTTCATCACGTCAAGAAGTATCAAAAGTATGTCAACCATCTCTGGACACCAAAGGAAAATGGTCAAGTGGGAAATACAATTTGTCCCTCCTTCAAAGCCCCCACATCCCTTCCATCATCACCTCCCATGCCAGAAACTGGAAGACTACCCGCTGGGACTCTACACAATGACACAAGTCAGTTTTCAATATCAACCGTCTCCCATGGACATTCACACAGTGTTTTACTCTCCTGCCACCACACCTGGCTCTCAGAAATCATACATTCCACTTTGCTCAGCACAGGTCAGTATCAAAGACTAGAGACAGAGAATTCAAGTAAGCTGAAGAAGATATACTAGATTCTTAATGACAATGTATCTTCTACCAAGTAATCCCATGTACTCCCTGGCCTGAGGGGGGAAAGCAGGACACTAGGCAGACCTGACCCATGTGCTAGTATAGATGAGCACATAGCTGAGAGGCCATAAAGCCCCAGCCTCAGTCACTGGTCCACTAACTAGTTTGGGATAATCAACATTGAGGTTACCACACCCACATGAGCAAGCCTGCCTTTTATCATTGTAAAGAGAAGGGTAAAAATAAAAATAGACACAAAACCACAGAAATATTGTTTAATTGGAATATTCAATAAGGGAGCAAACTACCAAATGTGCTCCTGAAGTACTGTTTTCAGAACTTTTTCAACACGAAATCACTTAAATCCAGTGGTAGTGTGGGCCCATATAAAACAAATGAAAACAAAACTTCCTGTGGAGTACGAGATGGGGGTTGGCAGCGCAGAGCCCTGTTTCCTTGGGACCCATTGACTGATATACACAAAGGCCCCCAGGGCAGCTCGAAAAAACCTCTAGTGCTCCAAAGTGCCCTCTTTGGAAATCACCGATGAAGCACATGCACTTATAAAGGTCAGACTTTCTTCCTAATCTCACTGATCAGCACTCAGGTACAAGAGAAGTAAAAAAAAGAAAAAGAAGTCAGATGAAGGAAGGAAGTCATGCCACAGTGGTCTGAGGAGTGGGTCACAGAGCTGCCAAATGTTTAATAATGCATCCAAATGAAGCCTCATGGTTACCTGAGGAATACAGAGAATGGGGTCTGAGTCCTAATTCTGCAGCTAACTCACTGTGTGACCTTAAATAAGGTCCTTCCCATCTCTGAGCCTCAGACAAAAGATCCAGATGGCCCTTGTCCAGCTGTAACGCTCTGGGATTTTATGATATTTAAGTGAGGATTCATGGTCATATCATTCATCACAGAGAGACGCTAGAGAGAAAGAAAGGAAACCTTTACGTTGTTCTGCCGGCACAGTTCTGTGCTTTCGTTCAGAAACTCAAAGCATTTTAATAGCTTATTCCATTGGATCCGTAGCAGAAAAACAAAAAGGAAATTAATCTTGAAGAAATCATATGTCTGCAATTTTTTAATATCTCTTACTCAGTAAGGTTCCAGCTCCTTCTGCGCATTGCCAGTCCTTACTGACTTCTAGATAGAAGGAGAGAGAACAGTGTTTAACTTTTGGTGGAGAGGGAGGTGGTTTTTACGGCGTAAGACTGAGAAGGCAGAGAGACCACCAGAAAGCATTTGCACTAGTCTACATCAGAGATGATGAGGACCTGAACTAAAGCCATGTCAATGGAGGTGGAAAGGAGAGGACAGATCCTAGTGGTATTCAGGAAGACACACTGACAGGACTGGGTGCTGGAGTTGAGGAGGAGAAAGGGGAAAATGAAGGCCAAGTGTCTTGCCTGGGTGATGACACACATGGCAGTGCCATTATTCAAACGATGACTGAGGAGGGAAAAATTTGAGAAGTAGGCTGAAGAATTAAAGGTTGGAATGTTGACTTGGGAGTGCCTGTGGACCATCAGATGGAAATGTCTAGCCTGCATGTGGGCATACTAGTTGCAAGTCCCACAGGCCTAGGCAGGATCACATGCAACCATGAGATTAATTTGGAGGTCCTCAGCACGTAGGGCTCCTGCCTCCTTGTACATCTGCCACACTGCCTCATTTATTCATCAAAATATTTAGAGCCCCTCCTTACTCTGCTAGGCAAGGAAATACGCAGATGAATAAACACAGACATGGTCTCTGTCCTTGTATAGTTTATAGACTAGCAGGGGAGACAATAAGAAAAAAGATGCAAGTATCATTTTAAATTCTGACAAATATTATGAAGGAAGCAAATGGGTACAGTGATCAATACCAGAGGGAGGCCTTTAAACCAAGACTTGAAGGGCATTCCTGGACAAGAAAAGGAATATGTAAAGACCTAGAAGTAGGAAGAATCTAGTCACCAAGCTGGGATACCTACTAATGGGGGTTCTGTGGTATGCCTAGAATATTTGCTGCTGCTGTTACAGATATTTAAGTGATAGCATTAAAATGCTGCAATAAGGCATGATTATAAAATTATACCAAAGCCAAAACACTTGATGCCTATGAAACGGTGTTTAGCAATTTTTTGTTGTCACTGATGGGACTGAATAGTAATGGTTACATGAGTCAGATGGAATATTAACTTGAACAGAACTTAAGTAAAATTGCCATAGGGCTCTGTATTCCATTACTAATAGCTCCGATTGCCTCAAATCTCGCCAGCACACTGAAGTCACACTCTGGGCAAAGTCACCATTCTGTAGCATTTCAGTCAAACACAGTTACTCAGGAAGCGATACTTAAAATAACATTCCTTTTAATGATTAAATAGAGGGTTGGCATAAACTGCAAAACAGAAAAAAAAATCTATGTAGCCATTGGGGAAAGGATAAGTAGGTTGTGTTTTGCAATTCCTTCCTGGTGGGTTTGCAATTATTCCACAGCATGACAGCTAAAATGCCTAAGAAATCACTTACCTGAATCTCAATAATAATTAGTTCTTTATCCTTTGTATGTTCACTATGAGTTCTGTTGACCTCACCACATGGAAAGACCGAGTTTACCCATTTACAGTTCTAAGTATTTATTCCTTGCAGGCAAACAAAAGTGTGCTGGGGGTTGAACAATTCCTGGCCGGCAGTGTGTATTTTAACTAGGATGTTTAAGATGCATCAGTTGAATAATTAATGTATAAATCTTAGCCGGCTGGGTAAGGAAAATGAAAACAAGTTTTATTTGTTATAGACAGAGATTTAGCTATGTTAAAGTCTTTCTGCTTTTAAGATGAGCCTCTATGTCAAAAAAGGCAAAAGACAGAAACACTACTCTTTGTAGTGCAATTAAAGAGGAAATTAACAAATTGTGCTAATTTGTTGCACTGGTAATTTGTCTGAAAATTGTGGTGTTGCAGTATTACAATTTGGGTGTGGGACAGCATGCAAATGAAGAACTCACCAACATTTACCAACTATTCGCTTATTCCCCCGTTTGTAAAACTACTCAGAAATGCATGGCCTGCCTGTGGTAAGCTATAATTAAGGCTATCTTTTATAATTAAGGACTATTTTTAAATTAACATTTTAAAGTCCACTGGCAGCCCCTATGTCTTTGGTCTTGGCCCAGCAGGACTGACCGGGGTAGGGGGTGCTCCAAAAAGAGCAGCCCAGCTAACTACAGCTCTCAGCAAATGAGCCAGGTGCAATTTCGGCAAAGGACTGAAGTTCTCTGGCTTGCTGGTGGTGTGTGCATCCCTAGGGGGCTAGCAGCCCCATCGGAGTCCCTGGAACACAGTGGGCCTCTGGTCTAATACTGGTAGGGAAGCTATTGCATCTGCAGAGGCCGAGGAGCACAACTGCTCAACCCTCGTCACTTTGCTTCATGCCATTTCCACAGAGCGCAGACTATCGTCAACACCCCTGGCTCTGGCAAACAAGCAAGGGAAAGGACCTATTTATAGTTTGATTTTGACTTTGGGGCTTTCCATAGGTTCAAATGTAGTGCTGAGGGCATTTCTTTTTTTTCAAGTGAAACAAGTCAAATGCCAAAGGCCACAGAATTCTTTTCTATGCTTTAGAACTCACAACTGATAGATGAACCATAAGTCTTTATCATCTCAATTCTTATTTTATACACAGGGAAACTGAGGCTCTGAAAGATTAGATGACTTGTCTAAGAGCACAGGCTAAAAACTGAGGGTTTTGGCCCCTCCTGGCAGGGCTCTTCCCAACACACTATACATCACCTTCTAAAGTCGGTCTGCTAGAAAATAAATGTCCAAGCAGTGAGTTGTATGGAGTGATTTACTGGTATAAAGAGACATCTCTGAGGTTATAAGTGAAAATAAACTCCAAGGCTTCTATAGAACAGCCTGATTATAGAGCTGCTCAGCTTCTCTCCGTGGTCAGACCAAAGCTTAAATCCTGCTGGGATACCATGGCCCAAGCAGGGTTTGACTAGCTTAGACTCGGACTATGTGTCCATCACTCCTTGTATCTGTTACCCTCAATTCTGACATATCTTCCTGTGGTCTAGCTCATGACCTAACCCTCCTTAGGTTTCTGTTTTGGCTTGTTCATAGATTCTTTCTCCCTTCTTCTCAACTTCCATCCCAACCATATTCCCTGCCCTTGTATCTTCCACCCCTACTGAAGCCCCGCCTAGACCTGTCATCTCAGAATTTGAAGTCCAGGCCTCCAGAGGCCCTCTTTCGTGATCTACCAGTTCCTGTGGATGAAGACCAGGGACAGGGAGTGAGGTGGAGAAGGCAAGAGTATTTAAGCACTCACTTTTTCAAAATATCTACTAGAAGCTTCACTCGACCACCCTTTGGCATCACTACATACAATGAAAAAGGATAATCAAAAGCTAACCTAGGGCCTTGCAAGATCGTGAAGGGCCTGCTGAATGAAAAGATGAAAGTAAGCTGCTCCCACAATTAGGGCTAAGTCTATTTTCTTATATTCTTGGCTTTTCAAAGTTGTTTGCCTCTATATGGTTTATAGCAACTTTTTTCCAGCTAGAATATTTGCGAGGTATGGAATTACAATTATTTGGGAACAACCGTTTTGGTGATGTTTTTAAAAGAGCCAGGAAGTGGGGCACCTGCCTGGCTCCGTCGGTAGAACACGCAACTCTTGATCTCAGGGTCATGAATTCAAGCCCCACATTGGGCATAGACCTTACAAATAAATAAATAAATAAATGCCAGGAAATCACCTAAATTATCATAAAGATAATTCCTCATCAAACAGCATAGGTGGACATCTTCCATGAAGGGAAATAAACTCTGTGTACAGAATGTTAGCAAGTAAATTAGGCCTCCTTTTAGCAAATGTGTTACATTAGTAATTGGCAATAAAATAAATACGTAAAAATATAATTCAATTCAAACTATTGCTAAATTTGTGATAATTCAATCATGGGCTGGCATATTTTACCTTTCTTCTATTTAAAAAATAGCAACAACAGGTTTCTGAGTAAATTAGGAGTATAAACATGAGCTCTTAGGGGATGTTTAACCCAGTTCAGAGAACAACCTGTTTCCAAGCTCTCTGACAACATTCATTTGCATAGAAATAATTAGTGTGCTAATTTCAAATGATCTTTACCTACTCATTGTAGCATACTCTAGCAAGACCTCTACTTGACAATATTGTTAGCTGTTTATAATATCATTTCTGCTTACAAATAATAAAAATCAATCATTTTAAAGTAACCCAGAACTCAGAATTGTGGAGACATCAGAATGCACAGACTTCCTCCCCCACTCCTGCCCCACCCCCCTCTGCTGCCCGTCTGTGTGAGAGAGGCCTCACGTGCACCACACACACTTTTCACCATCCACCCATTTGTCATTAAAGAGCATTAGTGCATTCCGAATAAAAACATCTAAAATGCCCCATGCAGTAAGACCTGAAGCGGTCTGCCTAGTTATTAGAGTTACATAAACCAAGACTCCACTTAGGAACCAAAATGCCTAGGGCTTTAAGAGATTTTAAAGAAAAAGAAATAACCATGCACCTGTATTGCTTTTACAATCTAAAAAAAAAAAAAAAATTCTAAATAGTGTAAAAATTCTCAGAAAAAGGGTAAAGAAGAGTCCTGGGGCACCTGAGTGGTGCAGTAGGTTAAGAGTCTAACTCTTAGTTTTGGCTCAGGTCATGACCTCAGGGTCATAAGATAGAGCACTATGTTGGGCTCCACACAGAGCCTGCTTCAGACTCTCTCTTCCTCTCCCTTTCCCTCTACCCCTCCTGCTCATATTCTCTCTCTCTCCCTCTCTCTCCAATAAATAAATAAATCTTAAAAAAAAGAAGTGTCCTAATAACTCAAACACTATGTGAGCCACAGAAGAGAGCTCAGAGGTCATCCAGGGTGACTCTACCCCCAGCAACAAAACTCTCAGCAGAAGCCCAGAAACCTAGCTTCTGCTTAAAGACCCCAAGAGTCTCAGACCTTCCTCTCTCCTAAAACTCTTCCCATCATTCCACAGCTCAGAGGCATTAGACAGTCTTTCCTTACACTAGGTCAAAATCTGCTTCCCTATAATTCCCACATATTGGTCCAAGTTTCTTGCAGGGGGGGCTAATGTTTTCATGGTTCTTTACATGGTATTTTTCACATACACGTTCTCACTGGATCTTCCCAGTAACTCTGTGAGGCAGATATTCCTACACCCTTGCTTTACAGATGAAGACCTGGAGGCTGAGAGGCTTGGTTACCACTCAGGGTTGCAGAATGGCGAAGTGGCAGAGGCAGGGCTTCAATGTAGGTTTCCTAAGCCCACCTTTTATACTATTTTCACTACCCCACCTTGCCTTACTGAAACATTCAAAACAAACACACAAAAAGCTTCTGCTTCGCCATGAGAACAACCCCTGAAGACAAAAGGGGATAGAATCATTGAAGATGTACTCTCCACACACTCTCCCTGAGAGATCTCTGCTACTCAGATGACTTCAAACTCCCCACAGGGAGGGGTCCTGGTCTGTATCTCCAGCCCAGGCATTCACCCTGAGCTCCAGAACAAAACAGTCACCCTCCCATCTGGATGTCCCACAAAACCTCAGATACAGCAGGTCTCATGCTGAATTTATCCATTATTCCCTCATTTTCTCTCTACACTCCATTTCTGACCTTGGTCAGAAGTACTACCCTCTACCCAGGAAGCCATGCCAGAAGCCTGGAAAATTATCCTGGACATCTCTCTCTCCACATCATAAGGATTCCACCACTTCAAAATCTCTTTTCATCTGCCTCTTCTTCTCCATCCCCACTGCTACTGCCTTATTCCATCTGCCATGAAATCCCAGACAAATTCAACATGCTACTAGAGTCCCTGAGCTTCCAGTAGCATTCTTCTCAAATCTAGCTGCCTCCATGTAGATCAGCACCAGAGTGATCCAATATGACAATCTACGTCCCTCTCCTGCTACCAACCTTACAATGACTTCCTGTTGCCTCCAGAAGTGAATGTCAAACCCAGCTGATCAAGAAAACCACTGGGCATGTGGATGGGACGTCTTTATATTTTTTAAGTGCCCTGGGCGATCTGAATGAGTCAGCAACGGTTGGGAACTAATGGTGTACCAGGCAAAGTTAACACCCTCAATGGCCTGATGGCTGCCTAACTGTTTAGTGACCATTCCTGCCACTTCCCCCTTGGCAATGAACACTCCAGCAATCCCAGAACATACCATGTTGGATGGTACCTCTGTGCCTGAAGTGATGCTGACCTCTCAGCCTAGAATGTTCTTTCTGCTTTTGACCAATCTCTACTGGCCCTTCAAATTTCAGCTGAGGTGTCACTTCTTCAACAAGCCTCTCATAACCTCATTAGACTAGATTAGGCAGCCCCCCTCTGTGACCCCAATAGCATTGCACAGAGTTCTCTATCATAACACTAAGCACATTGTGTTGAAATTATTTCCCCATGTGTCTGGCTCCTTGCGAAGCCTATAAGCTCCCCAAAACTAAGGAACATGCTTATTCATCACTGGCAAGTGCCTGTCACATAACAGGTGCTTAGTAAATGTTGACCTGCAATGAGCCTGATTTCAGGTTTAGGCTCTATGCTGACTAACTCTAGAGTTGGATTTTAGGAAACTCGATTCACAGGCTTGGATCTCAGTTCCTACATCTGTACAATAGGATCATAAATCCCCACTCTCATTCATATGCCAAACATGTGAATGTCTACTAAGTGCCAAGTACTGGGTTGTGTGAAAATTGAATGAATCAATTAATGTATGTGAAGCGTTTCTATAAACTATTGCACAGTATTGCAAAGACATTTCTGCAATGTTAGCTTTCCCTTAGTCTCTCTGAACCAGAAATAACAATTTCATTCCATAAAACCAAAGTCTACTAAGTGTTCATCCTCATTAGGCTCACCAAGGTATCAGGGTAAGAAAGGCACTTAGCCCGAAGGAAGTGCACTGGCCTAACTGGGATTGGAGGTCCACTGGGGGAAAGCATAACATAGTGAGAACCCACTCTAGCAGGGGCAGTGCTAATCTCCAAAGGACACAGACTTTATAGCTGAACATTACTGAAAAAAGTCACTGAGCCACAATCCAACCCCCCGCCCCCGCACTGACTTCTGTCTTCCTGGGCTTAGGTTTCCATGGTAAAGGGTGTAAAACCCAATGCGGCAGGCTAGACTGGGCTCAACAGCCTGACTTCTTAAATCTCTTCCAGGTCTTCCTGAAGCCTGACTACTCAGGTGAGTAATCGGTCCCCTGAGATTTTCCTGGGGAACTCACTCCCAGGAGCAGCAGTCTTAAAGTTCAGTCCCACAGAGCCCAGGGAAACCACACTGATGTGCTGACCCTGAGGAAACGGAGCCCAGATTAGCTCTGGGCTATTCTCTACCTAACTGCACTGTTGCCCCTGAGGGCTTGTATTCTATAGGCCCAGAGGGGACCATAAACTCCCCAAAGCCCTGGGACTAGAGATCCTTGGACATGTTCTAAGCTCCTACTCTTTCGAGTTGTTCATCCTCTAGAGGGAGGTCCCAGTCCATAGACTGCTTCTTAGAGCCCCAAGCCCTACAGGCACCTAGCGATGACACCATGTGAGCATAAAAATGCCATCCCCCTAAAGGGATCTGATCTCTCATTGCTCCAGAAGTAACTCTCAGAGTTGAGGGAGCTATCAGAAGTTATGCCAAGAGCTAGGCAAAGAGGGGATGGAAGCATTTCTTTCATGTACAGAGCCCCTAGAAAGTATTAAGTTCATATTCACTGAAACAGATTCTTATCAATCATCCCCTATGATACCAGCCAGGTGATCATGCCTACCTCCATCGCAAGATTTGAGCTTGTCAACTAGGAGAGAAAATAAAAGACATGAAATGTCTGTTATCATATTATTTCACACTCAGTGCCACATACAGTGAGAATTCAGGGACCACAGTTCAGCCCATGGAACATCTTAATCATTCATTCAATAAATTTTTACTGAGCACTTATTATATAGCTGGAAAGACAGCCACAATCTGTCCTTGGGGAGCTCACAGCCTAGAAGGGAAGACAGAGACATAAACAAAATAGTTATGATATGACATTGTGTGAAGTACAGAAGAATGCCAGAGCTGGAAGTAGTTCATTGTGCTAGAAAAAGGCTTTTCAGAGTAGGGGACACCTGGACGGGGCTTTAAAGAACAAAGGCAGACAAGGCAGGCAAAGGAGTCTGAGCAGAGGGAACATGTTAAATGTCCAGAGTATTGCTGGAACCTAAGATAAGATGGGGGTGGGAGAGTAAGGAAAAATGAAACTAAAGGAGTAGGTAGGAAGTCCGACAATATGCCAGGCTAAGGAGCTTGAGCTATATACCCTTTAGGAAAGTGAGGCACCACCAAGGAGACTGTAAATACTTTCCTCTTTGTATTTTGTTGTTGTTTATTGTTGTCTTTGTTTTTGTTTGTTATTTGCAGTGCAATGGCGTAGCTAAACTTTCAGTTTGGAAAATCACTTCGTGTCGATGGTCAGGGTGGAGGGGGCTGCGGGGGCATGCTGAGAAACTAGACACAGGAAGACCAGACTGAAGATCACTGAAATAATCTAAATGAGATTATAAGAGCTGGAACAAAGAAGTAGCATGGGGATAAAAACCGCAGATTCGACTTGTGAATGTTTGGCTTTGGGGAGAAAGAAAGAGAAGAATGATGGCCAGATTCTGTCCTAAGACCATTCGATGGCTGGTGCTGCAATCAACTGGAAATATGAGAGATGGAGCAAGTCAAGGGGCAGTTGAGACGGGAATAGTTCAGTTTAAACACTGAGTTTGAAAAGTCTGTGCAGTAGCGATGTCCTGCAGATAGGTGGATGAATGTGTCTGAAGTTCTCAACATATTCCAGGACTAGAAATATGTATTTGGGAGTTACAAGTGGGTAAATGATAGTTTAAATCTTGGATGACATAAAAATAACCAAGGCAGAAAGTATACACTGATCGTAAACGAGGATGGTCAAGAAAGGAGCAGGTCATTCAAGGGGCAGGTAAAAATAACCTGAGATCAAATGATCAGAGAGAAGAGAAGAGAGTAAGGGATTGAGAAAGTCAAACGAGGACAGAGATTAAGAAGTCAAAAGTAAAGAGAAAACAGATGCAAAATATTTATGAAAGTAACACAGAACTTGGCAATGAATCAACTCTTCCCTATCCTGTTTCTCTTACATGCAGATATGATGCCAAGTTTCATGTTTGGGTCATTAGAGGAATAATGGTATAACTAAAAGAATCAAGAACACAGGAAGAATAAATAGCTTGGGAGGAAAGCTGATGAGTTTCAGTTGGGATATACTAATTTGGAGATGCAATCAGGACCTTAGCACCTAGTAAGGAGACGGGAATCTGAGACAATCTCAGGAGAAAGGTCATAGTTGGAAGTATGTATTTGGAAATCAGCTGTCTGAAGATATTAGTGGAATCCGTGAAATTCCCATGGAAGAGAATATCAAAAGTGAAGAGGAAAAGAAGATGTGTGAATGGCCAATAAGCATATGAAAATATGTTCAACATTGAGTCATGAGGGAAATGCAAACTAATCACAATGAGATACCAATCTATATACACTACAATGGCTGTAATCAAAAAGACTAACAATAACCAGTGTTGGTGAGGATATGGAGAAAATGGAACCCTCCTACATTGCTAGTGGGAATGTAAAATGGTGCAGCTGCTTTGAAAAAGTCAGGCAGTTTCTATGGAAAACAGTTGGCAGTTTCACAAAAAGTTAAACATAGAATAGTCGTATGACCCAGCAATTCCACTCTTAGGTATCCACCCAAGAGAAATGAATGCATATGTCCAAACAAAAACTTGTACACAAATGTTCATAGCAGCATTATTCATAATGATGAAAAGGAAACAACCCAAGTGTCCATCAACTGATAAACAGATAAACAAAATATAGTATATCCTTACAATGGAATATTATTTAGCCATAAAAGGGAATTGGACTTTATTTTTAAAAAATCCTGAATTGTGGGGCACCTACCTGGCTCAGTCAGTGGAGCATGTGACTCTTGATCTCGGGGGTTGAGTTCAAGCCCCACAGTGTGTGTAGAATTGCTTAAAAATAAAATCTTTGAAAAAGTTTGTTTTTAAATTGCGTTTTGTGAAAGACATTGGTAAGAGAATGAAAAAAGAAGCCCCAAGCTGGGAGAAATATTTGTAAAATAACTATCGGATAGTACCTAAAATATACAAAGAACACTTAAAACTCAACAATAAAGTCCAATTTAAAAATAGGCAAAGGATCCGAATAAAAACCTCACAAAGAAGATATACAGAGGGCAAGGTGCTCCATATTATACGTCATTAGTGAATTGCAAATTAAAACAATAATGCGGTACTACTATGCACCTATTGGAATGGCTAAAATCCAAACTGATGACACCGAATGCTAGCAAGGATGTTGAGCAACAGGAACTCTCACTCATTACTAGAGGCAATGCAAATTGGTGCAGCCACTGTGGAAAACAGTTCGGCAGTTTCTTACAAAAGAAGGCATACGCTTGCCATATGATCTAACAATTGTGCTCCTTGGTATTTATCTAAAAGTGTTTACCATTTAGGTCCATGCAAAAACCTGCACACAGATGTTGAGAGCAGCTTTATTCATAGTTGCCAAAGCCTGGCAGCAAGCAAGATGTCCTTCAGTATAGGAACGGATAAAATAAACTATGGTACGTCCAGACAAAGGAATATTAGCCCTAAAAAGAAATGAGCCATCAAGCCATGAAAAGCCATGGAGGAACCTTAAACACATACCTCCAAGTGAAAGAAATCAATATGAAAAGGCTCCCCCACTGCATAATTCCAACTACATGACATTCTGGAAAAGGCAAAACCATGGAGACAGTGAAAAGATGAGTGGTTGCTAGAAGTTCTGGCAGAGGAGGGAAGAATGGCACTAAAAGTCCCCTGTGCTCCAATTATCCATGGAACTACTCGATAGGACACTATGATGGCAGATATGCATTATGCTTTTGTCAAAACCCACAGAACTGTACAACACAAAGAGTGAACCCTAATGTCAACTCTTAACTTACTACATTATTATATTAATAGATCACTGGTATGTTATGAGTTAATAATACTAAATCAATATTGGTTCATTAATTATAACAAACGTATCACATCAGTGCAAGATGTTAGTGGAGAAAACTACAGTCAGCGAAGTATATGGGAACTCTATACTATCTGCTCAATCTTCTGTAAACCTAAAGCTGCTATAAAAAATAAAGGTCTATTAATTTACAAACAAAACACAAAGAGAGAATGTAGTACTAGCACACATTACAACTGGATGAACCTTGTAAACATGATGTTAAGTGAGAGAAGCCAGTCATAAAAGAACACATATTGTATGATTCCTTTTATATGAAAGGTCCAGAGTAGGCACATCTATAGAGCCAGAGAGCAGATTAGTGGTTGTGTAGGGCTTGGGGGATGCAGGGAAAATGGAGAGTGAGTGCTCACACCTACAGGGTTTCTTTGGTTTTTTTTTTAATGTTCTAAAATTTATTGTGGCAATTGTGGTGATGGTTGTAGAACTCTGTGAATACACCAGAAATGGCTTTAGATGGATGAATTGTATGGTATGGGGATTATAGGTCAAGAAAGCTTGAAAAACGCTAATAAATTTCAAAATCTCAAAATGGATGATCTCCTAGGAAACAGCAAATTGGACTCAC
Organism: Ursus maritimus; assembly: GCF_017311325.1. NCBI lineage: Eukaryota > Metazoa > Chordata > Mammalia > Carnivora > Ursidae > Ursus > Ursus maritimus. Next base: position 20,593,554 of record NW_024423319.1, read on the forward strand.
AAAGAAGTAGAAAACATGGGGCAAACTGTGCTGTTCAAAGCCATTTCCTCCGATGGTTATTACAGCTCCTAGATAGTTCTACAAGCAAGTTCTTTCTGATTGACAAGGAACTGATAATTTCCATGCTCTGAAAGTGGTTTCTGGTACACAGAAAAAGGAGGAAATAAGCCCCATTCATTTTATAAAACTAAAGTTAGCTTGCCCACAAAACTTGGTGAACACACACACAAACACACAGAGGAAGAAAACTGAAGACTAACATCAGTTACAAATAGAGATGCAAAAATCGTAAATAAAATACCAGCAAACCAAACCCAGCAAGACAAGAATACCACCATCAGCAAAGGAGGATCATTCCAGGACTGCAGTTCAGTAGCAGGAGATCTAGACATATAGCTCATTATAACAACTAGCCAGAGGAGAAAACCTGCAGGAATGCAAAGAATTAATATTTTAAATTTATCTTTTAAAATCTCTTCAGTAAATAAGAAAAATATCTATACCAGAACAGCAAGATGGGCAAAAGGGTAGAGAAATGAAAAAAGTTCGGCTTCACTAGCAATCAAGCCAATACAAATTTTTAAATAAGGCACTAATTCTTTGCCATCAGATTGGCAAAAAAAAAAAACAACAAACAAACAAACAAACCTCAGTGATAATCAAGAATTTAGACAAAAGGAGCAAAAGGGCATACCCATACTCTGCCTGACGAGCATACCTGTCAAAAGCTTAAAAATGTGCTTACATGTAGGAACCAACGACTGCATATCCAGGAATTTTATTCAAAGGAAGCAATCAAAGATTTCTGCACAGACTTGGCCATGGAATACTCATCTCTGCATTTTCTTTACAGTAGGGGAAAACAGAAACAACCTAAATGCCCAACAGTAGTGAGTTGGTCATATAAACTGTGGTATTTCTGCACAACGAAATGCTGTGTAACCACTGAAAGTGTAGAAGAAAAATGAACCTAAAAGAATGTTCAGAATATATTAAGTAAAGAAACTTATAGAAGAGTATGTAGAATATAGGGAAAAGAAGACTGAACAGTTGTGATAAAAGGTTAATAGTGATTACCTCTGAGTGGTGGGAATATGAGTGACTTTTATATTCTTCTTTTTGTAGATCTGTGCTTTCTACATGGTCTATGATAAACATACTACTTTGCTAAAGAAAGATACAATGAAAGAGTGCCTTCTAATGTTCATACTCAACTCAGAAGTTTCACTTCTAGAAATTTATCCTGATGACCACACATTCATGTAAAGATTTATATACTAGAACATACAGTATTATAATTGCAAAAAAAGGAGACCAACTAAATGTCTAACAATAGTAATTATCAAGTATGATATCTCTATCAGACAGAACACTGAACAGCTACTAAAAGTCATGATGTAGAAGAATATTTAAATATATAAACAATTCAGTGAAAAGGCACATTATAACATATTCAATACAGGGAGGCCTGGGTGGCTCAGTCGGTTAAGCGTCTGCCTTCGGCTCAGGTCATGATCCCAGGGTCCTGGGATGAAGCCCCACATCAGGCTCCTTGCCCTGCCTGCTGCTCCCCTGCTTATGCGCTCCCTCCCTCCCTCTCTCTCTCTTTGACAAGTAAATAAAATCTTTAAAAATATATTAAATATAATACACAGCTAATGTTCTAAAAAACTATGTAGAAAAAAGGCTAGAAGGAAGTGTACCAAAATAAACATCAACTATGATTCTCTACCACAGATGGTTTGTTTATTTTCGTCTTTCTGCATTTGACACACTTTCTACATTGTGATTTTAAACTCCAGAAAAAAAAGTAAGTTTGCATTTGAGGTGCAAGGAGAAAGAAAAGGTAGAACAACAGAATAATTCTTTTTGCTGCCATCATGCTGAGAGGCATTTCTGTTGGGAGCACATTGGCACCCCAAAACTGAACCCAAGAACTGGTCCTGTATGAATGGGAAGAACATAGATTAAAACAAATGAGAATTAATATGTTGTCTGCATAATTTTTGAAAAGTATAAACACAGAAAGTGTTGGAAATCAATATATCAAGATGTTAAGAATGATTAATTCTTGTTGGTAGGGACACAAGCAGTGGCGACTCTTGTAGGCGTGATTTTCCTTTCTTTTTTTTTTTTCCTTTCCAAAAATAAAAAATTACCTAACAAATAACACCAAATGAGAGAGCCATAGATATTTGCACTCGTTGGTTCTGGAGCAGTAGGAACATGTTTGATCATCTGTCTCTGAGACTGTGGGAGAGCCCAGTATGTTCCTAGCCTGGGAGGGAACATTCATGGCCACTGTTTTCCTCCCTTGGCCTCTGGAGCTGAATGGGGGCACTGCCAATGAGATAATGCAACAGTGCTCATCTCTCCCTTCCAGTGCAGGCCAGGGAGCCCCCTCACCCTATGCCAACAGTCCCACAAATCAGTCATGGACCACTAGGCCTTCAAGGCCTCTGGTCACACAGAGCCTCCAGTGAGAAGCATTCTCTCCCCTGCCGTGGCCCTCTACTCTAGCTGTTATGCCCCCTGCCCCCCTGCCACCAGACTCCGAGCTCCTGAAGGGCCCAGACAGTGCTGTAGATCAAACCTTGCCTCTGTGCCTGCCATAGCACCTGGCACCCAGTAGGTGCTCAGTTAACATTTATAAGACTTTGAGAGGCAGGCAGGTATGAAACAGCATCTTGGTGCTGACAGGAGTAGAAGGACAAGGAAACCCACAAGCATTTCATCCTCACAGGAAAGCCCAACCCAGCCCACCGCCAAGCTCCCAGCAAGGCTGCAGCGGTCTCATGGGTAAGAGTGCCACCTAGTGGAACAGGATAGGCATGAGCAGTGATGAAAGCAGGTCAAAATAGAAATCAAACGGTTCAGATCTTCTCTGAAATAAAAATATACAGATTGTCACAATAAGTGGAACAGTGGGGACCAGATGAACAGTCTGTGTAAGGACATGGCAGCAACAAAGTCAATATCACATCAATATACCAACTTACCTGTGATGCAATAGGTTTCCTTTGTTTCAAAGTTAATGGAACAGATCCCATCTCACCACCAAGGACTTACATAAAACTCTAAGTGCCAAGGTTCCTGTGGATGCTACAGTACTCCCATAACTTTAAAATTATTCTACCATTTTTTTCTGCATTATTTCTCTCACTTAGTGGGAAGATGACAGAATTTGTTTATCATCAAAGTATGTAAAGGGAGAAGTCTCCTTTGCTAAAAGTTCATATAATGAAAGGTACAGAAAAATAACCTTTTTTCATTAAAACAAATTTTCCTTTATATTTTTGCTGGGCATCCCAAGCCACTGACTAGAAAAACCCAGGTCAAAATTGCACTTGCCTTTATATTTGCTCCTTCAAATACAAGCCAAATAGTGGCTATCACACTGAGTGCAGGGAAATTCCTCCATGTCCTCTAACGTCAGAATGAAATGAGGCCCCATTGCTCAGCTCACAGGTGACAAGTTGAAAGCACGTATGGGTTAAATACCTCAGACTTGCTCTATGTGATGTCCCCTCCTTTAACACAATAAACCGAAGACTGCCAATCTGGACTTGGAGCTTCATGGAACCACACAGACTTCATGATGCCAAGAGTACCATACACAGCTTGAGAACCCCATTCTGAACAGGTACCTTTGAAAGACAAGGCAAAGGATCCTTTTTTTTTTTTTCAGCTGAGCCAGGAGAAATCTTAGCCAGCATTAACTAGAAAGTCTGTGGAATTCAAGAGGTAACACTTCACCTGCTTTTAAACATCAGTGCAATAAGAGCTCACAATCAAGCTGGACAATCTCCACAACACCTTTCATCCGAGACTGTTGAAAGTTTCTGACTGATCTCTCTGTCTTCACTTATCTCAATTTGGGCCAAACCTACACATTTCAGCCTAATTAATATCCTTAGAGTCTAACTCTGGCCATTCTACATTTCTCCTTCAACCTTTGTTCAAAAACCTTCAATGTCTCCAACTGCCTACTGAAGAGAGTTGAAACACCTCAGTTAGTATTCAAGGCCCTCAAAAATGTGGCCCCAACCTACCTTTCCAAACATGTTTACATAATTCTCCCATCATAAGCCTATGCTCCAGCCAAACTAAATTGCTCAGTGTTCAAGTGTATCAATGTATATTTTTTCACCTTTCTAGTAGTGAAAAAAAATCACCCCAAAAGGTCATTGGGATCATCTCCAAGTGCTGCAGAAGTATCTTCAGACATGCCATCACACAAGATATGTATTTAAATACAGATTCATGGAAGAGGAGTCAAGAATTTATATCTCTCAGGACCTGACCTGGGTTATTTTAATGCCTGTTCTGGTACTTACAGAGTAGTCCACTGCTTCCCAAATGTTTTTCGAGTTTTGGCATTTTATTGATTTTACTTTTTTTTTTTAATGTACCAACCCTAACCCCAAAATGCTGTGACTTCAAAAAAATTGAAGTCAATTAAGATTAATTTGACTTCAAGAATTTTAGAGTGATTTTGTGAGGCATTCTGAGATCCTACAAAACACGCTGGAATGTCCCAAAAATGGAGTTGAGAATCAGCATTTTGGCAAATATGTTTGCCTCTCCATGTTTTACCGTTGCTACCTGTGGAATGAGAACTAGCTCTTACCCCCTCCCAAATCTCTCAGGCTGGGTGTTGCGAGAACATGCACACATGTGCTGTATATGGAGAACTTTGTTTCCCCTGGAAGACGGAGCCATATATAACCCAGATAAAATGATGTAGCCATGATTCCAAAATCCCCTCATGATAGTAAAATTTCTAAATGGCACAGCAAAATATGAGACACTATCACACTATTTGATAACACAAAGATATAAAGTTCTTCCACGCTACAGAAAGACATTTATGTTATAAACTTACATTTAGAGACCACAATGCTTGGAAAGGTGTGCATCCAACATCCAAACAGAACTGCCTTGGGAAGGAACTGGACTTCAGCCTAGCTTTAGCAGCTGTGAACAGAGGGGTTCCTTCTGAAGTAAGAACGGGGAGTTCAGGACTTTGAGAAGATAACTTGTCTCAATTTCCACAGGGTTCTCTGTTGAAATGTTTCTTTCTGCAGAGAGATTAGAAGTGAAGCACTGGGAGGAGAGGCTGGAAAATAAACATAAGGCTCCCTTGTCAGGAGTACATTTTGTCCCCACAAAGCTATTTTGTTTACAATCACAATTCAGCAAATTCTTTTTGATAGAATTCTTTCATTGAAACCGTCTCAGAGACGTTGAACTTCTCTGAGCAGCAGTCTGTGGAGAACTCCAGTATTGTAATATAACTATAACTATAAATAAGAGTCCTACAAGTCACCAGAGAGTCTTAGACCAAAGGGAGGGTGACAGACCATGCAGGCTATCCCAAGTAGACTGGAAAAGAGTCCAAATCATTCCAGAAGGATTATAAGAAGGAATCCAAGGATTGTAGACCTAATTTAGAGACAGAAAAGACCTCCAGAGATCATTTGCTGTAGCCTTTTGGCAGAGAACAAAGGTTTATGCTAACTTTACATAGGTCTGATGCTAAGAAGGTAGCACTTGGTAACCTCGGATGAAAATAACTGATGTCAAATAAACAATACCTGTATATGATCTCAAATAATAAGATTAAATCACATTTTCAGATTCTGTATTTTTTGCATACAAAAAAAGGTCAGCATATATTAGTCCCTTCGATAACCTGAAAGTGCTAAAGTCCCTTCGATAACCTGAAAGTGCTTCTAAAGTATTTCTTCTTCCCCACCCTGTTGAGTAACAGCTTAGGTCACTAGGTGCCTCCAGCCCTCATCAGAATCACAGGCGATTTTGACCTTTCAGAGGAAGAACCATCCTAAAGACCCAAAGAAAACCTGAGGGATGGACTAGCACTTGGTCTCCCCTAAGAATTTCCCTGTGTTTAGAGAATGTGGTCTAGATTAAAACAAATCCAGTTTCAGAACTGACTAGACATCCCAACAGGAGGCTACCACTTTCCCAAATCAGAAACTAGGCAAAATAAAACACACAGCACAGCTCTGGGCTTCTGAAGTCTTCACTGTCCTTCCCTCCTCGGCGACAGGAGATCAGAAATTCCAGAACTGCCAGGATTCAGCATAGGGGCTGCAAGACAAGCAAAAGGGAAATCTATCCTATCTCTGAAATAGTTCTGCATCCAGAAGCTAAAAGGCCATCTGTCTGGGACACCGAAAAGAAAATTACTGCAATGGAAGAAATGTGGCATTAGACCCCTTCCACCCCGGGGATTCCAGGAGCACTAAAATGAGATAAAGCAACAGCAATCACACCAATCCCTAATTGGTATGCTGCACTTTGAAATTTACAAATAACTTTTGCCCCATTATGATAGTTGATTTTCACAACAGCCTTATGACACCAATGCTGTTAGGATGGTTTCAGAGATGAAGAAATCTATGCACAGAGAGGTGAGTCAGTGGCCCAAAGTTATGCAGCTGGTGCAGAGGAGAGCTAAGATCCGATCACTGCTTTCATGTCAATACAGGGCCCATGAACAGAAGACAGTTTCCCATTTTTCTATGGTCTCTCCTTTCTGGAGAGCCTCTAGGATGAAGACCTTGCAGAAGATACAATCTAATCTTTTCTTGATACATTCTGCACAGCTGTGGGATATACAGTCAAGGGAGTCTGTGGCATTGTGGCAGAAAGCATAATTAGCAGAGTAAATTCTACTCTCAAGGGCATTCCTCTTCTCTGGCAGATTCCTCAGCGTGGAGCTCCCTATATCCAAAGAGAGACATTACTCCTATGATTTATTGTGAGCGCCTATGCCTGAGTCCTTGAAAAGCAGACAGAAGATTACTTGTGTTTTACTAGAACAATTAACATACCAAGAGGAAATAATTTTGAGTAGTAGCTCTGCTGTGGGCTTCATAATGATGGAAGGTAGCAGTGCCTCATTCACTCTGACCTTAAAAGTACATAAGTTAGAACTAACACCTATCTTGGATGTGTTTGTGAAAACGTAGTTTTCTAACCTAATTAATCTAGTACCAACTTCAATAATTCCTTACATTTTCCACCCTAAAACAGAAGTCAGGGAAATGATGCAATAATATCACAATTTCCCTCAGTCTTGGCCATTTTTATTCATCTTTGAGAGTCTTCTTTTTTTTTAAGTTTTTTTAAATTTATTTGCCAGAGAGAGAGAGAGTGCATGCACAAGCATGGGGAGTGGCAGGCAGAGGGAGAAGCAGACCCCCCACTGAGCAAGGAGCCTGATGTGGGACTCAATCCCAGGACCCAGGACCCTGGGATCATGACCTAAGCTGAAGGCAGACGCTTAACTGACTGAGCCACTCAGGTATCCCAAGAGTCTTTCTTCTTGAAGAGCAGTGATAGATTTACCTGAAAAGGAATCTCCTAAAATATCACCCTTCAGCAATTTCTACAGTTCATGAGGAAAAGATTTAGTTTGAAAATACTTAGTGTGCAGGTGGACTTCTGTGAATGTGATGGAGTAGCTTATAGCAAACTAATATTCCCACAGAGAGTAACTAGAAAAGCCAGATAGAAATTTAAAACATCTGTTGGAATGGCATTAAGGCAATGATGAGGCAACCAGAACTTTGGAAAAGAGAGGTGATGACACTCTGCAGCCACTTTTGTCCTCAGGACATTTGCTGATTCTGGGCATGAGGCAAATGGGTGGGGACAGGAGTAAAGGCCTAGACTGAGGGCCTCTACTAAGAGAAGAGAGACCAGGGTGGTCTCTTTGGGATGGAGAAAAAAATATTAGAGGCTTGAAGAGCCAGGATTCTGGTGAGAAGAAGGGGGAAAAATGGTCCAATACTCTGCCAGGTTCTCCCTCCAGATATTTACTGAATCCTGAAACTGCATTAACCAAGAGACTAAGAAAATGACTGTCAAAGTAGAATTTTATACCTAGCAAAAATATCTTTCAAAAAAGAAAAGTAAGATTTTGGAGAGAAAGTGGCAGTAGTGGCATCATAGTTTCTGAATCTCCCTGAATCACCCACTGAAAACAGATGGAGTGCTAGAAGAGTAAAACAAAAACCCATAAACAACATCTACAACAAAAGTAGATGAAAAGATATCCCAATAAAACCCAAAATATGACCAGGTGGTATCTGCTAGGAGGAAGCAGAAGGAATAAATGGGGTATCTGAAATGCCCCAAAATAGAAGTACCACAAAATAGTCAACATGCACTTACCACAAAGCACAGTAGGATATTTTGAGAGCAACAGTCGTAAGAAGGAAGTGTTCTGCACACTCCAATGTATGAATAACAACAAGGGGTTCTCAGGGGCTGAGCACCCTCGGCTCAAAGAAACCTAAAATTTATCAACCAGGAGATAGCTTCTACTCTGGGATGCAGTAAGCTGGAAGAAACATCATTCCCATAGTTAAGACAAAAAACAAGCCAGACTAATGTCAAATTCATACATTTTTTTGAACGCATTGGAGAGCTGAGGTTGGAGAGCAACACACTTGCCCACAATCTGAGGAGATACCGTCTCTGTGGGAGGAAAGATGTGAGCACTCACTTATCTGGGGCAACCTTACTGAAAACCAGTAAGAAGAGTTCAGTTGGAACTATCGATGAATTGGGAAGGCAGAATATAAACTGGCAGGACAGAGCGAAGCCTCTGAAAGCCTCAGAAACTGAGGGAGTCCCTAGTCCAGAAACCTTACTGGGTGCTTTTGCTTTCAGAAAAGACCAGAAAGAGCCCTAAGAAAGGGCCATGTGATGCAGACCTTGAAGAGAAGAACATTAGCCAGGCAGGAGGGCTAAGAGTCTTCACATTTGCATCTCCCTCATCTCCTCTAGGAGTAAAATGCCTTTCTCTGTGGAGGCAAAGACCACAGACTTTGCAACCCACTGCAGCTGGGAGAAAGAAAGAGGAAAACAACTGCTCCTGGGAGAATGGCAGGAATATGTGCTGGGCCCACAACTACCCAAGGGGATAGGCAAAAGCCTTGAGAAGACCACACCCCTGAGACCAAGGGACCAGGTACCTAAGACTGGGGGCTTAAGCAGGAGAACAGAAACTGCCCCTTCCTAATTCCCCACACCACTAAGCAAACAAGTTCAAGTAACCAGTAACAGCAGGACATGCTGGGAAAAGTACAGAAGAGGAAGAAGAGCATGCAGAGACCATCTGAAGCAGTGTGAAGGGGAGACCTAAAGCTCAGCGTTGACTAAAGAGCCTTCTGGAAAACCGCCTCTCCCCCTAAGCAGAAGGAATCACTACAGGAATTTGAAACCTGTGGTGCACCGAGGGTAGCTACAGTGAGAACAACCTCAAACCCAGCCCAATTCCTAACCAGGGGAACTCAAACCCTGTTCTAAAGATCTGGCAGAAGGAAATGTGTGTTCATTTCTAGGCATAAAAACTATTTACCTCAGTCTCTACTAGTCTCTACTGTCCTATACAAGATGTTTGGCTTCAAACAAAAAAAAAATTAAGACACAAAGAAAGGCAAGAAAAAACACACTCCCAAGAAACAAAGCAATCATCAGAACCAGAATCTGATGTGACACAGACATTGAGGCTATCAGACAAGGAATTTTAATTATGATTAACATGTTAAAAAGCTCTAATGGGAAAGGTAGATAGCATGCAAGAGCAGAAGGTAATTGCAGAGAGAAATACAAACTAAGAAAAAACCAAATGGAAATGCTAAAAATGAAGAACACAGTAGTGAAGATAAATAATACGTTCAGTGGGCTCACCACCAGTGTCAACACAGCCAAGAAAAGAATCAGTGAACTTGAAGATTAGTCAACAGAAATTACTCATGTTGAAATACAAAGAGAAAAATTAGAAATAAAAACAGAAAAGAATACCCAAGATAATATAAAACAGTCTAATATGAGTATAACTATAATCCCAGAAGGAAGGCAGGGGGAGTGGGAACCTATTTATTTTATTTATTTAAAAATTTTTATGAAATCATAATAGGTGAGAATTTCCCCCAAATTAAATGACACTGAACCACAGACACAAGTTCAGAACACCCAATAAGCCACCCCTTCGATATCATAGTCAAACTGCTAGAAAAAAAAAAGCTAAGAGAAAATCTTGAAAGCAGCCAGAGAAAAAAGAAACATTACACAGAATTTTTTTTAAAAAAGATAAAAATTGCATCAGATTTCTCATCAGATATGACACAAGTCAGAATTCTGTACCCAGAAAAAAATATCTTTAAAAATCAACATGCCATCACTGGTGCCAATGTAAACTGGTTCAGCCACTTTGGAAAAGTTTGGCAGTTAGTTCCTTAAAATGTAAAACATAGTGCACTTTAGTTCTGATATAAAAGGTATAATAATCTAATGACTCAGGGGTGCCTGGGTGGCGCAGTCGTTAAGCGTCTACCTTCAGCTCAGGGCATGATCCCGGCGTTCTGGGATCGAGCCCCACATCAGGCTCCTCCGCTATGAGCCTGCTTCTTCCTCTCCCACTCCCCCTTCTTGTGTTCCCTCTCTCTCTGGCTGTCTCTAGCTCTGTTTAATAAATAAATAAATAAAATCTTAAAAAAAAATCTAATGACTCAGGAGTAGTTTCACATTTAAAAACATCATCACCTTGAACAAAATACAGATTAGTATTATTCAAATATCTCTTAAGTAGTATAGCCAATCTCTTCTCAAAATAGTTTAACTTACTGAAGCAGAAAAAAATTCTTTTGAAAACAATTTTTCAATGTTAGACATAAATTTACCATGTGAACCAGCAATTACACTCTAGGTAAGAAGTAAAATGAAAACTTTTGTCCACACAGAGACTTGTAAGCAAATGTTCATAAGAGCATTATTCACAAAGCCAAAAAATGAAAACAATTCAAATGTTCATCAATTAGTAAAGAGACAAATCTATTATGTCCATACAATGGAATACTATTCAGCAATACAAAGGAACAAAATACTGACACCTGCTACAACATGGGTGAAACTCAGAAACATTATGCTAAGCGAAAGAAGCCAGATGCAAAAGACTCAGTATTGTATGATTCAATTTACATGAAAATTCCAAAGAAGGCAAATCTATAGGAATAGAAAGCAGATTTCTGTACACCTTAAACTTATACAATGATGTATGTCAGTTATATCTCAATAAAACTGGGAGGGAGAAGAAAGCAGATTTGTGGTTGCCTGGAGTTGGGGGTGGGAAGATGATTGACATGGTATGAGGGATCTTTGGGAGTGAGAACAATGTTCTAAAAGTGGATTTTGGTGATCGTTACCCAACTTTGTAAATTCACTAAATGTCACTGAAGTATACATTAAAAGGGTGAATTATTCAGTATGTAAATTATATCTTCCTAAGGTTAATTTTTAAATGATGTAGAAGTAACGACTTTCTCAGAAAAGCAAAAATAATGATGGAAATCATAGCCAGTAGTTCTACACTACAAAAAATTTTAAAGAAGTTTTCAAGCTGAAATAATACATTAGTCTGAAATATGGATCTTCACCAATAAGAGTGTTAAAAAGAAATAAATGAAGGTAAAATAGGTTTTTCTTATATTTAATTGATCTAAAAGATAACTAGAAAGCAAAAATAGTAGCAAAATACTGCAGAGTAGCTATAATAACATCAGACAAAAAATTCAGAAGAATATTATCAGAAATAAAGAGGAACATAAGACAATAAAGAGGTCAACTTTTCAATAAGACAAAAATCATAAATATGTGTGCACTTAACAGAGCTAAAAATACACTAAAGATGACGCTACTAAAAGGAGAGAAAGACAAATACACAATCACAGTTGGAGACTTCCACACTACTCTCAGAAATTGACAGAACACGCAGGCAGAAGATTAGCAAAGTTTCAGATTACCTAGACAGCACAATCTGATCTAAATCATGTGCAAAATTCCACCCAGCACAGTCTTTTCTTTTTTTTAAAAGATTTTATTTATTTATTTGAGAGAGAGAGAGTGTGCACATGTGGGGGGGAGGGGCGGGGGAGAGGGAGAGGGAGAAGCAGACTCCCTGTTCAGCAGGGAGCCCACCTCACGGCTTCATCCCAGGACCCCAAGATAATAACCTGAGCCCAAGGCAGGTGCTTAACCACCCAGGTGCCCCCAGCACATTGTTTTCAATTGTACATGTAACATTAAGATCAACTATTTTGTGGGCCATTAAAAAAAACCTCAATGAATTTTACATAATAGCAATCATTAAAAATATGGTCTTAGTCCATGCTGGAAATCAGTTTTTAAAAAAAGGTAAAGGAGAGGCACATAGGTGGCTCAGTCGGTTAAGCATCAGGCTCTTGGTTTCAGCTCAGGTAGTGATGTCAGGATCGTGAGCTCGAGCCCCATGTCAGGCTCTGTGCTCATCGTGGAGTCTGCTTGAGACGCTCTCTCCCTCTCCCTCTCCCTCTCCCTCTACCACCCCCCACCCCACACCGCTCTCTCTAAAATAAATGAATAAATCTTTTTTTTTTTAAAAAAGGTAAAAGACATTGTTAAGAGAATGAAAAGACTAATCACAGATTGGGAAAAAATATTTGCAAATCACATTATCTGGAGAAGGACTTGTATCCAAATATATAAAGAACTCTCCAAATTCAACAATAGTAATAATAAAGTATGGTACTGGAAGAGATATAGATACACAGATCAGTGAGAGACAATAGAGAATACAGAAATAGACCTACACAAGATGACTGATTGACTGAAAGCAAGACATATAAAGTACAAACTGATAAATTGTACCTCATCAAATCTATAAACTTTTGATCTGTGAAAGACCCTGCAGAGGAGATGAATAGACAAATTACAGACTGGAAGAAAAGTTTGAAAATTCTATAACCCACGAAGGACTTACATCTGGAGTATGTGAAGAAACATCAGAAAAACACAATCCCATTAGAAGATGGGCAATAGCCATGAAGAGACATTTAACTGAAGAGGATACACAGAGGCAAATGAGCACATGAAAAGATATTCAACATCATTAGTGATCAAGTAAATGGAAATTATAAGCACAATGAGATATTGCTACAAGCCCATCCAAGTGGATAAAGTAATAAATTGTGACACCAAATTGTTAGTGAGGATGCCAGGAAAATGGATCACTATACACTGATGGTTGAAATATAAAATGGTACAGCCACTCTGGAAAGCAGTTTTGCAGTTATTTAAATGCTAAAAATGGATACCAGACGACCCAGCAATTGCACTCTTGGGCATTTATCACAGAGAAATGAAAACTTACATTAGTGGAGAAACCTGTACATGAATGTTTATAGCAGCTGTATTCATAATAGCTCCAAACTGAAAACTATTGAAGTGTATGAATGGTTCAATTGTCATACATCAGTACTATGAAATACTATCCAGTGATAAAAAGAAGTGAACTATTGATAACTGGCAGCAACTTGAATGAACCTGCAGGGAATCATGCTGAGTGAAAAACAAAAGCCATTATCAAAAGGTTACATACTGTATAGTAGGAGTCCATATATATAACATTCTGGGAATATCACAGTGATAAAGATGGAGAATAAAACAGTGGTAGCCATAGGTTAGGGGATGTGGAGTGGGAAGTGGGTGAGGCTATAAAGGGGAACGATGAGGTGTGAGGATGATGGTGATGGAAGTTACATGAAGTCACACATATGATGAAACTGTACAGAACTACACACACACACACACAGAGGCGTACAGGTATAACTGGTGAAATTTGAATAAACTCCACAGATTGTGTCAATGTCAATTTCCTGGTCTTAACTAAGTTAGTAGGATGTTTGGGGGTGCACAGAACCTGACTGTACGTTTCTTTGCAACTTTCTCTGAATCTATAAATATTTCAAAATAAAAAAGTTAAACGAGTAAGTAAACAAGCTCCCCAATTTTTTAAATGGGCAAAAAATAGAAATAGAAAATTCACCAAAGAAGTTATATGGATGGCAAATCAGCATATGGAAAGATGCTCAACATTATTAATCATCAGAGAAATGCAAATTAAAACCAGAATGAGATATCACTACATACCTCAGAATAGCTAAAAACATTTTTTTTAACCTAGCAATACCAAGTGCTGACAAGGATGTGGAGCAACTAGAATTCTCACATACTGTTGCTGGGAATGTAAGATGGTACAACCACTCTGCGAAAGTTTGGCAGATACCCATAAAGGTAAAGATTCACTTATTATGTAACCCAGCAAGCCCCACCCCTGGATATTTACTCAGGAGAAACGAAAATTTGTGTTCACACAAAAACCTCTGTACAAATATTTATAACAACTTTATTCATAACAGACAAAAACTGGAAACAAACCAAATGTCCCTCAACTGGTGAAGAGATAAACAAAACGCGGTGCATCCATACAATGGACTGCTACCCAGCAATAAAAAGCAATGAACTACCGGTGCACTCCCACCACATGGAGGAAACTCAAAGACAGTTTGCTAAGAGAAGCCAGACCCGAAAGACTACATAGCACGTGATTCCATTTATGCGACAATCTGGAAAAGGTAGAATTATAGGGATGGAGATCAGACCTGTGGCTGCCAGGGTCTGAGAGTAGGGAGGGGTGGAATACAAAGAGGCAGCACCAGGTCGTTTGAGGGGGCGGTGAGGGAACTCTTCTGTATCTTGACAGTAGTAAGGGATACTTGGCTCTGTGCTTCAGCCCAATGTCATGAAATTGTACACTACAGAAGTCTGCTCTATGTGAACAAACAAACCGAAATAAGATCCACCTGTAACCCACTGAAGTGGCAGCGAGTGCAATCAAGGATGGAGACAAACAGGAACTCACACCCTGCTGGTGGTTGAGCAAGCCGCTACAACCACTTTGGAAAGCTATTTGGCAATATCCGCTGAAGTTAAACATGTGCACATCCTATAAATCATCAGCCATACCTCTAGACCTATATGCAACAGAAACATATATTTCCCAAAGAAAGTAAACACAAGGATATTCATAGCAGCTTTATTTGTAACAGCAAAGACCTGGAAACCCCACCAATGTCCATGAACACTGGAATAGATAAATCAGAGTATAGTCATAAAATGGAATCTTGTATGGCGAGGAGAACAAAGGAAATACTGTTCATGTGACAACACGGATGAATCTCACCACCAATAGCAACTGTAAGAATCCAGACAATTATAAAAGTCCATAATGTAGGATTCCATTTACATAAAATAATCAAAGATGTTACGAGTCAAAACAGTAGTTTACCTTTGGGCAGAAGGAGTAACTTGGAGGGGATCACAAGGGAGTTCTAGCAATGTTCTACTTCTTAATATAAATGCAGGTTACTGGTGTGTTAACTTTGTGAATATCCATTAATCTATTCACTTAATATTTGTGTGTTTTTTCTGTTTGCAAATTACATTTCCATCGTAAAAAGTTTTAAAAGCAGAGTATGTATATTTCATTCTCTTTCTTTCTTAAAATTTAGGTTTGCTGATCAAAAATTCTCTGATTCCAAAGGGAAGGAGTAAGAATCATATATGACAACCTTTGTCCCTGACTGGACAAAAGGATGGAAGCAACTTTTGATTACCTGCTCAACCATGAATGGTGCCAGGGATTTCACGACAACTGGGAGACGCAGAGATTTTATTTCTGTTGTAGAGACAGAGAAGACCCAAGGGCAAGAAGATAAATGGTTTCAACTATGATTGTGTGATTCCAGCATTTCTACAATGACAAACTTAGGAAACATCAAAGAGAGAAAGACCTCCACTCGAAGTAGCATCTAGTCCAGTCCCTTTGTTTTACAAAAGCAAAAAATATGTCCCAGGAAGGGAAGGACTCATTCAAGATCACCCATCTACTGAAAGAAAGGACTAGAAGTTCAGTCTTCCAAGTGCCATCCACTCTATGTCCAGTGCCCCTGACCATTGTTTACAGACAAATCATCAAAACACTTTATTGAATGGAGGGAAAAGAACATTAAATTGGGAGCTGAAAGACATGGATCCTGTCCCAGTTTTGCCAAGTAAGCTTGACTTTCCCCTTTCAGTTTTAACTTTCCCACCTGTGAAATATGGAGTGACAATAACAAAATCAACAAGAGGTCATGAGTCTTGGATCCACAATAGAGGCAGATCCAGGTTTGGTGGAATCTGAAGCTTCTAACACTTGGGGCCCTCTCCAAGGACAAGAATACAAAAATATCAATACAAAATTGATAACAAAAGTGAATATTTCAAATGAGAGAAGAAATGCAATAGAGTACACATTGGAAAAAGTCAACAAATGTTAGACACATCTCAAAATTCAGAAAAAAATGACATAACAAATAAAAGTGTGTTTTTATTAAATACTTGCCTCACATACTTCTGCAACCTGTTATTCCTACTTTTCTTGTCTATTATTGTAGGAGACTTACAGGACTCAGCATACAGTTGCACTCATACTTAAAAGGTATTACAGCAACGTACTAAGGACACACAGGCAGATCACAAGAGGAACAGATGCAGGGAGAGCCTGGAGGAATCCCTATGCAGACTCCTTTTCCTCTCTTCTTCCCATGAGGGGCCACAAAGAGCACAACCTTCTTTCAGCAGTGAACATGCAGTGACATGGGTGATGTTTCTGCCCAGGGAAGCCCAAACTCAGTGCCCAGGGATTCTATTCAAGGCTGGTCACGTAGGAATGCTCTGCTTAGCATGTACCCAAATTTCAGACTCCCAGAAGGAAAGGAGGTGTTCAGCACAAACCACATTGTTTGTATAAACAGTCTACACACAGTGAGCCCTCTTACCAGTCTACTGTTGCCTGAACACCCTATGAGAGTCAAGTCCCCAGAAGCCAGCCAAGGGCCAGCATTGCAAGCAGATCTTTTGAAAGGACAGCAGTCTCAGGCCAGCTACATTAACTCTTTTTTGTATGCTACTCAGTGTTTGTAGTTCTGATACAGGCGTGTGCCCCACAGTCACAAGAATTCTGGAAAATGCCACTTCACACACCCCCCTCCACATGTTAATATAAATGCATGCTGTGCTTATAATTGCATACGCTACACACTGAGAATATTCTTGACAGGACAGAACTTGTGTTTGTCGATGTTCCACATCTGATTTGTGACTGGAAGATCTTCCCGCAGACTAGCTTCTGGCTCTGTACATTGTGAATCTTGACTCTCCTCCACTGCCAACACACTTTCAGCGCTGCACAGTATGACGCACGACATCACAATGTCCTCTTCCACCTCACACCTCTTGTCCCAGTGCTGGGTGCAAGGGTACAGAAAGCAGCAGTATTCCTGGAGGCTATTTCTATACAGGGCAGCTAGCAATATCTCAAACATGTATGGAATTGGTTGTGAGCCCCTTAAATAGGACTCTCTAAATCAAAAACCAAGTATATCCCAATTTAGCGTCTCCTGAGCCAGACTCCCAATATGCCCACGGCCACTGCATCACCACCCAATGCAAGAGCAAGAGTAAGGGAGACAGCAGAATGGAAAGAGAGGCACCCCGAACCAACTTCAGCAAAAATATTTCTTGTGGATTTTACAAGCCATAGGACGAGCACTAGCCATGATGCTAGGGCCTCTTCCAGGCCTGGGCAAGCAAGTGACCTGAAGCTGAGTCTTAAACTTCATTAGCTTCACTGGGCATCTGTGTCTAGGTCCAGAAAGTTACAGAAGAGAAATCAAATCAGAAAAGGCTTGGGCCCGAGATCATGGAGCAGAAGGGAGGAGAGCATGTGAGCAGAAGCAAGGGTAAAGAAATCAGAATGAACTGCAAACAAGCAGTGTGCCAAAGTACCTGGGAATGAGGGACAAGCACGTGAGCTAGGAATGCAAAGACAGCCTGAGCTGGGACCCAACACAAGTACGCAAACTGCCAAGTATGTTTCTGCCGTGGCTGACGTGCACAGTACAACGTGAGTGGGGGGGTAGACACTGAGGGCAGTGGAAGAGCTGGTTCGGAGGAGTGAGGCTTCCTGAACCAAAGGCAGAGAGCAGCTGTT
This sequence comes from Ursus maritimus, assembly GCF_017311325.1. NCBI lineage: Eukaryota > Metazoa > Chordata > Mammalia > Carnivora > Ursidae > Ursus > Ursus maritimus. Next base: position 20,611,504 of record NW_024423319.1, read on the forward strand.
CTGGGCAGGTACAGAACCAAATCGAGCAGTCCAAGAACCGAAGAGGCAGCCAAGAAAGACAACCTTCTGAATGGGTCGAGACTGAATTCCCAAACCATACCACTCACAACATCAAACGTTGCTCAGGCTCGAAATGGCCTTCCAGATAGCATATGCCACCCCCACCTTCTGTGAGTATGGGAAGCAGGTCACCAGAGTTGGAGGCGGGACTACTTGTGTCCCACATCAGTCACTTAACTATGCAACCCGAGGTAAATCACTTCCTCTCTCTGAATCTCAGGGGTCTCGTCTCTAAAGTGAAAAGAATGATAATGCCATCCCGGGAGACCAGGGAGAATCCAATGTGGTACTGGGACGAGGCAAAGCACCTGGAAGGGATCCCTTCCTGGGCCAGAACACAACACAAGGACCCAGGGGCAAGCAAGCTATGACCTGCAGACCGTGGCAGGAATGCCAGCTCAGCTTGACTCCAGCCGCCACAGCAGCCCCAGAGCTGCGCCAAACGACCTCTCGGCT
>NW_024423319.1:20612029-20662970 GCF_017311325.1 Ursus maritimus
CGCCACAGCAGCCCCAGAGCTGCGCCAAACGACCTCTCGGCTCACAGTGTGAGCGCTCACAACACGCCACCTGGCCCCGACTCTTGTCTCTCCCTCATGGACAGTTTACAGGAGTAGTCTTGTTGGTATTTTAGGGGGAAATCAGTGGTATTACTTTGGGATTAATTCGAGATGAATAACGGTCATTGTACAAACAGAATGTGCACCAATGAGTAGTTTTGCTAGGATGGGAGAAGGAAGGAGAAGAGGACAGAAACAAGCATCAAAATGTCTGAGAGGGCAGATCTGCTGTGACTACAGATGACATTGGCACTCCCACATCTCCACACCAACCCTGCTCTATCCCAGTAGGAAGATGCATATGGAAGAACTGATGTCAAAGTACTGGGGTATATAGTTTTTAAAGTCACATGGCCCTGGACCCCACAGATCCCTAGAAGCAAGCCACAGACCTGTGACAGAAACTCCAGTACCCTGGGTCATTCTGGAGAATCCATCAGCAAGACAGTCGAGTGTAAAAATAAATATACATGCCTGATTTGACACTTCTCGACTGGAGCACTGGGGATGAAAATGTAAGGGTGGCACCTTCAGGCAGCTGTATAGCACAAGAGGCTCTTCATCTCCCTTTTGATTCGGCTTCTCCTCACAGTCCAGAGAGCACCAGCCACAGTTGAGTAAACAGAATTGACTCTTTGATAGCCATCATTAAAGAATATCCTGTGAAATACGTACTCTTTTGATTCAAGTGCAAAAGTCCCTCCTCCAGTCTGAAAGGAGCAAACCACCTCACAGGCAAGCAACACAATTCAAAGTCCCTGAATCACACTGCAGCTGGAAGGAGCTGAAGCAGTCAGAGGCCGAGCGCCTTGCCTTACAGACGGGAAATGAGAACACACTCAAGGCCAGGGCCAGCCCTACCCTTCAGAAGCATAACTCAGGGCAGCAGGATGACCTGGCACCAGGCTCAGAGTGCATTTCCTGTGTTCCCAACCTGTATGGCGGCCACGGGGACTCCAGGTGGGCCGATCCTGAGTTTAAATCCCAACTCTCCCCCACCCTCAGCCAAGTGAGAGATCTTAGCCAAGTCCCTTGCCCTCTGTGCTCTTGGTTTCCTCATCTGTCAAGTGGATCTAACAGCACCTAGCTCGCCAGGTTGATTCAAGGACTAAAGGAAGTAAGAGGACAGAAGCACTTTTGCCCACTTCTTTGCCTGGGCTATTCTTCCTCGTCGCCTCTGATCTCCTGCCTTTCCAGCCCGAAGTGGACTTCTCAGGATTGGACTCCTGTATCACCACCTTCAAAACCCTGCCTATTCTTCAATGTACAGCTCAGACCCAGGCTGCCTCTGAAAACTTTCTGATCTCCCAGTGAGGTGCATACTGGCCTTCCCTGAGGCCTCGCAGCACTTCACAGATAGTTCTTTCTGTGGAGGATGTCTAGTCCCACCTCAAATGAGACTTACTGACATATTTGCCTTCCTTATCCAACTAGCACTCACTGTGTCCAGGACAGGGCCTATGTCACTCATTCACCAAGCCCAGCATGGTACAGTAGTTCATCATGGTGGCGAGTCGATGAACCCCGGATGACTCGAACTGGTCAGTTTATTGCCATCATCAGTCAACATCTAGTGAGTGTCTCCACTGGCAGAGGCAGGCTCTGGGGATAGTACAAAGGTGAAGTGGACAGGGTCCTTGTTTTCAGAGGGATTCCAGTCTAGCTGTAGTAACTGGGTACACACACACACATGCAGAACAGAAATGGCCCAAAGTAACCTTGCACAAAAGCTAGTACCACAGGCAAGTTTCTGGAAAGTTGTCAGGAAGACGGAGCAGGCCCTGAAACCAGGCTCAGACAGTTAGGGGAGGCTTCATGAGGCCACAGGAAGTGCGGGAGGGTATCTGCCATGAGAGAGCAGTGTGGAGGGCAGAGGCACTGAGTGCTGGGAACCGGGCGAGAGTCCAGGCAATGAGACTGGAGGGGCAGCTATGCCCAAGGAGACAGGAGGGCTGCCTTGAACAAGGCCATGTTATGAGTACAGCCTCATGGAGCTTAGCATGATGGTTAAGCTGGACCCATTCAGTGCTCATACCAATCCCACGACCTGGGAACTGTTTATTATCCTCATTTGACACATGGACAAACTGGGGCCAGAGAGGTTCAGACATTTGAATGCTAAGCATTAGGAGCCAGGCAACTCCTGGGCAAAGTTGTGCTTTAGGATAGAGGGCAGGCTGGGGTCACACGGGGGCCAGAGAGGAGTTAGAAATCTGCCTGGGTCATGTGGACAATGTCCCCAGCTTTGCGAGAACTCAGGAAAAACCAGAGGTACAAGACATTCTTCCAGAAACTTTGTTTCCTTAAGAGTTCCATCTGCAGTCGATCTACTTCTCACTGCTGATTTTATTCCACTGGTAGGGGTGGGGAACTGAGAGGGAGAGCAGTAGCTGAGGAACAAGAGATTCTTGTGCTATGTAAAAGGTGTCCAGGAAAGGCTCACTTACAGGCCACCCAGATGAACCAGGGGTGACATGAATATTTTGGAAAAGTGACCCCAAAAAAGGAGGAAAGACAGGAGGCATCCAGGCCAGTGGGGAGGCTCAGATAAAAATGACGAACCTGTTTTAAAAGCAAAGAAATCAAGCAAACACAGGCACACACACCAGGCAGTGGGAAGGATAAGCCTTCCCCTGAAGACCCCAGCCCTTTGCCCTCCATGAGCCCCAAGCTCGATTCGTCCACCACTCTGGCCTCTTCTGCCTCACTTCACCTCGGGACCCCGTCCCTCCTCTCAGCCCCAGCCGGGCCACAACGTCTTGGCATTCATCTCATCTGGACAACGGCAGGATCCCCTCAGGGCCCAGCTCACTGGCAGCCCCACATCGGTCACCTGAGCGACCTTCCCAGAACACAAGTGCGATGGCCTCCTGCCTCCACGCAAGGTTTTCGGCGTCCTACCCCGTCGAAGGGGCACCTCCATGCCTGGGCCTGGCCTCTAAGGCCTTGTGGGCCCAGCCCCGTGGACAGCATGGTCTCCTCCGCCTGCCCTGGCCTCCTTGAGGTCAGCGGGTGCTCGCCCAGGCCCCTGTGCCGTGAGGAGCCCGCTCAGGACCCCGTGGCGGGTGCGAGGTACCGCGCCACTGCGGCCTGCTGCTAGATGCTCGGGAGGCGCTCCATCACACGAGGCGGGGGGGTCAGGACCGCCGTAGGGTGTCCATTCAAGCAGTTCTCACACACACAGCCTCAAACTGGGCACCAAGCCACGCTCGCAGAGCTCTGGGCTGCACGGGCACAGCAGGAGAGGCGGCCCGGGAAGGTTAGATGCCTTCCCCAGCGCCCCTGCACTCCGTGCCCAGTCTAGCAGCCCTGACCGTCACGCCAGCCGCCTCCAGAACAACCTGAGCCGTGTTTGCTCGGTTCTGACACGTGAGAGCTAGCCTGGGTCACAGATGTTCAGCGGGAAGGAAAGACTCCATCAGCCCACATACAGGGATCGGAAGACAGACACGGACTGCTTCAGAATCTTCATGGCACGGGGCAAAGGGACACCGTGAGACAGACACAGCGAAAGCTAAGTCTCTGGACACCTAATCTGGGCCGAGCACCCAGGTACGGGTGGCAGCGTGTACAACGCACAGCAAGGCCTGAACTTGCACTGAGACTATGCCCGCTTTACCCAGCCAGAAGCTGAGCCCTAGGGAGCTTACCCGCCGGGTCAGGCGTGTGGCGGCGGAACTCACATTCACACTGAGCTGCCTCCGGGGCAGAGCCCGGCCGTGCACTGGCCTGAGGGGTCTTCCACAACCAGCGGGGTTCCAGCTGCCCTGCGTGGGACGGCCAGGCCCGATGCTTCACGCACGTCCCATGACTCAGGGGGACCCCAGGGCCAGGCAACAATGCCGCCGAGAGCCTGACACTGAGCGCTGCCCCGTGGCCTCTCCCAGCACCTTGGGGTCACCATCTGTCCGAAATCGATTCCATGCTCTGGAGGCTAAGTGGGGCCCGGACGCAGTATGTAAGGATGGAGAAGGCCCGCTCGCACGTGGCTGTAGGAGCGATGGCCACCGAAGGCTGCCCTGGGCTTCAGGCACGGCCTCTGCTCTCCCATGCCCCTGCCCAGTCTGGTCCCCTTCTATCCCAGCCGACCGGGTGGCCAACGTTGTCCTGCAGGCTCACTCCCTGGGCAGGCTGCAGGTCAGGCACACAGCAGGCCAGCAGTTCAAAACACCCACGCACCGGGGTCTAGGGCCTCTCACTGCTTCCCATGGGGCTGAGTGTCTGGGGGATCTGGCACAGACCCTCTGTCCGGTGCTCGGCAAACGTGACTCTGCCACCTCACACGAAGTCCTGCGGATGCCCCCGGCCTCACACCTCACCTCCCGCCATCGGCCCAGCCCTAACCCTGTGCTCAGCCCCAGCTCAGCACCTGAGTACAGCCCAGAGGCCCGCCACTTGCTCATGAAGGGCCCCAGGGAAGGTGCCCGCGATATTCGTCCCAGAGGAGGGCAGGTGGGTGGGAGCCAGATTGAAGAGTCAGACCCCTGCCGAGGAGGCTGGTGTCAGAGCAGGCTTGGCCTCGGCAGGGCAATGGGGGCTTCTGAGAGAAGCAGGACCGGGCTGACACACACTCAAACCAGCCTCCCGGGGGTAGGCTCAGGCCATCTGGAGATCATCACATCGTCCGGCTGACGGGCAAGGGGCTGGTGCCTGTCTGCCCCACCCTGGCCACAACTGCCGGGGACCTGGGCGATGTGTGGCAGCACAGACGCCACGCAGAGAACCTTGCACCCTGGACATGCCTCCCTGAGGTGTCCCTTGTGCTGGGGCTGGGGGCGACCTGAGGGCTACATCCCAGCAGTCCATGAGGGCCTGGATCAAACACCATCTCACACCCTCCAAGTCCGTTCCCTCCAAGGACAGCATGCAGTGTCCCTGCTTCCATCCTGGAGTGCCCCAGGGGCTCTGGTCCTGGGACGTGGGCCAGGAGCACCCGGCTCATGATGTCGCCCAGGCTCCAGCTCACCTCGGTCTCGTCTGCGCTCCCATGAGCCTCCCCTGCTCCGGCCAGGGCTGTCCAGATGGGATCTGGTGGGCGTGCGCCTCCTTCCACATCTCCTGGGGCGGCCGATCCTCTGCACAGCCTGCCGCCTGGGAACCCGAAGCCCCCTCCTGCTCGGCTGCTTTCAAACTCCTCCTTTGAGTCTGGGGGTGTATGGGGTGTGTGGGGGAGCGTCCCGGCGACCACCGCCGCCCTCTGCTAGTCTCTCCTCTGCTCCAACGGCCCGATTGCAGACACCGGGGTCCCAGCTGGCTCTGGGGTTGGCTGACAGGTGCACACCCCCTCTCTGGCTCTGCCTGGGGAAGCGAAGCCTCAGCGTCAGCTTCACAAGGCCACCGGCTTCACGAAACGGTTGGTGGTACACAGGAGTCCTCTGAAAATAACTCATCATGGTACACAGTCTCACAGTCACATGGCGATGACCGTCCTTTACGGGCCCCTAGGACACTCCCCACCGGGCTGTCCAGCCAGCTCTTTAGGAAGCACAGCCACGATGAGAGGGGACTCCTGTCTGGGGACTCCCCAGGCAAGATGAGTGCAAGAGAACCCCGCACTGGGGAGTGAGCACTTGGCAGTGGGGAGAGAGGAGGACAACAGCCCAGACACTGCAGACTGAGGCCAGGCTCAGCACAGACGGGGTAGTGCATGCAGCAGGCGACATGGGGGCTGTGGGCCGGACCCCAGGAGGAGGACCCTCCAATCCCAGCACGGCCAATGGGGAGCTGGCTGCTGGGCTCCCCAAAGGGATGCATCACGGCCCTGAGGCGACTGCCGGGCTAGCTCAGAGACCTGACGGTGCAGGGGGCACGAAGGGTTCCTGCAGCCCCTTTCCTGAGCGGTGGCTCCTCTGGGGAACGCCGCCCGCCCTGCCCAGGGCAGTAAGGCACACACGGCAGGCATGTCCCATCTAGGGGTAAATCCGCCTGCCACCGGGGTCCAGCTGAGGAGACAGAGCGCTCTGTTCTGTGTCGTCATGGCTAAAGAATGAATCCATGGCCCCTGGGGCGCCTCCTGTAGAACTGCCTGTGACAAACGTGATTCTGCCACATGAGCCTTCTTAAGCGCACGAGGACTGGCAACGCAGCGTCCCCCTGAGGCTGGGGACAGGAGGAAGAGGGGCCCGAGCACTGCACGTCTCTCTGATTCACTCCTGTGTACTACATACTCAACCCAAAGCACCTTTCCTACTTCGTGGTGGCAAACCCCCCTCATTTCTGAGAGGGCTGCCTGGGAAAGTCTAATTTACTTGAAATTCTCACCTTTTCCAAGTGCCCACCTACCAAGGGGCATGGGCTTCAAGGGCAGGATTGCATCTAACTTTCCCGAATTTGCACAGTCACGTGGCTGTGGTTCACTGCACCTCAGTGGGGGTGATCGCCCTCCTCACGTCCTAGCCCCTTTCTGCACTTCCCATGGTAATAACCTCCCAAATCTCAGGAGGCTGAGAATGTTCTCTTTCCTCTGATGAAAGGTCGGAACCCTAACCTGGGAGTCTCTGTTGCTGTCCCATTTCGGGAGAGGTCCGAACACGCGCACACTGGCGGACGTGGAGCCGTGGTGCTTGGGAGATCTGCCCCGTGTTACTTTGACCTCCACCCACCACACCCCCTCCTCCAAACATTCTCCCTTGCTGTGACGTATCACGGAATTGGAGTTCAAGTGGCACCTCAGAGAACAAAGCGGATCGTGCTCTCTGCATATGTGCCTCCAGGGGGACAGATCATTCCATTAGGGTGAGGGTGGGGCAGGGGTTCTTGCCCAGCTCAGTGCAACTAACTCATAGGACCCCCAGTAACAGGAGAAGACCAACTCGGTTCCTCTTTTGAGCTCCTCTTCCATTCAGACCTCTGGTGTTCCATCATTCCTTCCCACTAACACCCAGCCATTGTTTAGGACTGGCCATGGAGAACTCCAGGAAACCCGAAGGAACTCTCATGGCCTAGGAGACAGCGAGGGGTCCCCCAGCCCAGAGACAGAAGGGCTGTAAGTGACTTCTCCATTCCCCCATGGAAAGAGAGTGTCATTCACAGAACATTCCTGGAGAGGACAGGGATAAAGCCACTAAATCATCACTGACTTCAAAAGCAACGGGACAGCGGCCCAGCACACTGACCCTTCTTGCCGCAGGACAGTACTCGGCCCTCTCCAGAATCCAATGCAAACTGCTCAGACCATTTATCCATTTCAGACATGGCTCTCTCCCCAAAGGACCCCATATCCAAATACCGTCACTGTCACATACCAACTTCCTGGTGACCAGCTGCACAGAAGCCATCATGGCGCCCCTCTGGTCTCCCCAGCCACCCAGGCCGGGCCAGGGGCATTTGCACTGCAGTGCTCGCCCCAGGAGCCACACCCCCTCACCCTGCTTCCCCTTCTTCTACAGGGCTCAGGGCATCCTTCCCCTCCTTCCTGCCAGCACCGCGGCTGCTGGACACAGTCCCCTATGCCTGGGACAGGTCCTGCTTCTCCTGGTGTTCTCACTGCTCACCCACAGGGCCTTCCAGAGAGCAGAGCTCAGCCCTATCTGGGAATCAAGGAGCCAGCGAGCGGGGCTCCCTCTGTGCTGAGAGGACGTTTCTCCTCCTTTCGTGAAGGACCAAGCCAATGCAGGAGCACACATCTGCATGTGCCTTTGGCATTTGCACAGTGACAGACAGGAAAGCATCACAAGCAAGAATCGACAAACTTTCCTTTCGCCAGTCCCTGACCCCCATCCCTTGCCTGCTCTGTTCTTTCGCCTTTCCAACCCCTCCCTAGGCCAATGCCCTGTGAGTTCGGTTGAGCACAATGAGGCAAGGGGCCCAGGCTGGTTTCCAGGATATGACAAAACCCATTTTTTTAACGATTTCTATTTATTTATTTGAGAAAGTGAGAGTACAAACAAGAGAGAGGGAGAAACAGAGTCCCCACTGAGTAGGGAGCACAATGTGAGGCTAGATCCCAGCATCCTGAGATCATGGTCTGAGCTGAAGGCAGATGCTTAAACAACAGCCACCCAGGTACCCCGAGAACATGACAAAACTCTTAACTCTTGAACTGGGTAAGAACAAATGCTTTGGGGGGGGGCTATGTCACTCACACACTCAGCCGCCAAAGCGGATGAAACCTTCTGTACCAAGGAACCCCACTGGAGAGCTTCCTCGAGGACACCAAACTCTGGGTGTGGGAGTCATCACAGAGAACAGCCCCCTCCCATCCCCCCCAAGGAGGCTCCTTGCCCCGCTTTCTTCTCCCAACCCTCCCTGGCCCTGCACTCCTTAGAAAGCCCAGGGCTGCTTCTTCACACACACACACACACACACACACACACACACACACACACACACACACACTAACAGGAAAGAACCAGCAAGCAGCCTCACTTCCAGCCCAACATCCCACAGGAGAAACTTCCCCTACCACCAAAGCCTGGAAAGGGCCTGGCCACCCCTGGCGCTCAGGCCCCCTCTTCCTCATCACTCACAGACTCTTCACACAGGGCCAGGGACGATGGCTGCTGCCCGCGACTGACCCGCAGCAAATACTCCAGCACTTGGAACTTGCTGGTTTCAGCATAGGCCCTGGGACCCCACAGGAACTCGTAGCGGGCAGGGTCGCTGCCGGGCACCTGCCGGTACTCCACGTACCCTTCCTGCACCCAGACATTGGTGAGGAGCTCCCTGGGCTCCCCGTAGATGACGTGCTCCCTGCTGGCGTACACCCCCATGACCCCCAGCACTTCCCACACCTTCTCCTCCGGGGCACAGTCGCCCTCCAGGACGATCACCCCCAAGAGCACCACCAGGAGGCCGGTCTTGGGCATGCCCTGCTCACCGCTCGGCAGCCCACCGCAGGTGAGGCCCAGGACGGTGACCAGGACGTAGGAGTGGTCGCTGGGGTCCACCTCCTTCACATCCACGCCAAAGACCAGCCGCATGCACTCGGACGCTTGGCCGAAGATCACGGGGAAGGCGTCCTGGTAGTCGTTGCCGACCACCTCCAGCATCTCTGCCTGGCTGGTGCGCTGCTGGGTGAGATACTTGAGCACCAGGAACGCCACCAGGTCAGCAGCCTTCCCCTGGAGTGTGTCCTGGAGCAGGGGCTGGGCTTCCTCGGGCTCCTCCCAGCCGCTCGACCCCTCCTCATCTGGGCTGCTGGAGCCATGGTGGGGCTGGCCCCATGCAGTGGCTGCCAGGCCAGTGGGGGAGGGGCAGGCACTCTGAGGGCTCTGGGGAGCACTCGGGCCCCCAGCAGCAGACCCCTCCTCCGGAGGGCCCAGAAACAGGGCAGAGCAGGAGATGCGAGAGGGGCTGGACTGGGAGGAGGCAGAGGCTGAGGAGGAGGGACATGGGCCCCCCTCCTCCCCAGCCCCGGACAGCTGTGCCTCCACCAGGCTCTGGGCCGGGACTGGGTCTTCCTCCAGCTGCCAGAGCTCACTCCTCCGACCCAGGGACATGGCGCCTGTCGGGCTGAACCTGAAGACAGAGGTGGGATGGCTCCTCAGAGTCCAGCCGGCCTGCAGAGGCCTGAGGTCCCAGAGCTGACAGTGGGCTGCTTCCTGCTTAGGAGAGGATGGGAAGGGCAAGCCCCTGGGTCCTCACCTTGACCTGTGGCACTCCCCTGCGCCTCCCCTGCTCTGTGACCTTAGGGACTCCTGCCTCAGGCAGAGACCTCGACTCTGAGTTCTTGAAGCCCCTGGAGGAGAAAGGGAGGGGCACCTCAGGGTGCAGACAGGAGGGCTGGGTCGGACTCTGTGAGGTCCCCACCAGTCCAGGCTGGGTGGTCCCCTCCTTGGCCTCTCAAGAGGCGGCTATTTCCCCTGCCAGAGCCTGGGCCCCACCCAACGTGGGACTGAGGCCAAAGGATCACAGCAAGGCCACGCAGCCCTGAGACTCCACAGAAGGTAAGCTAGGAGGCCCACATCTGGCCACAACTGCCAAAGGTCCACAGGGCTTGTCACGGATGTCCAGGGATGGCCAGGCTCGGGGTTCCATCTGTGCTGGGATGGGTGTGCCTCTTGGTCGATACCTTGACCCCACGGAAGGCCTGGGAAAACTCTCAGCCGCCCTGTGCTGAGGCCTCATCTCCGGAGGACGCCAGAGGGAAAAATCAATTAGCCCACCATTTCCTGTCTCCCCATGGCTGAGAGAAGTAGCAGGGCAAGCCTGGTCCCTAGGGATCCTGCTGTGGGAGGCATGCCCTCATTTCTCACCTCCATCCCCACCAGGGCCAGGGCCAGGGCCAAGGTCCCTGCCTCCCCCACTGACTAGAGTCCAGACCCTCAGGCCCAGGCCCAGGCCCTCCCCTCCCTGAGACCAGGGATCTGGAGAGGAGGAGGGGCTCAGCCCAACAGGCTCCACCCAGGGTTCCCAGGGTGCTCAGGTAGGGCCTGGCCAGATTTCTAGGCCATCTCCTCCTTTTCCTGAGGGGTGGGTTCGGACCCAGCCCCTCCTCTCTCAGGGGTCCCCACATGGATTCTTGGCAGTACCAGGGACTCCTGTGTGTCTCCCAGGAGGGCTTCCTCAGATGACCTGACTGAGACCTCTCCCAGCATGGTCCTCTCGTGCCTGAGAGCTGGGAGAGAAGGGTGAGGACGCAGCAATCCACGCCCTCCCCCTGCACCCCACCCAATTCACAAGGAGCTCAGATCGGGGGTTGGTCCCTCTGTCCAGGGGCAGGAGTCCACTCTTTGTCCCTAAGGTGCTCACGTTTACTTTCGGCAGGTGCTGGAACTATCCCTTCTCCTATCCTCAGCATGCATCCTGCAGAACAACGCCACCACCCCGCGGAGACCCAGGGGAGAAAGTGGGGTGCTTACTTTTCTTGACTCCCAGCCTGGCCTCGCAGGACTGGCTACCGGGGCAGGACTTCATTTGAGACCCCTATGTCTGCGTGGGGGTCTGCTCAGTCCTCCCTCAGAGTCTTGGGGCTCCACCCTCTGCTGACCTGAGGCCACAATCCTCAGACCAAGGCTCTCACCTCCCTCAGACCCTGGGTGCAGAAGTCAAGAACACTTCAGATGTTCCCCCCAGCTTGGGGGACATCCAAGAAGGAGCCCACGGGCAACAAAATCACTGTCTGTTTTAGGCTCTAAGGTCCTCAACGCTCACCCTGCATCCCTCGGGACTGCCCTGTGCTGTCCCCAGTCCTTTCCCCTCTGACAGCCCCACGCATCCGTGAGATCCAAGGCCAAATGTGGGGGTGCGACAGCTGCCCTATGGCCTCCCGTCGGTGACTCTGTTCTGGGGTCCAGGGTCCACGCAGTTCTCCCTGAGGGTTCTCGCCTTGACTTCGGGAGGATTTGACCTTCCCTGCTGCTGACCCTGATCTGCCTCTTACCCGAACCCCCAGACGCTCTATGACCCGGATGTGGAAGTCTGGACATGCCACTTGTCCTCTTCCCGCTCAGGGGCTTCCCAGGCCTGATGCTGTTCTGGGGTTCAGGGTCGCTCATGTCCTCCCACCGGGTCCTCGCATCCAGTCCCATTAGCCCCTGCCCCTCGTTTTTTAAACCATGGCCCCCGCTTCTGTCAGACCTGGATGCGGACGTCCTGACACACTGCCTGTGGACTTGGCACAAACACGCCTCACAGGGCTGACAGCAGGGGCAGGTTTCAGTGCGCTGTCCCTGTTCTGGAGTCCAGGTCCCTCCCTGAGTCCTCCCTCAGGGATCTTAGCTTGAGCCTCAGCACATCTTGTGTTCCTCTCTCTGCTGTCTCCAGGCCTGTTCCCTCAGACCAAAGCCCTCGCTGCCCTGAGAACCATGGGAAACGATCCTGGATGGCACATCAGGCAACAAAGGCCAGGGATTCCGAGATGGGTTCCTTCGGGTCACTTAGGCCTATCCTCTATTGCCCACCTGCACTCCCTGGATGGCCTGTGCTTTCATCCCTGCATCTGAAGGCCGCTCCTTACAACAACCTCTCAGTGTCTCTGGGACCCAGAGCCGAAGTCAGGACACGCCTCATGTCATGCTTGCCCCACTCAAGGGCCTCCCAGGACTGATTCCCTACTGGGCCCAGGGTCCCTCTGTCCTCCCTCTGGTCCTCACCTTGACTCCCGACAGAAGCTGGGCCCTCCCAGCCTTCCGACCTGAGGCCGTGCTCCTTACCGCACGCCTCCTGACTCCTGAGACCCAGAATCGGATCTGCAGGCTCGCTATGCATCCCCATGGCCCCCAGGGATCTTCCTGGACTGACACTATGGCCCCACCCCTGGGAGATCTCCTCTGTCCTCCCTCAGAGTTCATAGCTTGACTCGGGTTACTGCCTAGGCCCTCTCCTCTGCACACCGGAGGGAGGCCCTGCTCCTTCCACCCAGGCCCCCAGGGTCTCTGACACTGCGGATGCAAAAGTCCTGACTCACCACCTCCAATCCCCCCTGCACGGACCTTCCCTCACTGCCTCTGTGCTGGGGTCCAGCGTCCTTCAGGCTTCCCTCTGCATCCTCAGCATGAAGCCCAGCAGGCCATGGGGTCTCCCCTCTGCCCACCTGAGCATTGGCTCCTTTCACCAGTTCCGCAGTCTCTCGGGAGACCCGGATGCACCAGTCCAGCCACACTGGCCTCGCTTCCCATCGCCCAGGGGCCTTCCTGGACTGACACTAGGGCCTGACCTCTGTGAGTTCCCCTCTGTCCTCCCTCAGGGTTCATACCTTGACGCCCATAAGCGCCTGGGCCCTCGCCTCTAAAGACCTGAGATCTGCTCCTTACGACAGGCCCTTTATCACTCGGACACCCAGATGCAGAAGTCAAGACTCACCACGTGTTCCCATCCCGCACCAGGGGCCTTCATAGAAACCCTGTGCTAGGAACCAGGGTCTCTCAGTCCTCCCTCTGCATCCTCACATTGAAGCCCAGCAGGACCTGGGCCCTCCCCTCTGTCCACCGGATGGAAGACAGACTTCTTCCTCCGAGGCCCCCATTCTCTCAGGAGACCACGTTGCCGAAGTCCGGCCCCAGTGGCGGCGTGTTCCCATCCCGCCCGGTAGGCTCCCTAGACTGCCATCCTAGGCGGACTTCTGCCAGGGTCCCCTCTGTCCTCCGTTATGGTTCATCCCTGGTCTCCTCTCGATTCGCGCCAGGACCCTCCCCTCTGCCCACCTGAGCTTTGGCTCCCTCCATCAGGCGTTTAATCTCTCAGAGACCCGTATGCGGAAGTCCAGACTCACCACGTGTTCCCATCCGCGCCCCCCCCCCCCCCCCGCCCATGTATCTTCTATGACTGACTCTGCTGGGGTCCAGCGACCTGCAGTCCTCCCTCTGCCTCCTCACCACGACGCCCAGCAGGACCCGGGCCCTCCCTTCTGCCCACCTGAGCATCCGCTCCTTCCATCAGGCCTTTAGTCTCTCAGAGACCCGTATGTGGAACTCCTGACTCACCACGTGGACCCACCTTCCCCTCCCCCCCCCCCCATGGACCTTCCCTGACTGACTCTGCTGGGGTCTAGGGTCCCAAAGTCCTCCCTCTGCATCCTCACCACGACGCCCAGCAGGACCTGGATCCTCCCCTCTGCCCACCTGAGGGAAGCACTGTTCCTTCCACCAAGGCCACCAATGTCTCTGAGACCCGTATGCGGAAGTCCAGACTCACCACGTTTTCCCATCTCACCCCCCCCCATGGACCTTCCCTGACTGACTGTGCTGGGGTTCAGCATCCTGCAGTCCTCCCTCTACATCCTCACCATGTTGCCCAGCATGACCTAGACCCTCCCTTCTGCCCACCTGAGCATCTGCTCCCTCCATCAGGCCTTTAGTCTCTCAGAGACCCGTATGCGGAAGTCCAGACTCACCACGTGTTACCTTCTCCCCCTCCCCGCCATGGACTTTCCCTGACTAACTGTGCTGGGGTCCAGCGTCCCGCAGTCCTCCCTCTGCCTCCTCACCACGAAGGCCGGCAGGACCTGGGCCGTCCCCTCTGCCCACCTTAGGAGGGCCTTGCTCCTTTCACCAAGGCCACCAGGGTCTCTGAGACCCGTATGCGGAAGTCCGGACTCACCACGTGTTCTCACCTTCCCCCTCCCCCCCTCCCCGTGGACCTTCCCTGACTGACTCTGCTGGGGTCTAGCGTCCCGCGGTCCTCCCTCTGCGTCCTCCCCACGACGCCCAGCAGGACCTGGGTCCTCCCCTTGCCCACCTGAGGGAGTCCCTGGTCCTTCCACCAAGGCCCCCAGTCTCTCGGGAGACCTGGATGTACCAGTCCCGACCCACTGGCCACGTGTCCCCATCCCGCCCAGGGTCCTTCCTGGACTGACCCTGGGGCCCGACTTCGGTGAGGTCCCCTCTGTCCCCTGCTTCTGAGTCCGTGGGTCCTGCCCCCGATCCGTCCCCACCCGGTCCCTACCTGGACTCCCTGGGCCTGCCTCTGCCCCTGCCCCTTCCCGACCTGGCATCCTTCCGCTCTGACCAAGGTCCTAAGCTCCCTCAGACCCCCGAGGTGCATTTCACCAGACGCCCTCTGTGGCCACCCTCCCTAGGGACCCCCAGGGCCCGGCCGCGCCAGGAACCCAGTGCCTGGACCGAAGCGGGGGAGGGTGGGCCCCACAGTTCTCCCTCAGGTCCCACCACCCGCTCCAGGGAGGGCCTGGGCCCGTCCCTCTGGGGACCTGTGGCCACTGTCCTGGGCCCCGGCGGGAGGGGCGCAGCCGGACGACGCTGCCCCTGCCCGCGGTCTCTCGGGGCTACCGGCAGGGGCCACCTGGCTCCTGGGCGCCCCACCCCCACCCCCACCCCCAGTGTGCTCCCTCACGGGTGGGTCTACCTGCACGCCTCGCCTCAGCTGACCAAGATCCCGCCTCCCTCACGCGGAGGTCGTCGCCGCTCTCTGCCCTCCAGGGCCGGGGTCCCTTGGTCCTCCCTGGTCTCCTTACCTGGGCTCTGGCAGGGCTGGGCCCCTGCCCTCCGCAGACCTGAGTCTGTGCCCCTTAGCCCAAGGCTCTTAGTCTCAGACATCCTTGAGCACTTCAGGGATCGTTTGGGGGGCTCGTGCCTCACCTGCCCACCGGGTCCTCGTCTTTCAGGGCTGCTGGCAGGGACACAGCAGGGCCGGTGACCCCCAGTGTTCTGGGACGTGCGATCTCTCTGTCCTCACCCAGGAGGCCCTCCTCTACCCTTGTGTGACACACGCAGTCACGGGACAGATGCCTGATGTGGAGCTGCGGCGCCCATGACCCTGGGGCAGGGTCAGAGGAGAAGCACTGCTTCCCAGGGGTCCCTTCGCCAGCAGCCAGACTTCAGACACATTCTGTTGAAGATTCAGTTTACAGAAGAGGCTGAGCAGCTGCAGGAGGTTTGGGGTTGGGGCCTCCGGTGTCAGGGTTGTCCACTCTTGCAGGGTCCACTGCAGTGGGTTTTCCTTTGTCATGCTCCTTCATGGTAAGAAACACACTGTCCATCTCCACAGAGTGTGTGTACTACATATGTTCCTATATGACGTGTGTACCTTCTATGTGCTTAGCACACATGCACGCACATACCACATAGGTATGGACGTCCACGGACACATAGGCATGTATGTTCTCGATATAGCTGCATCTATATAGGTATGTATTTATACATGTGTGGACTGTGTGTATACTTCCTTTATGAAAGACTAACTTCTCATACTCTCCGCCATTTGTTTTGATACTCACTATTCTATTTCTGGTCTAGTCATTATATCTTCTTCAAACAATATTTTGAAAGGACCATCCTCACCTAGTAAGCTGATGTTAGATAGCTAAAGCACAGAATGCACAACCATCTGCCTCCATCAATGCCGTGTTCTCTGCTGTCCTGATACTTCCCCAGGGCTACCGGCATGTGTCCTCTGAGGTCCTGCATCAGATTTGTGCAAGGAAGTAGGGGCAGAAGTTGAAAATTGTTCCTACTCCCGTGCTGTCGGCTTCATCTAGGCAGCCTACATTCCCTCCGCACAACCCCGCTGCTCCCCACGTCCCCACCCCAGACACAAGGACCAGCTCAGTACTCTGAAGTGTCCCCCCACGGCTTTCTCCTGTGTTGTCACTCAGGTATTGCTGGTCACATTGTGTGTCTTTTAAAAGACTTTACATTTTTTAGTACACATTGAGGTGCACAGAAACAGGTAGGAATGTACACAGATTTCCCACTTATCAACTGCCTCACACCTACATAGACTCCCATAATATCAACATCCCCCACCAGAGTGGCACGGTGGTAGGAACGGTCGAAGGTCTGTCGATTCATCGGAGTCACCCAAAGCCCATAGTACCCACTAATGTTCTCACCTGGTATTTGTTTTCTCTGGGTGTGGACTAAAGTAGGATGACATGTATCCGTCATGACAGTGTCAGACAGAGCATTTCCACAACTCTGCCGGTTCCTTCCACCCCACACAGACCTGGGCAGCCAGTGATCGTTTAACTGTCTCCGTAATTTTCCCTTTATAAAACGTCATTGAGTTGGAAACATACAAAATGCAGCCTTTCCACATTGATCATTTCACTTCATAGGAGGCACTTCAGTTTTCTCCAAATCTTTTCATGGCTTGATAGCTCACTTCTTTGGAGTGCCCCCTAATATTCCATTATCTGGATGTGCTGGAGTTTATCCATTAACCTACTAAAAGACACCTTGGTTGCAACTATGTTTAGGAAATTATGAGAAAAGCAGGTGTAAACATCAATGTGCAGGTTCTTGTGCGGACCTAAGTTTTCAACTTCTTTGGGTAAATACCCATATGGCTGCTGGATCCTATGGTAAGAATATGTGTACATGTATAAGAAACTGCAGCATTATCTTCAAACTGGTTGAACAGTTTTCATAGCCACCACGTGAGGATGAGATTTTCTGCTGCTCCGCATCACTCCCAGCCTTTGATTTGTGACAAGAGGAGTGACTGTTGGCGAAGGTTGATAGTGGCAGAGTATATGTACAGGTGAGCAAGCTGATGCATGCGATACAAGAAAGGATCCTCTCCACAGTGATATATATATATATATAAATACATACATATATATACCTTTATAGTACAAAGACTATACAAGCTGGGAGACTTGGCCTCCTTGTTTGGGCTTCACACTGAAACCACAGGGCATCGGACTAGAGAGGGGTTGGAAAGGAGAAAGATTAGAGCAGGCAAGGGTCAGGGGTCAGGACCTGGAGAAACAAAGTTTGTTGGTTCTTGCTTCTGATACCTTCCCGGGCCTCATTGTGCTAATACAAAAGGCACACACATGTGTGTGTTCCTACTTTGTCTTAGTTCTTCAAGAAAGGAGGAGAAACCTCCTGTCAGCGCAGAGGGAGCCCTGCTCGCCTTGATTGCCAGCCAGTGGCTGAGCTCTGCTCTCTGGAAGGCACTGTGGGTGAGCAGTGAGGACACCAGGAGAAGCAGGACACGTCCCAGGCATAGGGGACTGTGTCCAGCAGCCGCAGTGTTGGCAGGAAGGTGGGGAGGGGTGCCCTGAGCCCTGCAGAAGAAGGGGAAGCAGGGTGACGGGGTGTGGCTCCCGGGGCGAGCACTGCAGTGCAAATGCCCCTGGCCCGGCCTGGGTGTCTGGGGAGACCAGAGGGGCGCCGTGATGGCTTCTGTGCAGCTGGTCACCAGGAACCTGCGTGGTGACAGTAGCCAGACTCCACTCTCTGCCTCCCTGTTAAGGAAGTGGTGGGGTGGGTGCGAGACTGGTTGTGAGGCGGACAGGCTCCAACCCTGCCTGCCCGAGTCCAGGTAAGGAGACCAGGGAGGACCGGGGGACCCCGGCCCTGCCCGTTCCCCTCTCCTCCCCCACCTACCCCCTCGCCGGAACCCATCGCCGCCCGACGTGCTGGCGGCCCTAGGGGACCCCTTCCTAAGGGGTCCGGAAGTGACGAGCTCCGACTTCCGCCTCAGAGCTCTGAGAGCGGCGACGACCTCCGCGTGAGGGAGGCGGGATCTTGGTCAGCTGAGGCGAGGCGTGCAGGTAGACCCACCCGTGATGGGGGCCTTGGTGGAAGGACCAGGGACTCCCTCAGGTGGGCAAGGGGAGGACCCAGGTCCTGCTGGGCGTCGTGGGGAGGACGCAGAGGGAGGACCGCGGGACGCTAGACCCCAGCAGAGTCAGTCAGGGAAGGTCCACGGGGAGGGGGGGAGGGGGAAGGTGAGAACACGTGGTGAGTCCGGACTTCCGCATACGGGTCTCAGAGACCCTGGTGGCCTTGGTGAAAGGAGCACGGCCCCCCTTAGGTGGGAGGGCCCAGGTCCTGCCAGCCGTCATGGTGAGGAGGCAGAGGGAGGACTGTGGGACGCTGGACCCCAGCACAGTTAGTCAGGGAACGTCCATGGGGGGGAGGGGGAGATGGGAACACGTGGTGAGTCTGGACTTCCGCATACGGGTCTCAGAGACATTGGTGGCCTTGGTGGAAGGAACAGGGCTTCCCTCAGGTGGGCAGAGGGGAGGGCCCAGGTCCTGCTGGGCGTCGTGGTGAGGATGTAAAGGAAGGACTGCGGAACACTGGACCCCAGCACAGAGTCAGTCAGGGAAGGTCCGCGGGGATGGGGGGAGGGGGAAGATGGGAACACGTGGGGAGTCCAGATTTCCGCATACGGGTCTCCGAGAGACTAAACGCCTGATGGACGGCCCCCCTTAGGTGGGAGGGCCCAGGTCCTGCCAGCCGTCATGGTGAGGAGGCAGAGGGAGGACTGTGGGACGCTGGACCCCAGCACAGTTAGTCAGGGAACGTCCATGGGGGGGAGGGGGAGATGGGAACACGTGGTGAGTCTGGACTTCCGCATACGGGTCTCAGAGACATTGGTGGCCTTGGTGGAAGGAACAGGGCTTCCCTCAGGTGGGCAGAGGGGAGGGCCCAGGTCCTGCTGGGCGTCGTGGTGAGGATGTAAAGGAAGGACTGCGGAACACTGGACCCCAGCACAGAGTCAGTCAGGGAAGGTCCGCGGGGATGGGGGGAGGGGGAAGATGGGAACACGTGGGGAGTCCAGATTTCCGCATACGGGTCTCCGAGAGACTAAACGCCTGATGGAGAGAGATGATGCTCAGGTGGGCAGAGGGGAGGGCCCGGCGCGAATGGGAGAGGAGACCAGTGATGAACCATAACGGAGGACAGAGGGGACCCTGGCAGAAGTCCGCCTAGGATGGCAGTGTAGGGAGCCTACTGGGCGGGATGGGAACACGCCGCCACTGGGGCCGGACTTCTGCAACGTGGTCTCCCGAGAGAATGGGGGCCTCGGAGGAAGAAGTAGCTCTTCCGTCCAGTGGATAGAGGGGAGGGCCCAGGTACTGCTGGGCTTCAATGTGAGGATTCAGAGGGAAGACTGAGGGACCCTAGTTCCTACCACAGGGTGTCCGGGAAGGCCCTGGTGGGGGATGGGAACACGTGGTGAGTCTTGACTTCCCGATCTGGGTGCTTGAGTGACAAAGGGCCTGACGTAAGGAGCAGATCTCAGGTCTTTAGAGCGAGGGCGCAGGTGCTTATGGGCATCAAGGTATGAACCCTGATGGAGGACAGAGGGGAAATCACAGAGGTCAGGCCCTAGTGTCAGTCCAGGAAGGTCCCTGGGCGGGATGGGGAAATGGGGCCAGTGTGGCGGGACTGGTACATCCGGGTCTCCCGAGAGACTGGGGACCTGGTGAAAGGAGCCAATGCTCAGGTGGGCAGAGGGGAGACCCCATGGCCTGCTGGGCTCGTGCTGAGGATGCAGAGGGAAGACTGAAGGACGCTGGACCCCAGCACAGAGGCAGTGAGGGAAGGTTCCTGCAGGGGGGATGGGAGGTGGTGAGTCAGGACTTTTGCATCCCCAGTGTCAGAGACCCTGGGGGCCTGGGTGGAAGGAGCAGGGCCTCCCTCCGGTGTGCAGAGGAAAGGGCCTAGGCAGTAACCTGAGTCAAGCTATAAACTCTGAGAGGAGGATAGAGGAGACCTCCCAGGAGTTGGGCCATAGTGTCAGTCCAGGAAGATCCCTGGGGGCCATGGGGATGCATAGCGAGCCTGGAGATCTGATTCTGGGTCTCAGGAGTCAGGAAGCCTGCGGTAAGGAGCAGGGCCTCAGGTTGGTAGGCGGGGAGGGCCCAGAATTTGTCAGGAGTCAAGGTGAGGACCAGAGGGAGGACAGAGGGACCCTGGGCCCAGTAGGGAATCAATCCTGGGAGGCCCTTGGGTGGGACAAGGATGACATGAGGTGTGTCCTGACATCCGCTCTGGGTCCCAGAGACACTGTGAGCTTGTTGTAAGGAGCGGCCTTCAGATGCAGGGATGAAGGCACAGGCCATCTGGGGAGTGCAGGTGGGCAATAGAGGATAGGCCTAAGTGACCCGAAGGAACCCATCTCAGGGAATCCCTGGCCTTTGTTGCCTGATGTGCCGTCCAGGATCGTTTCCCGTTGTTCTCAGGGCAGCGAGGGCTTTGGTCTGAGGGAACAGGCCTGGAGACAGCAGAGAGAGGAACACAAGATGTGCTGAGGCTCAAGCTAAGATCCCTGAGGGAGGACTCAGGGAGGGACCTGGACTCCAGAACAGGGACAGCGCACTGAAACCTGCCCCTGCTGTCAGCCCTGTGAGGCGTGTTTGTGCCAAGTCCACAGGCAGTGTGTCAGGACGTCCGCATCCAGGTCTGACAGAAGCGGGGGCCATGGTTTAAAAAATGAGGGACAGGAGCTAATGGGACTGGATGTGAGGACCCGGTGGGAGGACATGAGCGACCCTGAACCCCAGAACAGCATCAGGCCTGGGAAGCCCCTGAGTGGGAAGAGGACAAGTGGCGTGTCCAGACTTCCACATCCGGATCATAGAGCGTCTGGGGGTTCGGGTAAGAGGCAGATCAGGGTCAGCAGCAGGAAAGGCTCAGACCCTCCGGAGTCAAGGCGAGAACCCTCAGGGAGAACTGCATGGACCCTGGACCCCAGAACAGAGTCACCGACGGGAAGCCATAGAGCAGCTGTTGCATCGCCACATTTGGCGTTGGATCTCAGGGATGCGTGGGGCGGTCAGAGGGGAAAGGACTCCGGACAGCACAGGGCAGGACCCCAGGTCTTGTTGGAGTCCCGGAGGGATGCACAGTGAGAGATGAGGACCTTAGAGCCTAAAACAGACAGTGATTTTGTTGCCCGTGGGCTCCTTCTTGGATGTCCCCCAAGCTGGGGGGAACATCTGAAGTGTTCTTGACTTCTGCACCCAGGGTCTGAGGGAGGTGAGAGCCTTGGTCTGAGGATTGTGGCCTCAGGTCAGCAGAGGGTGGAGCCCCAAGACTCTGAGGGAGGACTGAGCAGACCCCCACGCAGACATAGGGGTCCCAAATGAAGTCCTGCCCCGGCGGTCAGTCCTGCGAGGCCAGGCTGGGAGTCAAGAAAAGTAAGCACCCCACTTTCTCCCCTGGGTCTCCGCGGGGTGGTGGCGTTGTTCTGCAGGATGCATGCTGAGGATAGGAGAAGGGATAGTTCCAGCACCTGCCGAAAGTAAACGTGAGCACCTTAGGGACAAAGAGTGGACTCCTGCCCCTGGACAGAGGGACCAACCCCCGATCTGAGCTCCTTGTGAACTGGGTGGGGTGCAGGGGGAGGGCGTGGATTGCTGCGTCCTCACCCTCCTCTCCCAGCTGTCAGGCACGTGAGGACCATGCTGGGAGAGGTCTCAGTCAGG
The DNA here is from genome assembly GCF_017311325.1 of Ursus maritimus. Lineage (NCBI taxonomy): Eukaryota > Metazoa > Chordata > Mammalia > Carnivora > Ursidae > Ursus > Ursus maritimus. The sequence continues at coordinate 20,633,658 of NW_024423319.1, forward strand.
TCATCTGAGGAAGCCCTCCTGGGAGACACATGGGAGTCTCTGGTCCTGCCAGGAGTCCATGTGGGGATCCAAGGGAGGAGTGAGTGTCTCCCCACCCTCCCCTCAGGACAAGGGGGGTGGTGCTGAAATCTGGCCAGGTCCTACCTGGCAGCCCTGGGAACCCTGGGTGGAGCCTGTTGGGCTGAGCCCCTCCTCCTCTCCAGATCCCTGGTCTCAGGGAGGGGAGGGCCTGGGCCTGAAGGTCTGGATTCTGGTCAGTGGGTGAGGCAGGGGCCCTGGCCCTGGCCCTGGTGGAGATGGAGGTGAGAAATGAGGGCATGCCTCCCACAGCAGGATCCCTAGGGTCCAGGCCTGCCCTGCCACTTTTGTCAGCCCAAGCGAAATAGGGGATTGGTGGGCCGACTGATTTCTCCCAACTTTTCCTTTTGGTGTCTCCGAGAGATGAGGCCTCAGCACCAGGAGGGTGGCCTCAGCTTCAACACAGGGAGTGTTCCCAGGCCTTCCGTGGTGTCGAGATGAAGCCTTAGAGGCATACCCATCCCAGCACATGTGGAACCGTGAGCGTGGCCATCCCTCCAGATCCATGATGAGCCCTGTAGACCTTTGGCAGGCATGGCCAGATGAGGGCCCCCTTCTGTGGAGTCTCAGGGCTTGTGGTCTTGCTGTGAGACTTTGGCCTCAGGTCCACGGTGGGGGGGAGGGCCCAGGCCCTGGCAGGGGAAATAGCCGTCCCCTGAGAGGCCAAGGTGGGGACCGCCCAGCCTGGACTGGTGGGGACCTCACAGAATTTGACCCAGCCCTCCTGGGAGCACTGGGCCCCGGGGCCGTGCTCGCAGTCTGCTCGCTGAGGTGCCCCTCCTTTTCTCCTCCAGGGGCTTCAAGAACTCGGAGTCAGAGTCTAGGCCTCTGTCTGAGGCAGGAGTCCCTAGGATCGCAGAGCAGGGGAGGCACAGGTGAGTGCCAGTGGTCAAGGTGAGGTCCATGATCTGAACGTGGAGCCAGGGGGCTCACCCACCCCAACACAGCGGGAACCCCTCAGCACCCAAGCCTGACGCAGCCCACGGTCAGCTCTGGGACCTCAGGCCTCTGCTGGCTGGTGTGCACCCTGAGAATCCGTCCCACAGCTTTCTCAAGGTTCTGAGGGACAGCCTGTGCAGGATGCGTCCTCTGAGTCAGAAGAGAGTTGCAGGCCCAGGAGGGAATCAGTATGCGCACCTTGGGGATGCTGAGGGGATCCCCCACCCAGGCAGAGGGGGCCCCACCGTGCTGCCCTTGGCATCCTCAAAGAGCAAGGCCCGGGCTGGGAGGCTGCAGGTGGCGCACGCACTCCCTCCCTCTCTCAGGGAGGTGAGATTCTCTTCGGAGGGCTGACTTCAGGTCAACGGAGGGAGCCATATCTGGTCAGCAGAGAAAGGAGTTCAAAGATGGGCCAGGACTCAAGAAAAGGACCCTTTGGGAGGATGAAGGGTATGAAAGTTCTCCCCACTTCAAAAGAGAAGGGACCTTATAGGGTCTAGCTTCCCTGTTCTCAGGCCAGGGAGGCCCTAGCAGGGATGGCTGCATGTGGCATGGTCCCAGGTCTGCCACATGGTTGGGGCTGGCGGATCTCAGAGATGTGAGGCCCTGAGTCTGTGGGAAACAGCAGGGCAGCAGAGGAAGGATCCCAGGATCACCCAGGCAGCAATGTGAGGACCCCGAAGGAGGACTGACCTTACCCTGCCCCCATCTCTGAAAAGAAAGGACTGCACAGAGTCCAGCTGCCTTGTTGTCAGCCCTGGAAGGAACGGTCAGCGGTGGCCCTAAGTGGCACGCTCACTTGTCCCATGGGCAGGAAGGTGAGGAGTCCTCGAGGAGGTGAGGTGTTGTTCTGAGGGGCACATGGCATCTGTCTCAGGTTGGGGGCCAGGAGGAAGGGCAGGCCCTGGCAGGAAGAAAGATGAACCTACTGAGAGACTGAGGGGGTCCCCACACCAGGACAGGGGGGCCAGGCCCCACTGCCAGCCCACTGTGATCTTGCTGGGGGTGGGGGCCTGCATGTGCTATAGATACATTTTGGTAGCAACCACAACAGGGCCGGGGGCGGGTGGGGGCATTCCCCAGGACAATGAATCTCACACACCCACAAAGAGTCCATGAGTTCAACAGAGCTCTGACACTCTCTGTGCAGAGATCGCATCGCATTCCACAGAGTAAGTGCTCAGGCCCACAAGGGTGTCCCACGCTTCAGTGGTCACTTGGCAAGCCCTGGCTTGTTCTGGGTGCTCGTGACCCAAAGGCTCTAAAGCAGAGGTTCCCAGGACCCGTCCTCCGGTTCCCTGAAAGGGCTAGAGCAGCTCACAGAACTCAGGCACACAGGTCACTTACTAGATCCCCAGCTGATTGTAAAAGGATGTAGCTCAGGAACAGCCAGACACAAGAGCTGCACAGGCCCGGGCAGGTGGGCAGGGGGGCAGGCCTTCCATACCCTCTGAGTGCGCCCCTCCCCCCACATCTCCATGTCACCAACCTGAAAGCTCTCTGAGCCTGTCCCTTTGGGGTTTTATGGAGGCTCCCTCACTCAATCCACGGCCGTCCCTGCCCTCCCCAGTGGTCAGGGGGTGGGGGGACTGAAAGCCCCCCCCCAACCACCTGGTTAGTTCACTTGGCAACCAGCCCCCATCCCTAGGTGCTTCCCAGAATCACCTCACTGACAAAAGACACCTTTATCAGTCCCCACACTTAGGAAATTCCAAGAGTTTGAGTGCAGAGAGCCAGGAACCCTGGACAAAGAGCAAATCTGTATTTGCTTATAAATCACAGTACCCAAGGTGCCTTTTCAGGCTCTTTGGAGCTCTCCGGGAGGTGGGGAGCATGCTCTGAGGGGACAGCATCAGGTTATCCGAGGAAGCCCGCCTGGGTGACAGGCAGGAGTCCCAGGTGAGGACCCGAGGGAAGAGAGAGTGGACCCCAATTGCCAGAACAAGGAGGGGACCCCACAGAAACCTGGCCTGCCCCTATTGACAGCCCTGGGAACTCTGGGCGTGGCCAGTCTGGCAGAGTCCCTTCTTACTTCCAGATCCCTGCTCTCAGGGAGGCAAGGGCCTTGTTCTGAGGGTCTGGACTCTGGTCAGCTGAGGCAGGATCCCGGGCCCTGGCAAGGGTCAAGGACCCAGCAGCCCCCTCCTTCCCAGGCACCTGGGAGGCCCTGGGGAAGTGTGGTCAGATGTGGATACCCTCACTTCCTTCTGCTCAGTCTCAGGGCTGTGTGGTCTTGTTCTGAGACTTTTGCTTCAGGCCAGCAGAGGGGTGGGGCCCAGGCCCTGCCAGGGCACAGGTGAGTCCCCTGAGTGAGCAGAGAGAGGACCACTGCCTTGAAAGTGGGTACCTCACAGAGTGAGACCCAGCCCTCCTGTCTGCACTGGGGGCCCGGGGCTGCACTCCCAGTCTGCACCCTGAGGTGCCCCATCCTTCCCTCCTGCAGGGGACTCAGGAACTGGGAGGTTAAGGCCTTGGTCTGAGGCAGGAGTCCTAAGGTCGCAGAGCAGAGGAGGCCCTTGACTTCTCCTTGAGTTTCTTAGGGGACAGGCTGCCCAGGAGGAGAGACCCATGTGAGGCCAGAGAGTGCCCATAGAGAGGAGACCCAGAGTCACCTTTGTCAAAGCTGCCAAGGGTGCCTTCCTCAGCTGAGGCTCTTCACACTCCCTCTCTCTCCCAGGCCCTTGGGTCCCTTCGCCCCCACCTGCCCACACCGGGTGCCTGCTGCCAGACACAAGTCATCATGCCTCTGGGAGAGAGGAATGAGCTCTGGAAGTTGGAGGAAGATCTTCAGGACCCAAAAGAGGCCCAGGGCCCGGTAGATGCACAGCTGTATGGGGCTGAGGAGGGGGAGGAGGCCCTATCTCCCTCCTCCTCCCCCTCCTCCACCTCTTCCTTCTCCTCTAGCTCCTTCTCCTCCTCTCCCTCCTCCTCCTTCTCCTCCACTTTCTCCTCTTTCTTCTCCTCTTCTTCCTCCCCCTCCTCCTCCTCTTCCTCCTCTTATTTTGCCCTGTTCCCTGCTACCCCAGAGGAGGGGTCTGCCGATGGGTCCCCAAGTCCTCCTCAGAGCCCTCTGAGTGCCTGCCCCTCCCCCAGTGCCATGGCAGCCTCTCCTTGGAGCCTGTCTGAAGACAGCTCCAGCAGCCTAGATGAGGAGGGGCCTGGCACCTGGGGGAAGCCGGAAGTCGCCCAGCCCCTGCTCCAAGCAGCACTCCACCGGAAGGCGGCTGACCTGGTGGCGTTCCTGGTGCTCAAGTATCGCACCCAGCAGCCCACCAGCCAGGCAGAGATGCTGGAGGTGGTCGGCAAAGATGACCAGGACGCCTTCCCCGTGATCTTCGGCCAAGCGTCCGAGTGCATGCAGCTGGTCTTTGGCGTGGATGTGAAGGAGGTGGACCCCAGCGACCACTCCTACGTCCTGGTCACCGTCCTGGGCCTCACCTGCGGTGGGCTGCCGAGCGGTGAGCAGGGCATGCCCAAGACCGGCCTCCTGGTGGTGCTCTTGGGGGTGATCCTCCTGGAGGGCGACTGTGCCCCCGAGGAGAAGGTGTGGGAAACGCTGGGGGTCATGGGGGTGTACGCCGGCAAGGAGCACGTCATCTACGGGGAGCCCAGGGAGCTCCTCACCAATGTCTGGGTGCAGGAAGGGTACGTGGAGTACCGGCAGGTGCCCGGCAGCGACCCTGCCTGCTACGAGTTCCTGTGGGGTCCCAGGGCCTATGCTGAAACCAGCAAGTTCCAAGTGCTGGAGTATTTGCTGCGGGTCAGTCGCGGGCAGCAGCCTTCCTCCCTGGCCCTGTCTGAAAAGGCAGTGAGCGATGAGGAAGAGGGGGCCTGAGCCCCAGGGGTGGCCAGGCCCTTTCCAGGCTTTGGTGGGGCCGGCAGCTTCTCCTGCGGGATGCTGGGCAGGAAGTGAGGCTGCTTGCTGGTTTTTTCCTGTTAGTGTGTGTGTGCGTGTGTGTGTGTGTGTGTGTGTGTAAGAGGCAGCCCTGGGCTTTCTAAGGAGTGCAGGGCCAGGGAGGGTTGGGAGAAGAAAGCGGGGCAAGGAGCCTCCTTGGGGGGGATGGGAGGGGGCTGTTCTCTGTGATGACTCCCACATGCAGAGCTTGGTGTCCTCGAGGAAGCTCTCCAGTGGGGTTCCTTGGCATAGAAGGTTTCATCCGCTTCGGCGGCTGAGTGTGTGAGTGACATCCTCCTCACCCCCCCCCCACAGCATTTGTCCTTACCCAGTTCAAGAGTTAAGAGTTTTGTCATGTCCTGGAAACCAGGTGGGACCCCTTGCCTCCTTCTTTGGGCTCTGGACCAAAATCACAGGGCATTGGTCTAAGGATGGATTGAAAAGGTGAAAAAAGGAGGAGTGAAGTGATGGGGTCAGGAAATAGAGAAATAAAAGGGAAAGTTTGTTGGTTCTTGCTTCTGATGCTTTGCTGTCTGTCACTGTGCAAATGCTAAAGGCACACGCAGATGTGTGCTCCTGCATTGGCTTGGTCCTTCACGAAAGGAGGAGAAACGTCCTCTCAGCACAGAGGGAGCCCTGCTCGCCGGCTCCTTGATTCCCGGATAGGGCTGAGCTCTGCTCTCTGGAAGGCACTGTGGGTGAGCAGTGAGGACACTAGGAGAAGCAGGACCCGTCCCAGGCATAGGGGACTCTGTCCAGCAGCCACGGTGCTGGCAGGAAGGTGGGGAGGGGTGCCCTGAGACCTGCAGAAGAAGCAGAAGAAGGAAGAAGGGGTGCGGCTCCCGGGGCGAGCACTGCAGTGCAGACGCCCTGAGTCCTGGCGGCTGGGGTGTCTGGTCAACGTGATGGCTTCTGTGCAGCTGATCACCAGGAAGCTGGGGTGTGACAGTGGTCCTACTTGGAGAAGGGGTATCTTAGGTGTGGGAGCAAAGTCGGAATGGATAATTGCTCTGAGAATACCCACTGGACCCTAGAGAAGACAGAGCACTCTCTTGTGACAGGACGGAAGGATGTTTGCTCCCTTCCAACTGCACCAGAAATTTTGAGCACAAGAAAGAAAGTTTTGTTGCCTTTCCAATGCAGGGTCAGTGGAGAAATCGGAACCCTTGTACACTCCCGTGGGAATGTAACCCAATAACAGCTGCTCTGGAAAAGGGTGTGGCAGAGCCTCAAAAAATTAGAAATGGAAATTACTGTATGAGCCAGCACTCCCAATTCTGAGCATACAGTTAAGGACTTGAAAGCTGGGTCTCAAAACGCCTTTGTGTACCCGTGTTCACATGGTGCATAGTAGGTCCAATGCACTTGGGATCTTGTGATTTATAAGGAAGACACATAGTTGGTCATTCAGTGACCAAGATACATTTCTCATATATATTTGGTCTTGTTCCAGAGTCCTGACTCTGAGCTCCCCAAGGCCTTGTCATTCCAAAGTGTCGAGAGTGATGAAGGTGTCTTTTCTTTTGTCAGTGAGGTGACTCTGGGAAGCACCTAGGGATGGGGGCTGGTTGCCAAGTGAACTAACCAGGTGGTTAGAGGGGGGGGGCTTTCAGTCCCCCCACCCGCTGACCACTGGGGAGGGCAGGGATGGCCATGGATTGAGTGAGGGAGCCTCCATAAAACCCCAAAGGGACAGGCTCAGAGAGCTTTCAGGTTGGTGACATGGAGATGTGGGGGGAGGGGCGCACTCAGAGGGTATGGAAGGCCTGCCCCCCTGCCCACCTGCCCGGGCCTGTGCAGCTCTTGTGTCTGGCTGTTCCTGAGCTACATCCTTTTACAATCAGCTGGGGATCTAGTAAGTGACCTGTGTGCCTGAGTTCTGTGAGCTGCTCTAGCCCTTTCAGGGAACCGGAGGACGGGTCCTGGGAACCTCTGCTTTAGAGCCTTTGGGTCACGAGCACCCAGAACAAGCCAGGGTTTGGGACTGGCAGGAGCGGGGCTGGGTGACCTGGTAGGACTGAGCCCTTAACCCTGGGGAATGTGCTGCTGTGTCTGGGTGGAGAATGGCAGAAGTGAGGTGACCTCTGGCTGCGCAGCTGGAGCCAGCCCCCCCCCCCCAAACCGGCTTTGTCACACTGCTGTCCTGCTGCTCCCAGGCCCTGCAGGCAGTTTGCATTGTCAGTCTTGTGGCAGCTCCAGGGGCAGCACAGGAGCGTCCTCAGGAGGGGCAAGGCTTCCAGGAGCAGGCTTCTGGAACACCAGGATCACAGAGCCCTACCCCGGCCCTGCATGTCCCAGGTGTAGGGCTTGTCTTTCCTCTGTGGTTACAAAATCAGTGCGTCCGTTCAGTAATCAACCTGCATTGTTTCTGTCACCCCCTCTTCTCCCCCAGACCCTTTTGTCTGGAGGGCTCCTATGCGGGAGGGACTAAAGCATTTTCACAGACCAACACTGTCATCGAAGGGAACCAGAAAGACTCATCATGGTCAAGAGGTGGTCAGGATGACATCCTGAATTTCCAACAGTTTTTGAAACGGGTGTACATACCCCTTTTCCTCCCGCTCCTTTACCCTGTGAGAGGGAGAGAAAAGAGCAAGGCCTTCCGGGGAAGGCGGAGTGAAGGCCCTCACAGCTATCACAGCCGGGTGGGCGCAGCAGGAGCAAAGGGAGGGACCCAGGCAAGCAGTCCTGGTAGCGGACTGCAACTAGCCAGGCTAGGCCTGCCCGACGAGTCCGAGGCAGAGGGGTCTGAGTTGGATCTGTGCAGAGCGCATGGAGGCCTCACCAGTGACGGGCCTTCCGGGGACGTGCGGCTTCCCTGGGCATGCCGAGTTCGGAGTGCGCTCAGTGGGCCGTGTCAGAAATGCCACGCCCACGGGCAGCTCTGTCTCACTTGGTCGCGGGAGACAACAGGCCCTCTATCGTGCACATCTGCAAGGGACCGTGACGGTCCAGGACAGCAGCCAAGATTTGTGGACAGATTTGGACCCCACAGAGGGGCGTCCCCAATCTGCAGCAGTGCCAGAGCTCATGATCTGTTCGTGGAGCTTTGCCTGCTTTCCTTTCAGCACAGCGCGTGCTGAGGTGGAACGGGCCCACCCACAGTGGATGCTTTCAGGTTTGGGCTCAGCGTTCAAGCCAGCCGACGAGGCTTTGTGAGTTCGGGGTCTAACAAAGTCAGTGGCTTTCCTGCGCAAGGTCAAGGCAATGCCAGGCCACACAGCGGCCGCCCACGTCCCCGTGACGAACAGACGCTTTCCGAGGCCTTTTTGCCTTGCCATCCTTAGTGTCTCCCCAGCTGACTGCTGAAAACCCTGCACCTCGCCTTGGAGCAACATCAGCCTCTAAGGGTCAGACCCGTGATTTCCCAAGAGCTCCTGAGCAAACGGCGGGGGGCTCCAGGGCTTGGGGACAGATCTGGGAAGATGACAAGACCAGGAGAGGCAGCAACACACAACAGGCTCTCCTGGGTGACGCCTGAACAGAGTCCCATTACAGGGGAGCCCCTCACAGCGTGAGACTGCCCAGGGGCTCATGGTCAGGGGGGCTCGGGATGCAGGATGGGAGTGCTATGGTCTCAATGTGTCCCCCCCTCCCCCAAAGACATCCCTTGAAATCCTAAGCACCAAACGTGATGGCGTTTGGAGGTGGGGCGTTTGGGTGGTGTTTAGGTCAAAAGAAGGTGGAACCCTCGTGGATGGGAGTAGCACCCTGTAGAAGAGGCTCCAGAGGGTTCCGCAGCCCCTGCCACCGTGAGAGGACAGGGCGAGAAGGTGGCTGCTGGGAACCAGGAGGAGGGCTCCCACTTCACCCTGCTGGCACCTTGCCGGCACCTTGCACTTGCAGCCTCCAGCACCAGGAGAAATAAATGTGCCTTATTCCTAAGCCACTCTGGCTGTGGCCTTTTGTCACAGCAGCCCAATGGGCTAATGGACAAAGGCCAGCGAAGGAGCTGCTCGCAGAGGGGGCTCAGCTCAGCAGCTTGGGGGACCGGCTTGGGGTCTGAGAACCACAAAGCTCTATCTTATGTATTCCTAGCAGACGTGGGGTGAGGTTCGGTGGGCTGCGGCAAGCAGGCAGGCTCCAAATGGCCCAAGTCTGCTGCTTTGAGCTACATTGGAAACAATGGCCAACATGAAAGAAAATTTGAGTTGGGTGCTGGGGGCTGTTGGAGCCCACGGGGGGCAGTCTGCTGTGATGAAATCCACCACCTGGGGACCCGTGCACACAGGACCTGTTTGGCTCATTTGGGGAACACGGCCTGAACCCTGCTTTTCCAGTCTCTAAAAGTCTGTCTCTCGGCAGGCTGCCTCTCCCTCCCACGTGTTCCTCCCTTTCCTAGGGGCTCCAGCAGGCAAAAAGCACCAGGAGATGGGTTCTGTCTCCAAGCTTCAGAGTTCACAGCAGAGAGAGACATTGGTGGAGTGACCTGAACGCCACGGTTCCCAATGGGAGAAGGTCCCTGAAGGAGACGTGTCTGCTACTGCAGAAAAGGAAGCCAGTGGAAATCTTGAGAATCCAGGTCCCCATGCACAGCAAGGGAGGGAAGCTGGCTGGGAACCAGGCTTGCACGTGGCTCCTTTAGAAAGGCACGTGTTACCCCATGGCCCCATGTCATTTTTAGCCTCTCAGGATGTGCTTCCCGGTGTCCCCTGAGCCTCAGACAACTACAAAAATGTGACACAACCAGACAAGAAAGACTCCTTTGCTGCGTGTCCCCGCAGCGAACGGGAGGCTTCATGGCTTCAGGGCAGACAGAGGGGTCTGGCTCCACTTGCTCAGGTGGAACCTGGGCCCTGCACTCCGCCTTGCACAGCCTAGGTTGGGCCTTTCCTGATACCTGCCCAAGAGACTGTGGTCCCGAGAAAAGGCCCAGACCCCAGGGAGTGCTCAGCATGGCCACCAGGAGGCAGGTGTCTTCCCTGACAGCCCCTACTGCGCTGGTACAACACAAAGCTATTTTCCAGGATGCTAAAGCCCACCCAGCTCCTGCTGGGGGGCACAGAACTTTCGGGGACCGGGTTCACATGGTGGTCTCTGCTGTCCTCAAGGACCTCCTTCCTAGTCTGGAGGGGGAGACGGGAGCACTTCGACTGGTATTGCCTGCGGGTGTTGGGCTGGACATGGGAGCTCCAGGAGGGGAGCCCTGAGGAGGCCAGGGCCCTGGAGGAAGGCATTCCCAAGGCAGCAGCCTTGAAGCAGGGCCACAGGAGGGGGCAGCACGGGGTCCACCCCGACAGGAGCTCAAGGTGCATCAGAAAACAGTGCTGGTCGACCCAGCAGGGGGCGGGAGGGGGCCGGCCAGGGGCCGGTGCCCCCCACACCGTGAGGGAAAGCCGCTGGAGGGCTGCTGGGCTGGCGGGCACAGGCCCGGGTAAGGCAAGAGCAGTGGCCAGTGGGGCTGGAGAAGGCGGGCCTGGGATGTATGTCCTGGGCCTGGCGTCTGCAACAGATGCGTTCCTTCTGCGCCGTGGCTGAGAAAGTCCCTTCAGGTGTGACCTGATCCAACTGCAGGGGGAGGGTGGTGCCTGTGGGGCATGGAGACCAGGAAGGGGGCAGCTCCCAGGACCCAGGGAGCAACAGAGGGCTTGTAGGGCGGGGCCCGGAGGCGGGGGCAGCAGGCAAGGCCACAGAGCCAAGCATCCTTGGCGGAGGCTCCGGGTCTTGGACCCCATAGCCCAGCGCTGGGCACTTTGTCGATGGCCACAGGGCTGTGCAGAAGCCGTGGCGAGCAAGCCTGACATCACTTTCCCTTCGGGGTCGCTGTGCTCATAGCCCACTCAGCTGTGGTCTGCTGGAGTCGCCTGCCTGGGGCTTTGGCCCCGTGTAAGGCGGCCAAAGTCCCAGTCATCTCTGGGGCCTTTGGAGCACCGAAGAGCAATCATTTCTCTCAAAGGGTCTTGAGCATGGAAGCTGTCTAAGAAAGACTGTCTCAGTGGCGGCCACAGGTCCTAGGGTTGAAATGCTGGGAGTGAGAAGGCCTCGCTGAGGGAGGCTGAAATTTCCATCGTGCCCTCCCACTAGACTGAAGACAGCACTGTGGATGTTTCCTCTTCAGGGGACAAGATGAGCCTGCTATCCTAGATTCCTAGCCCCAGTGGAGATGTGGGGACTTGAAACAACGTTAGGCAATGGTCCTACAGAAGACTTAGGACCTGAGAGTGCCTAAATCAAATCAAATCAAATCAAATCACTGCCTGATCTCTGTGGAGTGCCAGACCTTGGGTTCCCGAGTGGTCATCTCTCCCATTTCCCTCCCACCAAACGGTCCGGTCCCTCTAAGTAATCAGCAGAGCTCAGGGGCTCACAAAGGCCACCGCAAGATATCGTTTTCATTCTTTAAAGATCTCATTGAAGAGAAAATTCTTGGGTCTGCAACCGAAGGAAGCTGGGCTGTTTAACCAGAGAGTCTAGGAGCTCCCTTCTGAGAAGCCACCAATGGCATTTAAACGGTGGCCCTTTTTAAAACTCCCACTTAAATCCTTAGCCTCTCGTGGCAGGCCCCTACAGCACACGCCGACTTCTGGAATGAATACTTGGTAAGCTGTCACAAAGCACAAAGACCACGAAGCCAGCCCGATTCTAGACCTGGGGGCTCCATCGAGGGTTCCAGCCTTTGGGCGAAAAGTCCCCTTGGGAGACCTTCTCCCAAACCCTCTTGGTGCTCCCCGTTTAGACACACAGGATTGACCCTCAGAGAGGAAGAATGACTCTCCTTAGTGGCAGAGCTGGCACTGGGAGCTAGGATCCTCACAGGTGGGGCCTTTCCACGACACCAGAGGGAAAGTTAAGAACAAAGTTGTCCAGGTGGCTAGAGAACATGTATCCCCCAAACCACCATCTCATCCTCTCATCTACGGTGAAGGTGACTTTCATTTCGGTTTTGTCCCATCCCACACCCAGACTCTCCTCTATGTTCAGATACTGTGTATTGGCTTCCTCTAGTCATGTCTAGCAAAACGAGCAGGACTTTTCCTTGGGAGTGAGTCTGTATAAAATAGGCCCTTTGAAAAGTAACCCCAGAGCACACAACATTACTCCATGTATCTTTACACATCGAGGTAATGGCGGGAGAGGGACACAGGAGTCAGGGGTGGGGGTGGGCTCAGGGCAAGGGGAGCACGGTTGGCAGGGGAGTGGGTCCGTGAAATGCTTTGTTTCAACAGAACAGAATATATGCTGGGCCCCAAACTCAAGTAATTAAAAGGGGAAGTGCCAAAGGAGATCCAGTTTGCAAGCGGGAGGCCGGAAATCTGGGAGAGCTGAAGCCAAACCACTCTACTGAAGGAAGGAGATTGGGCTTTCCAGGCAGCCTCAAGGGAGGCTGAATCCACCTGTCTGCGGGAGGAGCTTTGCAAAGGGCGAACACAAGTGTCCCCAAAGTGAGCACATCTTGGGCAATGAGGAGAGATTCTATAGGGAACAAATGGAAACTACAGACAATCCCATCGTGACCTGGAGAGGGATGAGATCTGGGGACAAGCGGAGCTTGGCAGGAGACTCTCAAGCACAGCAGAGGCGGCGGCCATTCACTGACGATGCCGGTGCCGTGGGGAACAGTGTGTCTGAGGTGCTGTGGGGAAGAGTGAGGTTGAGGAACAAGAGGAACGCTCCCACCGTGCTCTAGCACAGCCCTACTCTGGGGACAACTTGCCCCAGGGGTGAGAAAACAGGACTCTTTGATCCGGCCCATCGGAGCAGGACCAACTAACCAGCAGGACCAGGTGGAAGAGACCAAAGCAGGAGGTGGGGGGGGGGCAGGAAGAAGAGGGGGCCTACCAACTGAGACTAGGCCGACCAGACCGCTAGTGACTGCCATCTTCTGAGAGATACAGTCCCCCAAGGGCCCATCTGACCCGGGCGGACTTGGCGGTAGCCAAGCCAGGACTCACCAGGGCCCGGCCCTTGAGCTAATCAGAGAGGCCAACCACAGGTCTCCCCCGTCCTCGGGGAGTGGGAGTGGACCTAGGATCGTGTTCTCCCTACCCATCCAGGGCCTGGCCCTGTGAAACAATGTGCCTGGCTGTAGACGGAGGCTTTCTGGGGAACTCAAACCATACTTTTGTATACTTGTAGGAAAGCCTATACCCCTCCCCTCCCCCACACTTGGCCAGGGCTCCCTCTCCAGACCAGCTCAGAGCCACCTTTGTGACATCACATGACAAATAAAGAGGGCGATGACTCGGGCACCCGGTTGCCCCACTACGAGACTCTAGAATTTTGTGAACGGTATATATTGGGCATCCCTGTACTGGCCAACGGCATTTCTGACTCGAGAGTCTAGTGAGACGGTCTCGGGGGGGGGAAATGCTCCTGATCTAGACTAGCTCCATGGCTAGTCAGAGTAACGATGAGATATACCAAGTCAAGCTGGCTCCACCTGATGATGGGGAGTCAGCAATCGAGGCCCCATCCAGTTCCTCCCTGGATCTAAATTTGGATTCCATGGAGGTTTTGGAGAACCAGGAAGACCCAGCTGTGAGTCGAGATCCAGGCCCCCAAGACAACCCACAGCCACAGGCCCCAAACCACGGTGCCGCCAACGTGGGAGAAGACCTCTTCGGGCTCCCCTTCCCGAGAAAGCTCTGGAGGATCGTGGAGGACGACGCCTTCCCGTCCGTGCGCTGGAATGACGACGGCAACACCGTGGTCATCGACAAAGACCTTTTCCAGAGGGAGATTCTTCACCGGAGGGGCCCAGAGAGAATCTTTGAAACTGACAGCTTGAAGGGGTTCATCCGCCTCATGAACCTGTACGGGTTCAGCAAACTACGCCCAAACAACCCTTCGGTTTACTCTCCAGGGAACCAGAGAATGATGGTAAAGTAGAAAGTCCTTGTGTTTCCCAACTTTTCTGTCCTTCCAACCCCTTCCCTAGCAGGCCCAGATGAATGATCTCCCGAAAGGGTTTAATTTCCAAGCACAACTTTCTTTCTCAGACACATTATCGAGAGATGAGAAAGGCTAGTCTTTCCTACTAACCTACAACCCCCTTAGGGAGAGAGTGCGGCTATGCCTAAACAGAGGCCAGGGAATGTCAAATAGGTACGTGAACCCCGTAACCTATGCGTTCTGTGTCGTTCGTGAGCTCAGGCTCTGGGGCACGATGAACCTCTCAGGCAGCCTCAAAGGATCTTTTCTCCATAGTAGAACTAGACCATTATGACTGTCGGGGGGCGGGAGGGGGGGGGAGCAGCCATGGCGGTGGCGGCAGGGGACAGGATTCTTTCCTTCCAGAATGACTAAAATGACGAATCTCGTTTCAGATGTACCGCAACTCCAACTTCCAGCGAGACAGGCCTATGCTGCTCGAGAATATTCAGAGAAAAGGTGACCTGAGAACTGGCACCGGGTGGTCAGGGAGCAGTGCAACACCGCCGAGGAGAAAGAAGCAGGTAGCAGCTACGAGACGGTCCCCACGAATCCATCACAAGGAATCCACCAAAGAAGACAAGGCGGCCCCCAAAGAAGCCCCAAGTGTTCAGGGACCCAGTGGCACCCGGTCCTTGACCTTCTCTGGTATTTGGTCCCTGAGCAGTGTAGCCGGATATGCCATGGAAAATCGTGGCCCAAGTGAGCAGGGTGGCCCAAGTGGGGAGGGCACCTCCAGGAATGTGATGTTTGCGCCCCCGGCTATTGCCGGAAGGGACGGCGCAGGGGAGCTGCCCACCGCCCCCCTGGTTTACCCAGATTATGGGTCGGTGATGTCGCTGTACAACACCTGCTATTCCATCCTGCTGGCTGCCCTTTCGGTCATGTCCCCAAACGAGGCCCCCAGTGAGAACGAGGAGCAGGAGGGTTCCTCAGATTACAAGTGTGCACTCTGCGAACACTTCAAGGACAATCCGGGTCCCTAAGCTCACAGGCCACTGGTGACAGATAAAAATCACCACCATGTAACCATGAATCTATTTTTGGCTTTAATAAAGAAAAGCAAAACTCCGCAGGAGTAAATAAACAATCGAATGACAATGGCGAGTCTGTGTTCGTTCTGACTTGCGATACTACACACACCTCATCAGATAAACCCGAGGAGGCTGGCAATCCTGGCCCAGGACGGGTTTTGGCCCCCGTGGGTCCTCTCGTCTTGGAAGCAGCAGCATTTTCACACACTCAGCCAAGTTGCTGGCTAGGGAGTGTGGAGGCAGGCCCAGGAAGATCTGGTCCCCTGAGCCTTGCCTGCCGGTCAGGAGAGACAACAGCCTCACTCCTGACCTTGGCAGTGCCCCCTTTACAGCGTTCACGCAGCTTGAAACAGAAGGGGCTTTCCTCATGGGTCCCCTTGTGATGCCAGCAACTTTCTGATCAGCAGCGGAGCGCGTCAAGCGCGAGAGCCAGGGGCCTTCCGAAGAGGCCCACCGAATAGCAGGGATGTAGGACCCCTGACGTCTAGCTCAGAAGAGACAGGCCGTTCCAGTCAATGGCTGGCGGGCGGCGGGGGTGGCCCATCATCCTCATGATAGGTAACAATCACTAGAAACGTTGCTAAGAAACACACAAAACCAACAACAAAAGGTTTCCCACAAAATAAACAACACAACTTCACACTCTTCCACCAGTGCTGTATTTAGGAGCCTTTCCTCGGACACGAAGTAGCCGTGCGATGTGTATAACACGCACACCTTGTGGGCCATGGGACGCTTTTACGACAGAGCAAGAGTCACCGGCGAGGACAGACGGGCGCTCCGTTTCTCAGTCTGATGTCCTCGTCGCCGTGAATGGGGCCGTCCGTGGCTGGCGACTCCCGGGCCTGCCTTTAGCGCCCGCTCCCAGCCTTCCTTCCCACAACATCCCCTAGATGCTGTTCAAACATTCTCTGACTTTTGACCGGAACGAAGAGGGGGGAGACACTAACCAGTTCTCTTAAAACGTATTTCTTTGTACAATCCAGAAATCAGCAGTACCCAAATGAGTCGCGGTGCAGAGACCTTTATGGCAGCTTTCCCTCACTCCTGAAGGTCAGAGTCCTTGACACTGTCCAGGAGCCCAGACGGGCATCTCACAAGGAAAGTCCCACTGACCTGTCCCCCGCACGGGAGTGGAGAAATCTGTGTCCACAAACAGCACACAGCGGCAGCGCTCTCCGCGGCAGGGCCGAGCCAGGCCAAAGCTGCTGTCTCCGTCTGCGGCACCGTGGTCAGCTCACGGGTCACGGTTTAGCTGGCTTCCCAGTAACCTTGCGTGCTCCTCCGGCCTCCTGCCCCGAGGGGATCAGGTGCTCTGGGATGTCTACCTGGAAGATGTCCTTTCCGCCCTTCCTGGGGATGGGCTCCAGCAACCACCTGGGGTTCGAAAGCGCAGTGAGGTACTTCTGCTTCAGGCTGGTCAGGACAGCTTGATTTTCCAGTTCCATGACCTCATCGGGAGCTAAGTCTTCTGGGCACAGCAACGTTTCCCCAACGTCAACAAGCCCTGTGCACAAAGAGAAGCACACAGTAGTTTTTCCTTCCAGAAACCGAGGCCCGCCTGTTGGAGAACATGGTTATTGAAAGCTACGACCACCAGAGACCAAGAGGGTCTCACCAAGGGGACACGGAGTACACTGGGCCCCTCTGTCCGAGCATCTGCGACAAGCCAAACTCTGTTCAGGGAATCTGGGGTGAGGCCGAGGCGGGGAGAGAAAGGAAGTGGAGGGCCTTGTCCTCAACGACCACACCCACATAATGGGCTGGTCCCAGCCGGACTGCTTTGGGCAGCAGGCAGAGACGAGAAGGGCTCAGGACGCCAGGGGGAACAGGCCACCAGTTCCCTAAGCACTTGGGCAGGTGGCAGGTGCTGCGGTGGAACCTGACCCACCGAGGGCTTAGGGAACCTACCCAGGATGCGGGGACAGTGGGGGTGGGGCATGGCCCACGAAGCCAGGCAACAGCCTGCGTCTGGAGGCTACCCCAACCCACCCCGGGTACTGTGGTCTCCGTCTCCCATGCTCTCTGCCGCGTGTACGCACGCGCACACACAGACACACTCGTGCGCACACACGTGGGTGTACACATACACACCCACAGGCAAATGCCACGTGGAGACTTGGAACCTGTCCTGCCTCTCTGATCAAAAATGGGCACTGAGGCCCAGAGCGGATGCAGGGTTCACCTGAGGTGGTGGGACCTGGGCAATTCCCCCTCCCCCAGCCCAGGGAGGGCCCCCTGCTGCCCCGTTGAAGGGTGTGTTGCTTAAAGAAACCACGGCCCACACACCAAGCAGTCCAAAAGAAAACGAGCCACAAAACTCCCAAGCTCGATCCTGGGGGGTAGCCCTTGGAGGTGTCCGAGCAGCATCTGGCCTATCGACACTTGCCCGCTATCACGCCACGGCCATACTTCTCCCCTTCCCGAAGCAAGGCCTGAATCTGAGCAGGGGTCATCCCAAGCCTCTCCACCAGCAGCTTCCTCCACGCGGCGTCTTCCCAGTCCCTGTGGGCAATGTGGATGGCGATGGTACAGTTCCGGTGGCTGCTCAGCAGAGGACGCCAACGCGTCTCCACGGTCTTGACCCCATTTAGGACAAAACCTGCGTAAGGCTGCCGGAAGGAGAGGCAGCCGAACTTCATCTCCCCACGGCTCCTGGGGCCTCACGTGGCCTGCGGAGACACAGAACCATGAACGTCAACGAGCACCACGCCCAGCGCTCCAAGCTCATGACCCACGGGCAAGACCTCTCCCCAGTGTTCCCCGGGTTGCCCTGAGACCCCACTGACCCGGACGGTGGGGGAGCAGAGAGCCTTGGCTCCTTCTTTCTATCACTACACAGTCAGCAGACAGGCCCCAAGGAAGGGGCCGGTGATCAGGATGACTTGTCCATCAGACGGAGTCTTTGGCGAGCTCACGGAGGAGGGTGGAGACAACTAGAGAAAGGCATGGCCAGGGCAGCATGTGGGCAGTTGCTACAACAGAGGCCACTGAGCCCCAGGAGAGCACAGAGGGGGAGGGGCCCCTGGGTTTACCGACTCAGTGAGCTGGCTCTAGCCCTCTCCCAGCACAGACGGGGCCAGTCCTGGGCTTCGCTTCTTCTCCTGCCAACCCACTCACCCCAACACTCTCGGGGCCCCGGCCCTGCCACCGCTGAGACACTGCAGATCCCCATGCTCCTGGGCTCCTATTCTGGGGCCGCGGAGCACAAATCCTTGGTATCTCACCTCAGCTCAGCGCTGGGGGCGCCCTGTGACCTCAGATGTCCCTGGCAGGTGTCTCCTCCCCACCCCTTTGGGTGCCGTCCTCCTCCGACCCCTTCCTGCCCCACTGCTCCCCACCATCGACACCCCCAATCCCAACCCGAGCCTAGAGAAAGGAAATACAAGAGGACAAACTGGTACCGGGGCACACGCACTGTCTCTACGCCCGGTGCTGGGGATGGCACGAGTCATGCATCATACGATTCAATCCTCAAATAACCCGGTAGAGCACCGCCACCATCACCCCACTCTGTATCTGAGAAGGAGGTGCCGAGGAACAGAGAGACGGCCCATGACTGCAAGGGGATCTGAGTGCACGTACCCCCCTTCCCCGTCCTCGCATCTGGATGGGGGGCAGGTCCCCCCTCCTCACGGCAGGACAGAGCTGTGCAGTGGGAAGAGCAGGGCC
Source organism: Ursus maritimus (assembly GCF_017311325.1). Classification (NCBI taxonomy): domain Eukaryota; kingdom Metazoa; phylum Chordata; class Mammalia; order Carnivora; family Ursidae; genus Ursus; species Ursus maritimus. The sequence goes on from NW_024423319.1 coordinate 20,652,147, forward strand.
CCGGGCCTGAACCTCAGCTGGGTCCCGGTACCTCACGGAGCCTCAGTCTCCGACGTGGCTGCGAGCATCGGGGACAAGGTGCCAAGGGCACCTAGCCCAGTCCATGGCACCTACCAGGACAGTTACAAACAGTGGCTGTCCCTCCTCAGCGGCGGCAGCAGCAGCGGGCCTGGGGCTCTCCACTGAGCCCAGGAGCACCACCTACTCTCGTTCATCTCTGCCCCCAATTCCTGAAGTCCGGATACCTGGCCTCAACGACACTCTCCTGCTTAAGAAAACACATCCACTCTCAAAGATAAGGCCCCAGGATCACAAAAGCTGCCTCGTGTTCACCCCCTTCCCAACCCACCGCCCTGCCTGTCCCCACATGCAGACCCGCGGCCTTCCCTCTGTCTCTCCAGCCGAGCCGCCCTGCCAGCTGCCCTCAGCCGTGCCCTGGGCCCTAGCACTCTTGCTCACTCGAGGACCTGGCTCTGTCTGCTCTTGCTCAGGCGGCCTCACTCCCCCCGCCTGTGAAGTGATGGTCCCGTTTGCAGAGAGCCACACCTGTGTATGCCTCACCACGGGGACAAAGACTGCCCACGCCCCGCCCCCCTCACCCACACATGCCTCCAGCGCCTGCGGCCTTCTCCAAACCTCTGCATGGCACTGGTAGAACAGCAGTCTACACTCGCAGCCTCTACTTCTTCGCCATGTACCGCCCCCCACCTTCCACGAACACACAGGTCACCACAGGCACCAGTGACCCGTCTCGTGCCTGTTCTGTCCTCATCTAACTCGTGGCCGGACAGCCCGGACACCGTTGACCACCTCTCGCTCCCTTCTTCTCAGGCTTGCACGCTGCACGCTCGCCTGCTCCGCCCCCCTTCACATAGGCCATGCCCCCTTCGTCTCAACCTTCCACAGCCAGTAGCCTCAGGTCCCCAACCACCGCCACCCCAAATCCACTTCCGTTCTACCTCTGCAAGTGGCTTCACCACCAATCTGTTGTTCCAGTCCCTGACCTAGCAGCTGCCTGTGCTCCCTTTCCCGCAGCCGGCACTCACAGCACGTGGGCGCCGGTCCCCAAACTACTCAGAGCCTGACCCCTCTCTGTGGTCTCCACGGCCACAATCCTAGTCTAAGTCTCCCAAGGCCCCGCTGCCCTCTCAAGCGGTCTCTCGATCGTCCTCTGCCTCGCCGCGGGCGCCCAGCACTCTCGTGCCCACGCCGTGGACAGAGTCGTTGTGGTACAGGACTGATGCATCAGGCCACTCCCCTGCCAAAACCTCCTAGGGGCCTCCGGTCCCATCCAGGACAGAGCCACACCTCTCGCCACGGCCTAAAGGCCCCACGTGATCTGCACCCCAGCCCCTCACTATCTGCTCTCTTCTCCCCTGTGCTCACCACCCTGCAGCCACAAAGGCCTTCCTTCCATCCCTGGAACATTCCAAGTTCATCCCTCCCTCAGGGCCTTTATAGGTTGTTATGGGTTGCATTACGTCCCCGCCAAATTCCCGTGTTGGAAGTCTCAATCCCCAGTACCTCAGAAAGTAACCTTACACATAAAGAAAAGGTCTTTACAGACCTTTCCAGTTCAGAGGAGCTCAGCTCGACAGACCCTCACCCAGTATGAGTGGTGTCCACAAAAAAGGGTGACGTTGAGAGACAGGCATATGAAGATGCGGGCAGAGATCTACAAGCTATGGGATGCCAAAGATGGCCAGGAAACCACCAGAAGTTGGGGGGGAGGGACAGAACACATTCTCTCCCAGCTCTCAGAAGAGGCGAATTCAGCCGACACCTCGAGCCCGGACTTCCACCCCCAGAAACGGGAGATGATTCATTTCTGTTGTTTAAGCCCCCCAGTCTGTGGTAGTCTGCTGCAACCACTCTGGCCAACTAATTCAGAGGTAGGTGTAAGCTCCGTCCTGGACATCTCCACAGGGTGCACAATGACTTCTCCTTCAAGGGCACACCCAGTACATTCCTTCATGTCTGTACACCTTCACCTATCACCTTTTTCACTGCCTGCGTGGCATCCCGCTGTCGGCTGTCCCACAATTTGCGACTATGCCCTTTACCGATGGAGACTCACAGACTGCTTTGCGCTTTCTGCCACTACAGGGGACAGCACCACAGACGCTCGCTGGCAGAGGACACGTTTAGAAGGCAGCTAGGGTCATCATGGCATGACCTTCGGAGATGCTGATACAGGCCAGCAGACCACCTTCCACAAAGGCTCCCCTGCGTACGCTCCACCAAGCATGGGCAAGGGTTCCATTTCCTCACTCCATTGTCGGCCCTGGGAACCATTACTCTGCTTAAGCTCTACCAACCCAATGGGTGACAAAGGGTCGCCCTGTTCACTGGGTCCGGATTATTCACGAGGGAGGCTGGTTGTCCCCCTGTGGCCTGGCCCTTTCTCTTTCTTCTACGAGGGTACATAAGCGGACTGCAGGTTTGCCTCATGTCTGCCATTCAGTTTCTGGGCCAACCCTTTTCTCATCAGGGCCACAAAATCACAGGGAAAACTGAACTGTGTGGGTGGAACCCCTAGAGGGATGCAACTGTAAAAGCGCCCTCCTGTCTCACCATGCAGAGTACCTGCTTCGTGGTCTGAGGAGGAAACGCCAGTCCACTTGTCTGGGCTTCTTCACCTGCACAAGGACTGGGGTTGGGCGGGGCGGGCGGGGGGAGAAGGAAAAGCCATTAGGTACAAGAGGACAATGTTGGCTAATGTGCCAGAACAGGTTTTCTACTCAGCAAGGCTGGGGGACCACTGGGACTCAGGAGGGCCCATTGGATGGGAAACACCTCACTCAAGGTTTGGTTCTGCTAATCAGCTGATGCCCCAGCCAGCAGCAGAGAAAACCATCTCCTGGAAGGGGATCGTGTTCTCACAGCCTAGCACACCCCTCATCCAACAGGAGAAAGATGACACCAACCCCTCACATTGTCACAGCAGAAGGATTTGGGGGCCCTACAGTCCCGTTCCCCTCAATAAAATCCTGAGTAGGCCCCACTGGGGGGAGTGTGACGGGCAACCAGCTGAACACTGCACAGCCAGGGACCTTGGGTAGGCCACAGCCTGGGGGCCAAGGGGAGGCGGGGAGGGACGCAGTGAGGGAGGGCTGGTGCTTGTGGACCAGCATGCTCCTGTTGCTGCGTGCACAGGTCCCTGGCCTGCACACGCCTTTAGAAGGATGGCGGGCGCTGGGGGACAGGGAAGGGTGGCCTGGGCAGCTCTGCGCGTGCTCCCAGACCCCCCCTCCCAGGTCCGGGAAACCCCAGCCCAGAGGTACCCTCCCGCAGAGGGCAGAGCAGGCCTCAGCAGCATGGCCTTCCTGGCTCCCTTTGCGGCGGGCGGGTCTCCAGGCCCCGGGTCGCGGGCGCGCTTGGCTGACAGGGCTGCGGCCACCGGGCGAGACCGTCCCGCTTCCGCGTGACCCGGCGAGGCCGCCAGCGCCTGGACGACCGCCTCCCATGCCCAGGCGAGGAGACGACGCGAGCCGCGGAGAGAGGACTGAGCGCTTGGGCCGCGTCGTGGCTCTCCCGCCATCGCCGCGCCCAGGCACCGGGGGCCGCTGACAGGTGACAGGCGTCGGCGGTCCCTCACCTGACAGGCTTGCACACACGCCGGTGCCCCTTCTTTGGGGTGCTTCCGCCGGCTCGAACCCGCGTACGCTCACGGAGATGTGGCACATGCCGGGGCGCAAGCACGTAGGCACGCAGCAAGCAGCTACGCACACACAGGCACTGCGTACACACGCACATAGGCGCGCAAGGCCCGGCCGCTAGGAGACGTCGTTGGACTCTTGGGAGCCCCGACTCGTGGGGGCGACCCGGCTGGATCCGGAGGTAGCCACTGGCGGCTGGAGCGGAACCGGAAGAAAGAAAGAAACGGGAAGGGGGGAGAAGGGCGGGTGAGAAGCGCCTGGGGGCGGGGCCGAGGCGGGCTACGGGAGGCGGGGCTGAGGGAGAAGTATGTGGGGACGGGCCTGTGGGTACGAGCTGGGGGAGGAGCTGTGAGGCCGAGTTGGGGGAGTAGCTGGGGCGCACCTACAAGAGGAGGGGGCTCCGGGTGTGGAAAGAGTTGGGGAGGAGCTAGGGCAATGATTGGGAAGGAGCAGGACAGAGCTGGGGGGGATGTTGCGGAGGAGGAGGAGCTGTGCGAAGAGCAGGGTGGTCCTGAGGAGGTGTAGCGCGGGCGGTGTGCAGGGGAATCTGGGGAGGGCTGGGTAAGCGAGACTGGGGGAGGAGCCACAGGAGAAGCTGGGGGACCCCTGGGGATGAGGACCTGGGGAGTAGCAGGGCGGAGCTGAGAGGAGGAGCTGGAGACGCGCGGGGTGGAGCTGAGGAAGTTGAGAAGGCAGAGCTGGGGAGGAGCGGGATTAAGTTGGGGAGGTGGAGGTGGACGTGGAGCCTCGGGAGGAGCTGGGGGACCACTGGGATGAGGATCTGGGGAGTTGTAGGACAGGGTGTGGGACCCTGGAGAGGCGAAACTGGGGGAGGAGTAGGGCGTGGCTGGTGGAAAGCTGGGAGGAAGAGCTGGGGATGAGCGGGGCGGAGCTGGGAAGGGGCAGGGAGGGACGGGCGGGAAGGTTATGATGCGGCAACGGGGTGTGGGGCTGGGGGAAAGCTGGGAGGAGGAGCTGTGGAGGTGCCAGGCGGGGTTGAGGCGGAGCAGAGCGATATCGGGGAAAGCTGGGAGCAGAAGGTGGGGACGACTGGGGCAGCACTGGTGGGGAGCTGCGAGGACAGGACGGGGCTGGGGAGGGTAGGGCAAGTTGGGGGAAAGCTGGGAGGAGGAGCTGGGGCAGGGCTATGGCGGAGCGTGGCGGGCCTGGGGATGCTGACAGGAGGTGCTGGGGAGGAGCGGGCGAGCTGAAGCAAAACTGGGGGCGGGGGGGCGGGCTGGGGCGGAGCTGGGTGGGACTGGTGTTTAACTGGGAGAGGACTGTAGGGGAGCGGGGCGGGTTGGGGCGGGGCAGGGCGGGACTGGTGTGGCGGTTGGGAGGCGGAGCCGGAGGAGTAGGGCGGAACTGGTGATGTGGTGGGGAGGGTCGCTGGGGCGGAGCAGGGCAGAACTGGTAGGGTGGTTGGGTGGAGGAGCTTGGCGGAGCAGGGCGGGATGGTGGGTTGGCTGGGAGGAGGAGCTGGGCGGGCGGGGCGGGACTGGTGGGTTGGCTGGGAGGAGGAGCTGGGTGATGCGGGGCTGAATGGTGGGTTGGCTGCTGGGAGAGGAGCTGGCCGGAGCGGGTCTAGTGGAGTGGCTGGGAGGAGGGGCTGGGTGATGCGGGGCGGGATGGTGGGTTGGCTGGGAGGAGGAGCTGGGCGGAGCGGGGCGGGACGGTGGGTTGGTTGGGAGGAGGAGCTGGGTGATGCGGGGCGGGATGGTGGGTTGGCTGGGAGGTGGAGCTAGGTGATGCGGGGCGGGATGGTGGGTTGGTTGGGAGGTGGAGCTGGGTGATGCGGGGCGGGATGGTGGGTTGGCTGGGAGGAGGAGCTGGGCGGAGCTGGGCGGAGCTGGGCGGAGCTGGAGAGTCGGACCCCGGGAATAGCGCGGGGGCTGAGCAAGGGCGGGTCAGTGGCGGAGGCCAGGCGGTGCCGTTCCGACTCCCGTGACATAGGCGTCCGGTCGCGCCGCATCGAGAGCAACAAAGTGGCAGCCCCAGGGTCCTCCGCGACCTCAGGTGACCCTCAGAATGGACCCCAGAGAACGCGAAGGCGGGGTGAGGGCGGGACCTGTAGGTTGAGTCGTGCACCTGGGCGCTGAACTGCCCGCGCGGGCTCTCCTTCCAAGCCACCCTGGGATGGCCAGCGGGGTCCCGAGGGACGGTCTTCATAGGAACATGTTTCGCAGGTGAGAAGAGAAATTCCTCCTCTGTTCCCTGCTGCCCGTCAGACCTGACGTGTGCCAGACAAAGCCAACTTCCCTGTCAGAGCTGTTTCTTGTCCTCTACCTCTCAGTCAGGGGCTCAACAGTCAGTGTCGCTGTGCTTTGCTCCTGGGGTCCCCTTACCCTCACCCTCCTTCCGCATTTGCTTGGTGACCAATTCCTGTGTCCCTGCCTCGCACATGCCTGATCAGAATAAATTCTCCTCTTCCTGTCCGTACTGCTACCTCGTGGGTTCAGGCTTGCGGTCCGGGGCCGGTGGCTTTTATCTGAGCCTCCCCACTGGCCTGGATGCCTCCTGTCTTTCCTCCTTTTTTGGGGTCACTTTTCCAAAATATTCATGTCACCCCTGGTTCATCTGGGTGGCCTGTAAGTGAGCCTTTCCTGGACACCTTTTACATAGCACAAGAATCTCTTGTTCCTCAGCTACTGCTCTCCCTGCGAAGTTCCCCACCCCTACCAATTGGGAATAAAATCAGCAGTGAGAAGTAGATCGACTGCAGATGGAACTCTTAAGGAAACAAAGTTTCTGGAAGAATGTCTTGTACCTCTGGTTTTCCTGAGTTCTCGCAAAAGCTGGGGACATTGTCCACATGACCCGAGCAGATTTCTAACTCCTCTCTGGCCCCCCGTGTGACCCCAGCCTGCCCTCTATCCTAAAGCACAACTTTGCCCAGGAGTTGCCTGGCTCCTAATGTAGCATTCAAATGTCTGAACACTCTGGCTGGTTGTCCATGTGTCAAATGAGGATAATAAGCAGTTCCCGAATTAGGTGGGATTGGTATGAAGCACTGAATAGGTCCAGCTTAACCATCATGCTAAGCTCCATGAGGCTGTACTCATAACATGGCCTTGTTCAAGGCAGCCCTCCTGTCTCCTTGGGCATAGCTGCCCCTCCAGTCTCATTGCCTGGACTCTCGCCCGGTTCCCAGCACTCAGTGCCTCTGCCCTCCACACTGCTCTCTCTCATGGCAGATACCCTCCCGCACTTCCTGTGGCCTCATGAAGCCTCCCTAACTGTCTGAGCCTGGTTTCAGGGCCTGCTCGTCTTCCTGACAACTTTCAGAAACTTGCCTGTGGTACTAGCTTTTGTGCAAGGTTACTTTGGGCCATTTCTGTTCTGCATGTGTGTGTGTGTACCCAGTTACTACAGCTAGACTGGAATCCCTCAAAACAAAAGGACCCTGTCCACTTCACCTTTGTACTATCCCCAGAGCCTGCCTCTGCCAGTGGAGACACTCACTAGATGTTGACTGATGATGGCAATAAAGCTGACCAGTTCGAGTCATCCGGGGGGTTCATCGACTCGCCACCATGATGAACTACTGTACCATGCTGGGCTTGGTGAATGAGTGACATAGGCCCTGTCCTGGACACAGTGAGTGCTAGTTGGATAAGGAAGGCAAATATGTCAGTAAAGTCTCATTTGAGGTGGGACTAGACATCCTCCACAGAAAAAGAACTATCTGAAGTGCTGCGAGGCCTCAGGGAAGCCAGTATGCACCTCACTGGGAGATCAGAAAGTTTTCAGGGCAGCCTGGGTCTGAGCTGTACATTGAAGAATAGGCAGGGTTTTGAGGTGGTGATACAGGAGTCAATCCTGAAGTCCACTTCGGGCTGGAAAGGCAGGAGATCAGCGGCAGGAAGAATAGCCCAGGCAAAGAAGTGGGCAAAAGTGGCTTCTGTCCTCTTACTTCCTTTAGTCCTTGAATCAACCTGGCGGAGCTAGGTGCTGTTGAATCCACTTGACCCAGATGAGGAAACCAAGAGCACAGAGGGCAAGGGACTTGGCCTAAGATCTCTCACTTGGCTGAGGGGTGGGGAGAGTTGGGATTTAAACTCAGGATCGGCCCACCTGGGTCCCGTGGCCGCCATACAGGTTGGGAACACAGGAAATGCACTCTGAGCCTGGTGCCAGGTCATCCTGCCCTGAGTTATGCTTCCTGAAGGGTAGGGCCTGGCCCTGGCACCTTGAGTGTGTTCTCATTTCCCGTCTGTAGGCAAGGCGCTCGGCCTCCTGACTTCTTCAGCTCCTTCCAGCTGCAGTGTGATTCAGGGACTTTGAATTGTATTTGCTTGCCTGTGAGGTGGTTTGCTCCTTTCAGACTGGAGGAGGGACTTTTGCACTTGAATCAAAGTACGTATTTCACAGGATATTCTTTAATGATGGCTATCAAGAGTCAATTCTGTTTACTCAACTGTGGCTGGTGCTCTCTGGACTGTGAGGGAGGCTTGAATCAAAGGGAGATGAAAGAGCCTCTTGTGCTATACAGCTGCCTGAAGGTGCCACCCTTATTTTCATCCCCAGTGCTCAGTCGAAGAAGTGTCCAAATCAGGCATGTATTTATTTTTACACTCGACTGTCTTGCTGATGGATTCTCCAGAATGACCCCCAGGGTACTGGAGTTTCTGTCACAGGTCTGGCTTGCTTCTAGGGATCTGTGGGGTCAGGGCCATGTGACTTTAAAAACTATATACCCCAGTACTTTGACATCCAGTTCTTCCATATGCATCTTCCTACTGGGATAGAGCAGGGTTGGTGTGGAGATGTTAAAGTGCCAATGTCATCTGTAGTCACAGCAGATCTGCCCTCTCAGACATTTTGATGCTTGTTTCTGTCACTCTTCTCCCTTCCTTCTCCTCCTCTTCCACAACCCTGGCAAAAGCTACTCATTGGTGCACATTCTGTTTGTACAATGGCCGTTATTCATCTCGAATTAATCCCAGTAATACCACTGATTTCCCCTAAAATACCAACAAGACTACTCCTGTAAGCTGTACAGCAGGGAGAGACAAGAGTCGGGGCCAGGTAAGGCGTGTTGCCGACTCACTGGTAGCCGAGTCGTTGGCGCAGCTCTGGGAGCTGCTGTGGCGGCTGGAGTCAAGCTGAGCTGGCATTCCTGCCACGGTCTGCAGGTCATAACTTGCTTGCCCCTGGGTCCTTGTGTTGTGTTCTGGCCCAGGAAGGGATCGCGCTTCCAGGTGCTTTGCCTCGTCCCAGTACCACATTGGATTCTCCTGGTCTCGGGATGGCATTATCATTCTTTTCACTTTAGAGACGAGACCCCTGAGATTCAGAGAGAGGAAGTGATTTACCTCGGGTTGCATAGTTAAGTGACTGATGTGGGACTAAGTAGTCCGCCTCAACTCTGGTGACCTGCTTCCCATACTCACAGAAGGTGGGGTGGCATATGCTATCTGGAAGGCCATTTCGAGCCTGAAAACAGCGTTTGATGTTGTGAGGTGGTATGGTTTGGGAATTCAGTCTAAACCCATTCAGAAGGTTGTCTTTCTTGGCTGCCTCTTCGGTTCTTGGACTGCTCGATTTGGTTCTGTACCTGCCGGTAGCTGCTCTGCCTTTGGTTCAGGAAGCCTCACTCCCTCCCGAACCAGCTCTTCCACTGCCCTCATCTACCCCCCACTCACGTTGTACTGTGCACGTCAGCCACGGCAGAAACATACTTGGCAGTTTGCGTACTTGTGTTGGGTCCCAGCTCAACTGTCTTTGCATTCTAGCTCACGTGCTTGTCCCTCATTCCCAGGTACTTTGGCACACTGCTTGTTTGCAGTTCATTCTGATTTCTTTACCCTTGCTTCTGCTCACATGCTCTCCTCCCTTCTGCTCCATGATCTCGGGCCCAAGCCTTTTCTGATTTGATTTCTCTTCACCTTAACTTTTCTGGACCTAGACACAGATGCCCAGTGAAGCTAATGAAGTTTAAGACTCAGCTTCAAGGTCACTTGCTTGCCCAGGCTGGAAGAGGCCCTAGCATCATGGCTAGTGCTCGTCCTATATGGCTTGTAAAATCCACAAGAAATATTTTTGCTGAAGTTGGTTCGGGGTGCCTCTCTTTCCATTCTGCTGTCTCCCTTACTCTTGCTCTTGCATTGGGTGGTGATGCAGTGGCCGTGGAGGCATATTGGAGTCTGGCTCAGGAGGAGGCCAGCTAAATTGGGATATACTTGGTTTTGATTTAGAGTCCTATTTGGGGCTCACAACCAATTCCATACATGTTTGAGATATTGCTAGCTGCCCTGTATAGAAATAGCCTCAGGAATACTGCTTTCTGTACCCTTGCACCCAGCACTGGGACAAGAAGAGGAGTGTGAGGTGGAAGAGGACATTGTGATGTCGTGCGTCATACTGTGCAGCTGAGTGTGTTGGCAGTGGAGGAGAGTCAAGATTCACAATGTACAGAGCCAGAAGCTAGTCTGCGGGAAGATCTTCCAGTCACAAATCAGATGTGGAACATGTCGACAAACACAAGTTCTGTCCTGTCAAGAATATTCTCAGTGTGTGGCGTATGCAATTATAAGCTACAACGGCCATTTATATTAACATGTGGAGGTGTGTGAAGTGGCATTTTCAGAATTCTTGTGACTGTGGGACTGCGCCTGTATCAGAACTACAAACACTGAGTAGCATACAAAAAGAGTTAATGTAGCTGGCCTGAACTGCTGTCCTTTCAAAAGATCTGCTTGCAATGCTGGCCCTTGGCTGGCTTCTGGGGACTTGACTCTCCATAGGGTGTTCAGGCAACAGTAGACTGGTAAGAGGCTCACTGTGTGTAGACTGTTTATACAAACAATGTGGTTTGTGCTGAACACACTCCTTTCCTTCTGGGAGTCTGAAATTTGGGTACATGCTAAGCAGAGCATTCCTACGTGACCAGCCTTGAATAGAATCCCTGGGCACTGAGTTTGGGCTTCCCTGGGCAGAAACATCACCCATAATACTGCATGTTCACTGAAGAAGGTTGTGCTCTTTGCTTGGCCCCTCATGCATGGGAAGAGAGGAAAAGGAGTCTGCATAGGGGATTCCTCCTTTTCATCTGTTCCTCTTGTGATCTGCCTTATTGTGTCCTTAGTACGTTGCTGTAATACCTTTTAAGTATGAGTGCAACTGTATGCTGAGTCCTGTAAGTCTCCTACAATAATAGACAGTG
>NW_024423319.1:20662995-20682167 GCF_017311325.1 Ursus maritimus
GAGGTGGACGTGGAGCCTCGGGAGGAGCTGGGGGACCACTGGGATGAGGACCTGGGGAGTTGTAGGACAGGGTGTGGGACCCTGGAGAGGCGAAACTGGGGGAGGAGTAGGGCGTGGCTGGTGGAAAGCTGGGAGGAAGAGCTGGGGATGAGCGGGGCGGAGCTGGGAAGGGGCAGGGAGGGACGGGCGGGAAGGTTTGTGAAGTAGCGGTCAACGGGGTGTGGGGCTGGGGGAAAGCTGGGAGGAGGAGCTGTGGAGGTGCCAGGCGGGGTTGAGGCGGAGCAGAGCGATATCGGGGAAAGCTGGGAGCAGAAGGTGGGGACGACTGGGGCAGCACTGGTGGGGAGCTGCGAGGAACAGGACGGGGCTGGGGAGGGGTAGGGCAAGTTGGGGGAAAGCTGGGAGGAGGAGCTGGGGCAGGGCTATGGCGGAGCGTGGCGGGCCTGGGGATGCTGACAGGAGGTGCTGGGGAGGAGCGGGGCGAGCTGAAGCAAAACTGGGGGCGGGAGCTGGGGCGGGCTGGGGCGGAGCTGGGTGGGACTGGTGGTTTAACTGGGAGCAGGATCTGTAGGGGAGCGGGGCGGGGTTGGGGCGGAGCAGGGCGGGATTGGTGGGGCGGTTGGGAGGCGGAGCCGGAGGAGTAGGGCGGAACTGGTGATGTGGTGGGGAGGGTCGCTGGGGCGGAGCAGGGCGGAACTGGTAGGGTGGTTGGGTGGAGGAGCTTGGCGGAGCAGGGCGGGATGGTGGGTTGGCTGGGAGGAGGAGCTGGGCGGAGCGGGGCGGGACTGGTGGGTTGTCTGGGAGGAGGAGCTGGGTGATGCGGGGCTGAATGGTGGGTTGGCTGCTGGGAGAGGAGCTGGCCGGAGCGGGTCTGGTGGAGTGGCTGGGAGGAGGGGCTGGGTGATGCGGGGCGGGATGGTGGGTTGGCTGGGAGGAGGAGCTGGGCGGAGCGGGGCGGGACGGTGGGTTGGTTGGGAGGAGGAGCTGGGTGATGCGGGGCGGGATGGTGGGTTGGCTGGGAGGTGGAGCTGGGTGATGCGGGGCGGGATGGTGGGTTGGCTGGGAGGTGGAGCTGGGTGATGCGGGGCGGGATGGTGGGTTGGCTGGGAGGTGGAGCTGGGTGATGTGGGGCGGGATGGTGGATTGGCCGGGAGGCGGAGCTGGGCGGAGCTGGGCGGAGCTGGAGAGTCGGACCCCGGGAACAGCGCGGGGGCTGAGCAAGGGCGGGTCAGTGGCGGAGGCCAGGCGGTGCCGTTCCGACTCCCGTGACATAGGCGTCCGGTCGGCGCCGCATCGGTAGGCAACAAAGTGGCAGCCCCAGGGTCCTCCGCGACCTCAGGTGACCCTCAGAATGGACCCCAGAGAACGCGAAGGCGGGGTGAGGGCGGGACCTGTAGGTTGAGTCGTGCACCTGGGCGCTGAACTGCCCGCGCGGGCTCTCCTTCCAAGCCACCCTGGGATGGCCAGCGGGGTCCCGAGGGACGGTCTTCATAGGAACATGTTTCGCAGGTGAGAAGAGAAATTCCTCCTCTGTTCCCTGCTGCCCGTCAGACCTGACGTGTGCCAGACAAAGCCAACTTCCCTGTCAGAGCTGTTTCTTGTCCTCTACCTCTCAGTCAGGGGCTCAACAGTCAGTGTCGCTGTGCTTTGCTCCTGGGGTCCCCTTACCCTCACCCTCCTTCCGCATTTGCTTGGTGACCAATTCCTGTGTCCCTGCCTCGCACATGCCTGATCAGAATAAATTCTCCTCTTCCTGTCCGCACTGCTACCTCGCGAGTTCAGGCTTGCGGTCCGGGGCAGGTGGCTTTTACCTGAGCCTCCCCACCGGCCTGGATGCCTCCAGTCTTTCCTCTGCCAGTGGGTCCTCCACATGCCAGCAGTTCAGTGCGGTTTCTTCGCTGCACATCTGTCCTCATCAACCCCGTACTGAAAACACTGGTGAGCCCTTTCCTATTTACACCCCATCACCTCGGGGCCCTGGGACGGCCTTGCAGTGGCACCAGCTCTCTCTGTCCTTATAGGCCAACACTCTGGGTCACTGTGCTGCGGAGTCCCTGTGCCCTGAGTGCACATACTCTACCACGACTCCCTGCCACCTGGGATGTCCACCTCCTCTTCCCCTGGCCAACTCCTGTCCTCCTTCCAGGCATGACTTTAGCATCCCCTGTACTGCCACACCCACGCATCAGGCACTCTTCTCCGCCAGTTCTGGTAGCACTCTGTACATTCCTTCCTACCTCCCTTCACTGGGCTCTCATCTCCTAGGGTTGTAACTGTTCTCCAGCAGTCTGTGGCCTCCTCAGGGGCACCGAGTTTCTCACAGGCAAGGACTGTGTTTTCATCACTTCTGTAAGCCAGGTCCTGGGACACGGTAGTTGCACAGAGAGGACTGCTTCGTCTTCCAGTGAGCTGCACATTTTCTTTGTGGAATCTGTAAGAAACAGGAGTGCTGGCTGTGAGGTGAGGGCCAGAGGGTATCTTCATGGAGTTTAGGCCTCAGGGCTGCAGAGACTGTCTTCTTCAGGCCATGATTCTGTCCCCATAAGACACCATGTGTTCCTTTTAGAAAGTTCTTGCCATTTTCACCCTTGCTTGTCCCCAGGACATCGCCTCTTCTGAGCTCCTGGCAACTGCTCAGTGCAGAGCTCCCTGTCCCCGAAGGCCGGGCTGAGCATTTGCCTTTGCAGTTTCTCATCTTTCTCTCTAGTGTCCTCTGTCCACCAGGCCCCTGGCTGAAGCTGACGCTTTGTAACTGGCCATCAGCATTCCTCTCGGTGCTCACCACTCTGGCTCTGCCATTCTCTTTGGCCCAGATGTTCTCCTGCCTAGCCGATCCTCTGCTCAGTGCGATCCCTATGCACCCCCTTCCCTTCTCTCCTTCCCTGAGCCTGTCACCCATTCTTTCACTTGCCAGGAGGTGCAGAGTGCGTGGTGGAGGATGCCACCGCCTCCCCACCCCATGTGCTTCTTTGACATTGAGGCCCAGAGAGGCTTCCAGTTTGTTCCTGCCACATGTTTTGCAGCACCACTGGTCTGGGACCAGCTTGACCCAAATCCCTGGTTTCCCTCACTTCTTGGTAGGTCTGGTTTCCTCTCTGAAGTACCTTTTGCCCATCTTTCTATTGGGTTGCTTGTGGTTTTTGTACCAACTTGTGGGAGCTCCTTTTTTTTACTTTTCTTTAAAAAAAAATTTTTTTTTAAAGCAGGCTCCACACCCAATGTGGCGCTTGAACTCATGACCAAGAGTAGCAGCGGGAGCTCTTTTTGAAGTGTGCATCCTAATTCCACCTTGGTTGTTTGTGTCTCAGATTCCTCCTCCTACCCCTCAAACTGGTTTCCTCTTCTCTTTGCAGGCCTGCTTTCGGCTCAGTATTTGCACAGACTCCAAATTATAAGTGACCCCAAAGGTCAGGGAGTGCCCCCGGGCCCTTCCCACCGGAGGCTGCCATCCACCCCCAGCCCTGCCACCAACAGTCCCCAAGAGGAGGTGCCCCGGCATCCAGCACTCTGCCCATAAGAAAGGGTTTCTTCTTGTCCCTGTAATACACTTGGTTACTGCTTAGCTTTAGTTCTGTGCCCTGGATTTACACAGGAGAAGCCCTGGGGCAGCTGTGTGGCTGTGGAAAGATGGAGAGCCTTGTTCCTTCTGCTCCAGCACTCCCATTTCACCTCCAGATCCTCATCCGGCCTGTTTCCAAGATGCACACTCCCATAGCCCTGCCTTCCTCTCTCTGTCCCCTGGGCAACTCTGGTTGGTTGTGTCCCTCTCCACATGGCCCAGATCAAGTGGTCCAACCGAAGAACTATACTCATTTCTGGTTTTGACACTGCAAGTGCATGGGAAGAAACTGAACCATGGGGAACCTGCAGACATGGGTGGGCTCCTTGGATGCCACTAGTTAGGTCTGGCGCCTAACAGAATGTGGCACAACAGAGTTGGGACCTTGGGAGTTTCTGTGGGCTTCTGGCATCCCCCACCCTTGCATTTCTATTACAACTTCCTACATCATCTTTCACTGGGGCAGGGAGATGCTCCCTTCCGTGTTTCCATTGCTCCTGAGCTCTTCAGCATTACCTGGAGGCAAGAAGTTTCTCCATTTGGGCATGATTCCCTAGTTCTTTCTCTGTGTGTTTTTTCTTGGGAGATTTTGATACGCCGTGAAGTTGCATTCGTTGCCCACAGAGGGCAGTGTGTGCGCGCATACGCAAAGCTACCTCGACGGGGCTGGTCAGGCTCCTGTCCTTCACAGGGGGAGCATGGCAGGAAGTACAGTGTGCGTTCTGTGGTTAAAAGCCTGGGATTGATCTGTGGCACCCACACCACTACAGTTTGAGTCCAAGCAAATCACTACCTCTGAGCCTCAATTTCCTTCATCTGAAAGATGGGCATAATGTAACAATCTCCTCCTAAGGAGTAATACTACTTTCCAGTACCTCACGGGGGTGAGGATGACACAAGGTAGTTCCTGTGAGAGTAAAGCATTCTACTAGTAATAGACGTTGAAGAGGCGTCTCTGCCCATGAAGGCTTTGCTAAGTAAGAAAAGATATGGGGGTGCTGCCCTGGGCCTTGTAGCCTGCTGATGGGAGATGGGCAGATGCCGAAAACTCTCTAGCTGGTAAAAGAGAAGGAAGAGCAGTGACACCATTGGCCCCCAGTCACAAAGCTCCTACAGGATGTGGCCTGATTGGGGTCTCAGGTGCTATGCATGGATTTTGACCGAAGATGTATAATGGCCCCTGGAGCCAATTGGGAGACATTGTGAACCTACTTGAACTGACAGGGTTTGAGAATTGGGAGCTATATCTGTGCCTGGAATGCATAAAGCTTGGAACCTCTTCCCAGACCTGTGTGGGAGTTGATGCCAGCCTGTTGCCTCGGGCGATCTGCTACCCACAATTCCGTCATCCATAAAGCTTTGGTAACTGAAAGTGTTTTCGTAAGCTTGACCTAAACTCTTTTGGTGGTAAAAGCAAAAGTGGACAACATGAAGCTACTTAGAGAATCCTGAATTTTCTTTATTTCTTTGTTTGTCTTATTATTAACACTTGGTGTTAATAGTCACATGTTTCCCTGCAGTGCTGTCCATGTGTTTGCTAGACCCTGCAAGGGTGTCATGGATTTATGGTCTGTCCACGTCACCTTTCTGAATTCTGAAATTCATCAGGCCCTGAGGTTCTGGATGAGACGGTGTGCACATGTGATGCTAACACCAGTAAGAGCCAACATTTGATGAGGATTTATGGAGGGCCAGGGTTCCTGGGTGTATGTCCTTCCTCCAGCCTTCAGCCAGCAGGGATACCCTTCCTGGGCCAGGCAGGACTGAGGGCCTCCCTGGTCAACCTGGATGGCCAGATACCTCACCTGCCAACCTGTGCCATGATGGGAAATCTCATTTGGTACCAACCACAGTTCCCCATGGTGGACGAACACAGAGCCCAAAGTAGGGAGGCCCCTGGGCAAGCACGTGTGTCCACTAGTCGTTTTTATTACTGACAGTCTGCCCACAGCCTTGCTTTAGGCAGTCCTGAGCCCCGTGCTGTCTCCCAGTGCTGTCACACTGAGTCTGGGCCCACTACCATGATTTTGGGGTACCGTATGATTCAGAGTCGGATTTCGAGATGAAGGTAATGATGCAGGCAGCTGGGTGGCCTCAGATGGCCGGCTGCTGCTTTTGTAGCAGCTCTTTGCCAGTGTCGATGGGGAGGCATGGCTGGAGGACAGCGGCAGAGAGGGCACCACTCAGCCTGTGCCGGTGACTCTTACACGGGCCTCTGCCCGACAAACCTGTGGTCCTCTCTGGACAGGATGATAAGATGCCAGAAAGCAGCTTGCCTGGGCCAGTCTTCACGGGTCTTGTTTTCATTCATCGTGTCTATTTGTTTTCTTGAGGGATTTTTCCCCCTCCCCTCGAGGTATCTTGACTGGAGAGCTCATGTCTTGCAGCCAACATGGGTGAACATTTAGGAGGCGGGGTGGCAAGGCCAGGCGAGGCCTGGCAGCCCGGAGGCCGATGCAGGCAACACGGGACCTGGCACATGGTGAGTGCCCACCGCAGGGTAGCGCTTCGAGGTCACACTTGGCTTTGTTTGTTGTCTCCCTCTTCACCAAAGCAGTACTGAGCAGGGAGCCTAAGTGAGGGAGCGGGCCTGGAGTCCTAGCACAGTCAGTCTTTGTCACTGGCAAGCTGTGAGACCTTAGCTTGCCTCCCTTTTCTCCTCATGTGAAAGGAGGATAGTAGGACCCTCAGCCACAGCTGTTGGGACGTAAACTTCGGGCAGCGGCATCCAGTTCTCACCCACTGCATCCTTGGTGGCTAATAATATTCTCATTAGAATTAATGTGGACCCTGAATTGCCAAGTGCATGTGTCCCTGAGCAAAATTAGGTTTTTCTGCCAGCCGAGATCTGGAAGCCCTCTTTTGCTTGCCCACCTTGCTTCTGTGCCTCAGCGACCCTCCACGTACCCTGGTTGCCTGTGAAGACATACAGTGATCATCATCACGGCACAAGGCTGAGCAGCCCAGACCAGTGCCCCAGCCTGTGGCAGCGTGAGCGACACTGTGGCTAGGAAGCCAGGGTTTAGGTTCTGGCTCTGTTGGCTGTGCGACCTTGAGCCAGTGATGCCCCTTGTCCAAGCCTCAGTCTAAGCATCTGTGTGCTGGAGCCAATAGCCGTGCCCAGTCCCTGGGGCAGCCATGAGGACTCACTGAGCTGAAAATGCTGGAATGGATTTGGTGCACAAAGATGTTGTGGGAAAGAGAAGCAAGACAGTGGTGTTGGGGTCTTTTGTCTCACTTGGTGCCCCCCCCCCAGCTGACAATGGCACAGAAGTGCTGAAAGCCACCCCACTGCCAGCCGGCCAGCTGGTGCCTCTGGGAACTTAGTCTTTAAACAGCTTGTTGTTGATGTAGAAGACAAGTTACGCAGGAAAAGGAAAACCAGAATTCCCCCGATCTTAGTACCATGAAAGCGGTGCCGGGAACATGCCACCTGTGCTCCCTGGAGCCCATCTGGCATCTGGGCTATGCCACAGACTATGGCTTTATAACTGGCAACGTTTTGCTGGCCCAGCCGGCATCTCTCTGAAGTTCACAAGCCATGGTGTGGGGCTCAGATGAGCCAGCAATCACTGCAGCCGTTCCCCCGTGGGGCTGGAGTTGGGCTGGCTGGGTAGGCTGGGATCCGGGACTCCATGGGCCAGAGGCCAGCCAGGCAAGCATAACCTGCGACACACAGCTCCTGTTTATTAAGTGCCTGCTGGAGGCTGGGAAGGGGCCCCTAGGTGATCTCTTTGTGGGATTCACGTTTCCAGGTGAGGCCCAGAGAAGTTTAGCAGTGGGCGAAGTCCACACTGCAGGAGCTAGGGTTGAAATAGCTCAGTCTGATGGCAGAGCCCATGCTCTTTCAACTGCCCCATCATGTGGCCACTCAATCCCCTGCCACTCAAGGCTCTGACCAGAAGTTCCAAGGCTTTGCTCCTGCCCAGGATTCAAAGGCAGCACTTGGGTCCCAAGATTCAATGAAGAGAAATCCCCACTTTGAGGACTTTTGAAAACTTTAAATGTGAGCAACATATGCCCTTCAGCAAGAACCCCCTTTGGTATGCCTGCCACCCCTGAGTATTTTCATTGGTCCCATAGAGACCCTTAGAGAAGTCTCCCATATTGACAGACTTTTTAATGATGTCCAGAAAAATCACATCCCACCAGTTCCACAAAGCGTTAACGCCCACAGCTTCCCCAATGCTACCCTTCAAGTAAAAAGCAGATGACTGCGTGTGCTATACACAGACGTCATGTCTTAGTAAAGACAGAATTGAAATTCTTGGCAAAACCTGTCATCTCTCTCAGTAATTAACCTCGTGTCATAGCAAACAAGGGCTGATTTTCCTCATCGAGCCAGTAAAGTTGCTCTCCTACTACCCTTTTTGGTATAAACTATTAACTTCATGAGGGCATCTGTTGCACAAGGCACATGGTAATTTGGTGCACCTCTGAAGATGTCTTCTGTGCTTCTGTGTTTTATCCCTTGGCGGTGTCATATTTCAGGCTGTCTTTAGCTGTCCCTTCTATCAATGCATGGATTCACGCCTGAAGTGTGTTTCAGAGGACACCAGGAGAAGGGCCCCCGGAGGAACACCACCAAAGCCTTGCAGTGTTTCTGAAGTCTGATTGGTCTTCTGGCTTTTACTTCAGAAGTGCTGGAAGGAGTGGGGGTTGCTTTGGCCATCCATCTGTGGGCTCCCCTTTGCAAGAAGCATCTGCTTGTCAGAGCCTGAGAGTGCAGGCTGGCAATGCCTGGTGGCCTTCTGGGCTCTGCCTGCAGACCCAGAGACCAGAAGCCCCTCCCCTCGCACAGAAAGCCTTCCGCGATGAGAGATGGGAGTCCTTTTTTTATTCCCAGAGAGCTGTCATTGTTTCCCTTCCCTGAGGTTCTTTGTAAAGCTGTATCTGGGGGAATACGCAGAAATTCTCCCTAAATCCAAGCCAGAAGAGGGAGTGACCAAATGTAAACGCCTCATCCAGATGAATGCAACACAAATGAAAAAGAGCCAGTCATACCTCACTCAGCGACAGAACGATGCTTACAAATATCTGATTAGGCATTAACGTTTTACTCATTTTGTTTTAAGCTTATGCTTTACACAAAATATGTATTTTTGAGGAAATGAATCACCTAGGAAACAGTACTAGCAAACAGTGGCACTTGGGCGACCCCTGGTGGAAGCCTTTTAGAAATGCTTTGCTTCCTGGCTCCAACATCGGGAGGGTTGCTCGCTCCAAGCCTTGCCTGTCCACCCAACCTGGGCTGCGCTGGCAGAATCCATGGATAGCAAGATGGAAAAGTCTGGGCTCGAAAAGAAAAAGCGGGGGGAAGGGAAATATTGCTTACAGGATAATGCAAGATGTCCGGAGGCAAATGGGACTGTGACTAATCCCTTCCGTGTGAGAACTTAGTCTCGCCTTGTAAAGTCCTTGGCTCAGTATGTGACCCAGGGTAGGAGCTCAGCAACTGTTAAGGCTGCAGTGATGCCCAGCCCCTCCTCTACCTCTCATGCTCCACGGGGCTTCTACTTCAACAGAATCAGATGCTGGTTGTGGTCCGATTCACTTTCACCCCCTTGGGCCCCCAGCTAGGGGCCAGGCTGTTGCTGCTGCATCACAACCCTGGGGCCAGCCCAGACCCAGGCCTGTCCATCTGGCCCTCCTCAGGCAGTTGGAGAACAGACTCCCAGAGACGCACACCTTTAGACAGCCACTTCCAGGAACAGGGCCCTTGGTGCCCGGCATGTTTGGTGGCAGTCAAAGCCCACATCAGGCTCCTCAGAACCATTTCACACGCCCACAGAGACCAGGGCCCTGCCTGCCTCTTGGCTGAGTCCAGCCTGGGCCACTCTGCCTTCTCATCTAGGTAATTCTGATCATGCTTCTCATTCCAGTGATCCTTTGGAACCCAATAAGCAGTACTAGCCCTGGGGATACAGCAGTGAGTCAAAGGTGCAGAGCCTGCCCTCAAGGAGTGCCCACCTGAAGACTCTGGATCTGGAATGAGAGAGAAGCCTTGAAATCTCCCCTGAATCCTCAGGCTTCTGCTATGGTAAGGTATTGTGTAGTATTGACCAAGGTACTGATGTGTGCTGCCCTCAGCCCCTGGAGTTAGGGCCAAAAGTGGGAGTGCAGTGGAAGTCCAAGGGCAAGGGACTTGTGCTCCCTTGCTGGACTGTCCCCTGGAAAATGCACAGAGTCCTAGAATTCTCCTTACACTGAATCAGCAGGGCTCAGCTGCAGATGTGCCTGAGGCAGCCTCCCGAACTTCCTGTGGCACCAAAGTGGCACGAGAAAGCAGCTGGATTTACCTGTTCCCCCAAGAAGGATGTGGAAATCATGTATGTGTGTGAGAGAGAGAGAGAGAGAGAGACCCTCCAAAGAATGTCACAGTGGAAAGTAGTGTGGACTGCATATCAGATTAGGCTGACCCCGCATTGGAAGCCAGCACGAAGGGGTGCTACCTCAGGCCGGGTAATATTGCAGGCTGTGGTGGCCGCTGGTATGGACAGTTACCAAGGACAAGGAGCAAGTGTGCTTGCTCGCTCTCTTCAAATGCCATGAAACTCTGCCTCACAGAATTTAGGTCATAGCCTGGGGCCAAGAAGGAGAAAATCCTGAATTGCTTGATAATGATAATTGGTAATTAAAAAGAAAACCTTGAAGTAACTGGAAAAATATGGGCTTGACTAGATTAAATTGTCTGTCATCTGATGGAATTAAGGCTGAAGACGGGGCTCCTCTGTGGTAGGCAGAAGTCTATGTAGCCCTCAAGCTTCCTACCCCCATAGTGTACATGTCCTTGTATAATACCCTCCCTTATTGCTTATAAGGAATAGAACATAGCAAAGGTGATGGGATTTTGCAGATATAATTAAAGCCCCTAATCAGTTGACTGTGAGTGAATCAGAAGGGAGATTATCCTGGGTGGGTCTGACCTAATCAGATGAGCCTTTCAAAAGAGGCTGAAGTTACAGCAGTCCCTGGGCTGGCATGAAGAAGCAAACCACCAGGTTGTGAGAGCACCAATGAGAGGGTCGTCTGGCAAGGAGCTGTGAGTAGTCTCTAGGACCTGAGAGTGGCCCTGGGCCAATGGCCACCTGGCAAAGGGGACCTCCACCTTCCATCCACAAGGACCTGAATTCTGCCAAAAGCATAAGCCTGGAAGAGAACCCAGAGCTTCCGATGAGAACACAGCCCCGGGGGTATATTGATTACAGCCTTGTGAACCTGAGCGGGACAAAAGGCCCAGCTAAGCTGCACCCAGACTTCTAACCTATGGAAACTATGAGGTACGAAATGGGTGTTGTTTCCAGCCACTAAGATTGGGGTCATTTGTTGCACAGCACTTACAGATCCCTGTCTTTCCCTCACTGGGGGCTCTAGCAGCTGGCTCACAGGCTGGCTTGGCACCCTGAGTCCTGCCATTATCCTGGGCAACTTCGGTGTCTACCTGGGCAGCCTGTGCTATGCAAAGCCCCTTGATTTCTTCCTCACCTCTGACAACCTCTCTTCCTCTCCACCTCACCGCCCCCCCCCCGCGCCACCCATTCAAGGCCATACCCTAGACCTTTTTGTCATTGGGATCTGTTCCACCTCACATGTCTTAAACTTCAGGAGCCCACTTGGACCAAAACCGGTTCTCTTACACCCTCAGTGTTAACCCTTGTCACCCAAACTGCTTTCTCACTGGCCTTCTCCACTTGTTGTCACTCTTGTCCTGCTGCTGTTCCTTCCTGCCCAACAAAACACACGCACGCGTAGCCCGCGTTGTGCCAACTGGTGCATGTAATTTTCTATCTCCGCCCACCTTCTGCACAGCCCATTCATCTCATCATGTTCAAAATGTTTTTAAGTTGTATTAGTTTTTTGGGCTGCTGTGATTGAGTACCACAAACTTAAGTGGCTTAGAACAACGGAAATGTGTTGTCTTACAATTCCGGAAGCGAGAAGTCTGACCTTAAGGTGTTGGCAGAGCCATGCTTCCTCTGAAACTGCTAGCGGAAGCATCCTTTCTTGCCTCTTCCAGCTTCTGGTGGCTTACTGCCAAGTTTCACCATTGCTTGGCTTGGAGATGCACCACTCCAATCCTCCAAATTCACGTGAATATCTGCCTTCTGTGGGCGCTTATGTTTGTGTTCAAATTCCCCCTTTTTATAGGGATTTCAGTCAGACTGCGTCCCATCTTAATGACCTCATTTTAACTCGATTACCTAGTCAAGATCCTATTTCCAAATAAGGTCAGATGCTGAGGTTTCAGGGGTTAGGACTCTGACAAATCTTTTTTTTTTTTTTTTTTGGTGTGGGGGTGGGAGTAGGGGTACACAATTCAACCCATAACAAGTCAAAGAGAACAAAAAGTGTATAATGCAAAGCAAAGGGCCCGTGCCATACCCCTCAGCATCTCTATTCTCATTTTGAGTATTTCTAGTTTCAGTTCTTCTGGTTGTTTGCCTCTGTCTGGGTAAAACACTATGCTTATATTTATATCAACTTTTTATGTTAACTTTAGACATTCTCAGCTGACTTCCTGTGGTGACAGAGGAGATTATAGTTCACTCATTGTTTCCTCTTATATTTTAAACTTTTGACTGCAGTAATCGATCCAACCAATACCAAAGTACATAAAGTAGTATACTAAAGCCCAGTGCTCATCACTGAAATTTATCAGTTATTGACTCCCGACCAATTTCGTCTCTCCCTACCATTCTCCCTTCTCTTAATATATAGATCACTATTTCCAGGTTTTCTATTGGTTCCTTTGTATCTTTAAATAATATTCCTATGCCTCGATGTTTCTTCGCATCAACTGGGGACCATAACTATCGGTCTTCTACTTTGCAATGATGATATTAATGAGCCAACTCTTTCCTCCACTGCTCTTCTTCCCTTCCTCCTCCCAACTGTCTGACAGTTGCTGCAGGTCAGGTCCCCAGGGGCGAATGTGCAGGAGTTTCTTAGGGAGTTGTCTCAGGATTAACACCTGTTGAAGGGAAGGGAAGAGACTGGATGGATGGAGAAGGTGGGCTGTGATGCAGTCTCAAAACATGCTCTGGTCCATCTCCTGGGGAGCTCTGAAGCTGGCATGGCCTTGCGACGATGAGGCTGTGGGCTTCCTGAGGACTGGTGTGACTTAGTTAAGATGGCTGTTTTCATCCAACGCGCTTCCCGAGGAGGGCTGACAGCAGCTGACAGCACTCGAGCCAGCTAGGGAAATAAGAATCTCGGTCTTAAAGGAGTTCTGAGCAGCGCATCACAGCACCGCCACAGATGTGTGTGTACTTTTCCATTGTTCATTGCTCTTTACCTGTAATTAAGTTTTCTGGGCTTTGTTGCACATTGATTCTCAAAGTTGAAATGCAAACAACTGTGCAGTATTGTGACAGTGGTCATATTATTCCTTACAGTTCAATGTAGGGTTAGGATGCCATTCCCATTTCTTTTTTTAATTGAAGGACAGTTGACATGCAGTGTTATATTAGTTTCAGGTGTATAACATAGGGATCGGACAATTCTATCCATTACTCAGTGCTCACCACGAGAAGTGCAGTCCTCACCTGTCACCATGCAAGGTTATTACAGTATTATTGACTCTATTCCGTATGCTGTACTTTTCATCTCCATGACTTACTTATTTTATAACCAGAAGTTTGTACCTCTTCATCCCCTTCACCATCCCCCCATCCCTCCCCTCTAGTGACCACCAGTTTGTTCTTCTGTATTTGAGTCTGCTTCTGTTTTTATTTTGTTTGTTTGTTCACTGATTTTTGTTTCCGATTCCATTTCTATAGTTAGTCATGACCCCCTTGCTGCTCAAGTGACAGTGTTCAAATGGAATCTCCTCTTTTGTACCTTTTACTTTGGTTCCAAATCTTACCACATTCTCCTTTGTGTTATATTAAACTGTGACTTTCTTTTATAGTTTTGTTTTTCCTGGAATTTCTGACTGAATTTTTATTTGTAGAAGGGAGAAAGAACAAAAGCCTTCTTCTAGCCATAGCCCTAATATCTTTAAGCTTCTTTTTCTATGTATGTCCTGAAATGCCTCCTATTCTTCTTTTTGAAGGTCACTGACTTCTGTTTCAATTTGAACTGGTTGCTTAATATTTGGACAGAAACTTTTGGAGACTTTTGGTGTTTTGTATTGCTTTAGGCACTCTATGCTTTTAGCATGTATTTTTCTTCCAGTGTCTCAGTTATATTATCTATTGGATGCAATTCCTTTATTTTCTGGACATCTTCCTCCCAGTCTCTAACCTTCTGTTTCAATCTGGATTGGTTACCCTCTAGGTCTGCCGCACAGTTGTCACACTGGAGAATTGCCTAAACAAATAATGTATGATTAATAACAACATAATTATATTTAATGTAATTAATATCTATAATTTCCTAATTGTATATACATACATATTAGCTATGGTGGTAGTAGTAATGATGGTGTTCTTCCATACTTCCTTCAGTTGCTAGAGTGTGTCTTCAAGAAGCCTTGGAAGAAAGGGTCAAGTAGGGGATAAGTTTTTGAATTCTTGCATGTCTGGAGAAGTCTTCATTCTCTTCCCTGTTTGACAGTTTGGCTATGTCTAAAACCTCACGCTGAAATTCTGTATAATTTTTTAATCTCTGAAAGCTTTTAGAATCTTTTCTTATCCTTGGGGCTCTGAACTTTCACAAAACTATGCATACCTTGGGTATGCTTTCATTCATTGTACTGGGAACTCAAAGAAGTCATTACAGTCTGAATTCAGTTTTTTCTTTAGCTCTGAAGTTGTTTTTCTAATAGGTCCTTAATAATTTCCTCCTGTCCATTTTTCTCTTTTCCATTTCTATAACTATAGAAGATGTTGGTCTTCCTAATTGACTCATATTTTGTTTCATATTTCCTAGACTGCATTTTACCTTATTGTATTGAAGCACAACGTTCAGTAAAGTGTACACATCTTAGGTGTAGAGCATATTTTTTTTCATGTAATCACTAATCAGATAAAATATTAGAACATTTCCAGCACCCCTATGGATGTCCTCATGCCCCACTCCTCGTCAGTACCTTCCCCAAAAGTAACCACTATTCTGACCTTATCACCATAGATCAGTTTTGCTGTTCTAGAACTTCATGTATATGTAACTGCACACTAGGTACTTTTATTTTTTTGTGTCTAGCTACTTTCAATCAGCATATTTGTGGAATTCAACATATTTGTTGCATGTATGGGTAGTTTGTTCTGTTTTATTGCTGCATCATATTCCATTTTGTGATTATACCACAGTTGGTCTATCCAAATTATTGGACACCGTTGAGGGACCTTTGAGTTGCTTCCAGTTTGGGGCTATTATGAACAATGCTCCTCTGAATTGTATGTGTCTTTTGGTGGCCATGTACTCATGTGTTTTGGGTATATGCATTGGAGTATCATTGTTGGTTCATAGGGTAGGCACGTGTTCAGCTCTAGCTTTGGTAAATACTGCCACAAAGTTTTCCTGAGAGGTTGTATCCGTTCACGCTGCTGCAAGCAAGTAGGGGAGTTTGAAGTGCTCCACGTTCTTGTCAGCACTTGGTGGTGTTGTCCTTTCCTGGATTTCTGTTCTACGTTTTTAAAGTTCCTTTCAACTTGGTTTTTCGATTCTTCTATTGAATTTTTAATTTTGCCATTATAGTTTTAATTTCAAGTGATCTTTCGTGTTCGATAATGTTTTTTCATAGCAATCTGTTTTTGTTTTATATATTCCATATCTTCTCAGATCTTTCTGAGGATATTAATAAAAGAAAAAAGTATTTTTTAAAAGATTTTATTTAAATTCAAGTTGGTTAACATGTAGTGTATTATTAGTTTCGGGGGTAGAATTTAGTGATTCATCAGTTGCATATAATACCCAGTGCTCTTTCCATCAAGTGCTCTCCTTAATGCTTGTCACCCAATTACCCCATCCCCCCACCCACCTCCCCTCCAGCAACCCTCAGTTTGTTCCTTATAGTTAAGTGTCTCTCTCTCTCTCTTTTTAAAATATTTTATTTATTTATTTGAGAGAGAGAGAGTGAGCAAGAGAGAGAGCACAAGAGTAGAGGGAGAAGGAGAAGCAGATTCCTCCCCTGAGCAAGGAGCCTGACGCAGGGCTTGATCCCACGACCTTAACTGACTTAACTGACTGAGCCACCCAGGCACCCCTAGTTAAGAGTCTCTTATGGTTTACCTCCCTCTCTGATTTCATCTTGTTTAATTTTTCCTTCCCTTCCTCTATGTTCATCTGTTTTGTTTCTTAAATTCCCCATATGAGTGAAATCATATGGTATTTGACTTATTTCACTTAGCATGATACACTCTAGTTCCATCCATGTTGTTGCAAATGGCAAGGTTTCATTCTTTTTGATGGCTGAGTAATATTCCGTTGTGTGTGTGTGTGTGTGTGTGTGTGTGTGTGTGTGTGTGTGAGTGTGTGAAAGATATATTCTATATCACATTTTCTTTATCCGTTCATCCATCGACAAACATCTGGGCTCTTTCCATAGTGTGGCTATTGTGGACATTGCTGCTATAAACGTTGGGGTGCAGGTGCCCCTTTGGATCACTATATTTGTAGCTTTGGGGTAAAAACCCAGTATTGCAATTGCTGGGTCGTAGGGTGGCTCTATTTTCAACTTTTTGAGGAACCTCCACACTGTTTTCCACAGTGGCTGTACCAGTTTGCATTCCCACCAACAGTGTAAGAGTGTTCCCCTTTCTCTGCATCCTTGCCAACATCTGTCGTTTCCTGACTTGTTGATTTTAGCCATTCTGACCGGTGTGAGGCAGTATATATTGTGGTTTTGATTTGTATTTCCCTGATGCCGAGTGATGTGGAGCATTTTTTCATGTGTCTGTTGGCCATTTGCATGTCTTCTCTGGAGAAATGGCTGTTCATGTCTTCTGCCCACTTCCTGACTGGATTATTTGTTTTTTGGGTGTTGAGTTTGAGAAGTTCTTTATAGATTTTGGATAGTGAGCCTGCCAGGTGCCCCAATAACAGGTATTTTTGTTTGTTCTTTTTAAATTGTTCTTTTCTTCCCTTAATCATCTGTTTCCTCTAGGGCGAGCTTTGCTATTTCTATTTCTTGTTATTTCTCTGTCATCTTGTACGCCATCCTCAAATATTTAGCCTTTCTTTGTTGTCTGATTATGCTTATGAATGAGACTGACTGGCAGCTCTGTGGCCATGGGACTTACTGATTTGCAGTAAGCCGACAGTTTTGTGGGGGCCCACCAAAATGTCATAATATGGAGAGTTGGGGTTTTTTTCTGGTGGTTTCAATACCCACTCCGGCTTTCCTAGTCTTTCCCACTTTATTCAATTTATTTAGAGAAGAACCCTTCATTTTCCATTCTTGGGTTAAAGGCTTTTGGGCCTTCTTTGGGGAGATTAACATCCACATAGAAACCTTCAATTAATCTCTCTGGTTTAAATCCCATTCCTTCCTTCTACCCTCTGATACCTACTCTCTGTGAGTTGGGGGACTGGCTAGGTATTCTAGGCTATGACTTCATTGATCTCCACTGTGGCAGCTTCAAGAAATTTGGTGGAATTCTTAAGCCGTTGCAGACTCCCTCCCATCTTTTCTTTTCTTTAAATTGAGATAAAATTCACGTAAGACAAAATTACCCATTTTAAAGTGAACAATTCAGTGGCATTTAATGCATTCACAATGTTGTACGATCAGTGCCTCTATCTAGTTCCAGAACATTTCCATCAGCCCCAAAGCAGACCCCATATATGTTCAGCAGTTGCTCCCCATCCCCTTTTCCAACACCTGGCAATTGTCTATGTGTGTTCTCTCTATAGATTTACCTACTCAGAATATTTTATATAAATGGAATTATACAATATGTGACATTTTGTGTCTGGCTTCTTTCCATTAGCATGATGCCTTCAAGAGTCCTCCGTATTGCAGCACGCACCAGGGCTCCATGTCTTCTTCATGGCTGCATCATATTCCACTGTGTGGCTAGGCCACAATTCATTTATCTGGTGATGGACATTTCAGCTGGTTCTAGCTTTGGCTGTTGTGAATAGTGCTGTTATGAACATGCATGTACACAACTTTGTTTGAGTACCAGTTTTCCAGCCTTTTGGGTATATATCTAAGTGCAGACCTGCTGAGTCCTATGGTAATTCTATGTTTAACTTTCTATGGAACTGCAAAACTGTCGCCACCGCAGTTGAGTCCTTCTATGTTTCCACCAGCAATGCATAAGAGTTCCGGTTTTTCTCTACATCTCACCAGCACTTGTAATTATAACAGTTTTTGATAATAGTCATCTTAGTGGGGGTAAAGTGCTACTTCTTTGTGGCTTTGACTTACACTTCCCTAAGAACTGATGAACTTGAGCACCTTTTCCCATTCTTTCTGTCGAGTTATACTGTTTTTGTTCCTTCATGATTACTTTAAAGGGAGGAAAATGCGTGGTGAGCAGAGGGATGTGCCACCTAAACTCCCTTCTGGTGAAGGCCTTCTCGCCCCAGTGGCTGAGAGGGCACCTCCTTCAGAGCTGTCCACCCCTTCGGGGCTTGCCGCAGCTGCAGAGAGCCACCCTGCCCAAGCTCGGACCCCTCCCAGGGTGGCTGTGTTCAGTGACTTACAAAGGTGTTGTATAAATATCTGGCCATCTTGGTCTAACTTGAGACAACTCTGAAGGGATGTTCTAGTTCTAGACTAGCCCATGGGGTTGGCCAGGGCCTGTATCATAGCTCAACTGCCGCTTCTTCCCACTCTCCCTTCTCATCCTTTCTACATGTATTTCTCCCAAAGGCACTCGCCAACAGACATCCTGCACACTTAAATCTGTCTTAGATTCAGCTTTCTGAGGAATGCAACCCATACAAGACAATAAATGCCTATGTCTGGTTCACTAACTCAAACTGGAGGTGGAACCAATAGTTATTTCTTCACTATACCAGGAGAGTATTTAATACTTGCTTATACATATTGTATGTAGAAAGATTGGGGCTGTTTTCTTTGGATGCCCCTATTAAATCTCATGTAGGCACTGAGCTACAGTAATGCCAATCTGGAGACATGGGAGGCCTGGTTTTATGATGCTCTCAGCTAAATATTTTCACTTTTAGGGAAACCAGGTTACTCCCTTAAGAGCTTCTCAGTGAGCTGAAGCCACTGTGTGAACGGCCTTGCTATTTAGGAGCGTGTTTCACATTTTGGTCTGTTGGGGTATGTTAAGTAAGTACTTGGGAAAAAAATATCTGCTGTGTTTTCCTTACATGGGACTTTGTGAGTGAGTCTTCAGCTTTTGCTTTCATGTCTTCTGCATCGTGTTTCCCTCTACTTCTGCATTTCCTCCTCCAAGCCTCTCCGGTTGCCCTGTAAGTTCAATCTCAGCTGTGTCTGTGGCCTCCTGGGCTTTGTTGGAACATGAAAGACATCCCCTTTTCCCTCCATCTTGTCTTTGATTATGGCCATAGCTAGATTGAGGACAGCGAGGCCATCCTTTCTGCCCACAATTGTGTTGCCATCGCATGCCCTGGCTACATTCCCTTCTGGAGTTCAGAGTCTTCTGTCAGGCTCATGTGGTTGTTGGCCGAATCCATTTCTTTGTGGTTCTAGGACCACGTTCTCAGCTTCCTACTGGCTGTGGCTGAAGGC
>NW_024423319.1:20682175-20719980 GCF_017311325.1 Ursus maritimus
CCCCTCGGGTCACAAAGGCCCTCCAAAGTTCCCTGCCATGTGGCCCTCTCCAGGGGCAGTTACGGTATGGCTTTTCCAAGACCAGCAGGAGAAGTCTCTTGTGTGTGCTAGCAAGATGGACTCATACATACATCAGAATGTAGTCACGGATGTGAAATACTCTCTCACCTTCTCCATATTCTATTGGTTAGAAGCTCAGGTTCTGCCCACACCCAAAGGGAGGGGATTATACAAGGGCGTGACTCCTTGGCGGTCACCTTCGGTGTGTCCACCACAGCTGTCCGTGAATGCTAGCTGTTCACCCTTATTCAAATCTAAACTCTCCCAGAGAGATACAGATGAGCCTCCATCTCAAATGCATCATACACCCCATATCTGGCCCCTCATATCTGCCACTAGAGGCCCAGCTGTTCAACGGAACAGGCTTTCCAGCTGCCCCTTCTTGATGTACTCCAACACCTCAGCAGTACTTTGGAGGGTGCTTGAATCGACGTTGGGGTGGATGAACTTATCTTCTGCTTCCTCTGGAGAAACTTTTCTTTCTGACAAATCAGAAGTCCACCTGTGTGACAGTGATCTGGTTATGCTGCTGTCCTCCTCCCCACAGATTGCGCAGTCCTTGGGGTGGAGGGTGGGGAGCCGGCAAGGACCAGTCTGCCTCCTTATTCCTCATATATCCCCACCCCACACCCACAGGCCTAGATGGGGTGGCTCAGGAAATGTTTCCCAGCTTGAAAGAGGTCCACAAAAGAACAGACATTTTTGGAGGCAGGAACCGTGTGTGACTTGCCTCATTCCCTTCTTTGGTTAACCCTGGGGTTTATTGAATAATTTTTTATTAATGGCTTTTTGATAAAGACAAGTCTAGTACAATGAGGTCCTCAGATCACAAGCTCACAGGAGACATCTGTTGCTATGAGAAAGTATTACAGATGCCGAGTAAAGAGGAAATAAGGGTAAGAGAAATTTTCTAAACATGCACTGGAGTCTTTGGTGACACCAGGCTCAGAGTTTCCTGAAACATTAAGGCCATACTTTGGAGGGAAAGTGCAGGACCCTGAGCAGCCACTAACACAAGGAAAGTGTCAGGATGAGGAAGGACAGCTGAGGTGCCCGCTGAGGCCTGATAGCTTGGGTCCTTGGCTGGAGCTGGCCCTGGCCCACCCTGAGGAACTCGGCATGCTCTGGTCTGGGGAGCACAGGCAGACGCTGCAGTGTGGCTTCCCAGGCTCCACTGTGAACAGCCACCCACGCTGGCGCCCGAGGAAACAGCAAAGCAGGTGGGGCAGCAACTGGCAGCAGGCTGCACTCGCTGAGCAGGCTCTGGCTCCCTCCTGAGGAAGGAACCACCCTGCTCCTCCACTTCCTGGCTGTGTGTCCTTGGTTATGTGATTTAGCCTCTTTCAGTTTTAATTTCTGGATCTACAAAATAGGAATGATAGTAGTAGCATCTTGCTCACGGTGTTACTGCGAGGAGAAAATGAGAATGTTGCCTGGGTTATAGGAAGCCCCCGATAACAATACTAGTATTTATGTATTCCTGCATGCAAAAAAAAAAAAAGAGAGAGAGAGAGAGTGAGAGAGAGAGAGATTGATCTGCAATCTGCCTGGCATTGTGTTAGGTAATTTCCCTGGGAGGTGGGGGGGGTGAGTCAGAGACCGGGGTAGAGAGGGACTGTGATGTCCTTCTCAACCTTCAGCCCCAGGCAGACAGTGAACGATTCTTGCCATGGAAGGAGTTAGGATGCCTTCCCCATCTCCAGTACTCTGCCAACCACGCCAGCCTCTGTGCTGTCCCCTAACACCATCACGCAGGCTCTCCACAATGGCTGCTTGCTCCGCCTAGAGCACCCTTCTTGCAGACATTCGTGTGGCTTGCTCCCTCACCTCCTTCAAGTTTTTGTTCAAATGTCACTTTACTAGTGAGGCTTTGCCTGGCCACCCTACAGACGGTAACGGCAACTCCATCTTGCCTTATTTCTGTCCAGACGGGGCATGCCCACTGCCATTCTTTATTTGGTTATTTGTTGTCTCCAAGTTCCACCAGGGCAGGGACTTAGAATTCCCAAGCCACCAACAGTACCTGCTGTACATATCTGCGGTACTTAACAAGTACTTATTGAAATGCATAAAAAGGGGGGGGGCCTTTAAGATGGAGGAAGGGCTGCATCGGAGAATGGCATTTGGGCTGGTCTGCGAGGAAGTGTGACTTCTATGGTGAAGGGAAGGGCTTCCAGGTGGAAGGCAGAACACGAGCAAAGGCAAAGAGGCAGAAAACTGCTGGTTAAGGACAGTGGTTGCATCGCAAATCTTTGGCAACAACCTGGAAAGATTCTCGGTAGCTCCCCAACGAGGTAGTTGCCCGCGGGCTGGCGGGTCAGCTGGGCAACGCCCGCCGGCTCTGCGCTCGAACCCCGGCCCCGCCCCCTGTGGCCGGGATCACACGCAGGGGCCTCGCGAGCTACCAGGCCCCGCCCCCGAGGGGGCGGGGCGGGTACGAGGCACGCAGGCGCACTAGCATTCGGGGGCCCCCGTGCCCGGGCCTGTGGGGCCGGCCGCGGCCGCTTCGCACAGACGGCGGCGGCGGCGACGCGGGGCGTGCGGCCGGCCCGTCCTCCGCAGCCTGTCACCATCGCCCCGGAGTGGCTGCGCCGGGGCAGAAATGCCGCCGGCAGGCTGGTGTCTACTTTGGCTTGGCTTGGTCCTGGCCTCGGTCTGCGCCTCTCTTGAGTCTGCAGCGCCCAGCAACTCGACCACAGGTACAGCCCTGGCCCTCGCTATTGCGGGCTCTTACCTCCTTCAGCGCCTACATCCATTCTTAACTTTCTCTGTCCCGCCTACTATTCCTTCTAACATCCATCCTTTCTTTCTTCCCTCCCACTACCCTTTCTTCCCCCCTCATCCATCCTTTCCCCCTCCCTAAATTCTTTTTTCCTTTCCTCTGTCCTTCCCTCCCTCCCTCATCCAGCCTCGAGGCCATGCCCAGAGCCTAATTCTGCCACCCAGGACTGGGGCTTCTGTGCACCCACTCCCACCCTCCCTGGCTTGGTTGGCTGGGGTGTCCAGGTTGCAGGGGCTAGCCTAGGGCCACTCAGTACCCTAGCACCAACCATGGGTAGGGGGTTCGTTGTCAGTGCAGGTGATCTCACTGAAGCACCTCCCTCCTGAACAGCACCTCTGAATGTCCTTCTAATCATCGTGGATGACCTACGCCCTTCCCTGGGCTGTTACGGGGACAAGCTCATAAGGTCCCCAAACATTGACCAACTGGCTTCCCACAGCCTCCTCTTCCAGAATGCCTTTGCCCAGGTATGTCTCGGGACCTCTAGGTGTGGATGTGTGCTTTGTGCAGTGGGTTGGGGGATGGGGTCCTTTCAGCTGTGGTTCGATGGCACTGATTGTGCCTGGCATCTCTTTATTAGAGGGAAACACAGTCTGGAAAATGACGGCAGAGAAAACCTGGTTGTGTACTGGCAAGGAAGCTTGTGCCTTCAAGCTTGGGCAGAGGTTGTCCCTTGACCCTAACGTGCTCAGGATGGTCCTGCCCAGCTTTCTTCCCCAAAGGGGATTGCCTGGTGCTAAGAAGGAAGGGGTGTTTCAGAATGCCACTCTCAGGTCTGCTAACCGACCTTGGGCAGGCACTATGCAGCTTGCCATGGTGGCACTCATGGGGTTGCCCTTAAGACCCTTGCCTGCTCTGTGCACCTGTGAGACGCCATCACACAGGACACAAGCATCTGCTCGTTTGAGAGTCTGAGTCCTTTCCTGCCTCTTTGTGGGAAGTCTTATTCCTAGTGTCTGCGTGAGGCCCTTATCCCACTGGTTGGCTTTGATCTGCATGACTCAGCTGCCAAGCTGTTTTGCTGAGGACTCTTGAGGTTGCCTGGTTACCTTTTAGCATCCAGACTCTGTTGCCTCTGAGGACATTTCCCTCTGCTTCTGCTCCCTAACAGCAAGCAGTATGCGCCCCGAGCCGTGTGTCCTTCCTCACTGGGAGGAGACCAGACACCACCCGCCTGTATGACTTCAATTCCTACTGGAGGGTACATGCTGGAAACTTCTCTACCATCCCCCAGTACTTCAAGGAGAATGGCTACGTGACCATGTCGGTTGGAAAAGTCTTTCACCCTGGTACTGTTTGCTGTCCGAAATCTGGGTTCTTTTGTGTTTTGTGCCCAAGAGCTGGAATCCCCCTCTGGGGGCTGGGGCTGTCTTTGCAGAGACCTGTTTGGGCTGGGTGGACACCTCCTTAGTCATTGCTGTCTTTGTACAAAATGCTACTTCTCACTTTAGCTTTATATTCTTACCCGAAGTGAAAAAGGGTAGTAGGGCTTTTTTTCTTTCAGCTACTAGTCATGGTGCCCTTTGGTTCCTACGGCTTCTTAGCCAGAAGGAAGGGCACTGGCTGGGGAGGTGGCAGTGTTGGGTATGAGCCCAGCTCCGCACCTGACTGACCCTCTGTGCCCCGGGATCCCTGTCAGTAAAGGGAGACCAGGGTGGCTATGAGAATTTGCCAGTGAAGAGGCAGCACTTTGGCGGGGCTGCCCATTGTCTGTGAGTTAGGTCAGCAAGAAGAGTGTAAGCTGGGGCTCAAGGCCTGAAGGGTGCCAGGGGCCACCAGTGCTGACTTCCAACATGGCTTGATAAACTGGCCCTTTTTAATGCCAGAATGAGAATGCCGAAACACAAACTTTAAAACTTTTAAAACTTATTGAAGTAACGCATGATTATTTGACAAAAAGTTGGCGGGGGAGGGAGGGAAGGAAAGTATAAACTAAAGGGTAAGAATTACTTGTAATTGCACCGCACTGAGGAGGGCTGAAGTTTGATGTTCCCTTATTCCAGGCATATTCTTTTTCTGATTTGAGGTTTTCCCGTGTATTCAGTTTTATGTTGTGAATGTTTTAAACAAGATTTTCCCCATATGGCTGCCCTTCATGCATGTCATTTTTAACAACAGCACAGTCATCTCACATACAAATCCACTGTACTTTAGTCTCAAGTTGATTTCAGGTCTCTATTGTCACACGTACTGCTGGGATGAACGTCTCTGCAGAGGGAACCGATGGGCAATGGCACCAAGGATCCAGGCTCCCGGGTTCCAGTCCCAGTCCCAGCTCTGCCACTTCTTAGCTGTGCAGTTGACCCTGGGCAAACCGTTCTTCCTCTCTGAGCCTCAGATTCCTTCTCTGGCAAATGAGTCATAGCTGCTTTGATTACCTCCCAGGGTAGCGTCCTAGTTCCAGTAGTTCAAGGGTGTGAAAGTGGGTTGAAAGCCCACTTTATAAGACAGTAGTGCTTATTGCTGAGGATGATGACTTGCACATTTTCAGTAGCTTTCCCTTTGCTCGCTGGTGACACTGGCAGGCTCAGCAGCCTTCTGGAACCCAGCTGGCCAGTCCAGGTTGAGGATAACATTTGGCTGGGCTAAGTCGGGCCCAGTTTTGGGAAGTGAATCTGTAGGAATCATGTGTTGCCCAAAGCCCACCATCAGAACTTTTCCACAGTTGGCGCTTAACATCCTGATGGCCCTTGCCTGAGCACAGCAAGGAGGGGAGAGACAAGTTGGGGGAGAAGAGGAAGTAGAGCAGAGGGAAGGTTGCGCTTCAGGAAGGGAGGCGAAGGAGGGCCCGAGTGGTGCTGATTATTAGATTAGCCTGGAATCATGAAGCAGAAGCTTCTGCTCCTTAACAGCAAGCAGTATGCACCCCGAGCCATGTGTCCTTCCTCACTGGGAGGAGACCAGACACCACCCGCCTGTATGACTTCAATTCCTACGGGAGGGTACATGCAATAATAAGCAGCATGTCTTAGCCAGAGAACGAGAGCTTTGCTTGCAGTCCTTGTGGAAACACGTTTTTCAGCTGGGCCTCTGTTCTCACGGCCTTGTCTCTGAGGCAGGGACCTGTTCAAGGAAAACAGCAGCTACCATCGATCAACTGCCAGGTCTGTGCCAGTTCCTGTGCTGGCCGCTCTCGCAGTCCTCTCCTCAGCAGCAGGCGGGGTGGCTTTTATGGTCATCGTCATTTCATGAGGAGGAACTCGAGGCTTACAGAAGTCAAGTAGCTTGCCCAAGGTTGTGTGGGTAGTAAGGGGTGGTGCTGACATGTGAGCCTGGGTCTGTTGGCCTCTTCTGCTCTTTCCACTGTGCTTTCTGTGTTTATGATAAGCCCTCCACCCACTGCCCCCTTTCCCTCCAGTCCCGCCTCGCCTGGTCTTGCCCCGACAGTCAT
Source organism: Ursus maritimus (assembly GCF_017311325.1). NCBI lineage: Eukaryota > Metazoa > Chordata > Mammalia > Carnivora > Ursidae > Ursus > Ursus maritimus. The sequence goes on from NW_024423319.1 coordinate 20,688,409, forward strand.
GATACTGGTGACGCTCTTTCTCCTGTGGTTCTACCCACACTACCCTCTCCGCTCCTCCTGTCTCATCCCCTGAGGCGACACTTCCCTTCGGATCCCACACAAGCTTCACTGACTCCTCACAGCCCTTACTGCCCACCCTCACTTGACCTATCACCTCTGTGGCTCCCCGACTCACACAGCCCTTCTACTCTCTAGACGGCTGGCCATCTTTCCATAGTTTCACTGTTCTTTTCTCTTCCCAAGTAGATTGTTGAGCTTGGGGTGGGTTTCTGCTTCATGCATGAGCACTGAACCTGGGGTCCTAAGGCCTGGGTTTGAGTCCCAGCTCATTCATCTAATATGTGGTTGGTATCAGACAAGGCACTGACCTTCCCTGAGCCTCCCCTTCCACACCCAGCCCATGGTGGTGCTGCTGCCCCTGCTTCTCTTTGTAGGGTGGAGGAGAGGCTCCAGCAAGGGCTCTGCAGGGTTGCATTGCGGTAGCTGGCTGGCCGATCCTACCCTTTTGGGTTTCTTCCTCAGAGCCTAGCATGAATTGCCAGGGCTTAAAGCACGGGAGGTCACATGCTTAGTACTCAAATAGAAACCTAGAAAGTTGGCTTTAATGGGGACTTCTTACCATCTGCCTGAGCTCTTGATTTTATAGATGAGGAAACAAGTCCCAAAGAAGGGAGATGATGCTTCTGTAGTTGTCTACAAAGTTTTAATTTGGAGTGGGGAGGGTATTGAAGGACCCTTCGGGTTTTATTTAATGACTTTCTTTTTTCCCCCCTAAGGAATATCTTCCAATTATAGCGATGATTCTCCATATAGCTGGTCTATTCCACCTTACCATCCCTCCTCTGAAAAGTATGAAAACACCAAGGTAAGGATGTGAAAAGGGTACTGTTCTGAAGAGGAACTACTTTTTTCCTGTCTAGCAGGATTAAGGTTAACTGTTGGTATACCGCACGTTCTTTCAAGCTGGTCATACAGTGAAGTTTGTGGGTTTTGTCTGTGATCATGACTTGACAGAGACAGGTGTGGGGATCTTTTTTTAAAGATTTTATTTATTTGACACAGAGAGAGAATACAAGCAGGGGGAGTGGCAGGCAGAGGGAGAGGGAGAAGCAGGCTTCCTGCTCAGCAGGGAGCCTGATGTGGGGCTCAATCCCAGGAGCCTGGAATCATGCCCTGAGCCAAAGGCAGACGCTTCACCGATTGAGCCACCCAGGCACCCCAGAATTTCATTACCTTCTTTTTAAAGATTTTATTAAGTAATCTCTACACCCAATGTGGGGCTCAAACCCCCAACCTTGAGATGAAGAGTCGCATGCTCTACCGACTGAGCCAGCCAGGTGCCCCAAACTTCATTACATTTTTTTTTCTTGTTTTTAAAGATTTCATTTATTTATTCGACAGAGATAGTGACAGCCAGCGAGAGAGGGAACACAAGCAGGGGGAGTGGGAGAGGAAGAAGCAGGCTCATAGCGGAAGAGCCTGATGTGGGGCTCGATCCCAGAATGCTGGGATCACGCCCTGAGCCGAAGGCAGACGCTTAACCGCTGTGCCACCCAGGCGCCCCCAAACTTCGTTACATTTTATAGCCAAATAGTATTCTATTGTATGGGTATAACACATTTTATTTATCCTTTCATCAGTTGATGGACACTTGGGTTGTTTCCAGTCTGTGGCTACTACCAACAGTACTGCTACAAACATTCACATACAGATTTTTGTGTGGCTTAAGTTTTCTGTTCTCTTGGGTAGAATTGGTAGGTCAAGTATTAGTGTGGACTTAGGTTTTCAACTTCCTTGGTGTCTCCCTAGATGTGGAATTGCTGGGTTATGTAAACTGTTTGAGGAACCACCAGAGTGTTTTCCACGGCAACTGCACCATTTCACACCCCCAGTGGCCATGTATGAGGGTTCCAGTTTCTTCCCATCCTCGGCAGCACTTTTCATTGTCCAGTTCTAAAACTTCTAGCCATCCTAGCACGTGTGGGGCAGTATCTCATTGTGGTTTTGATTGGCATTTCTATGATGAATAATGACACGAAGCATCTTTACATGTGCTTGTTGGCCATTTATCTGTCTTGTCTGGAGAGAGATCTATTCAAGTCCTTTGCCCATTTTTTAATTGGCTTATTTTTTTTTAATTATTGAGCTGGAGACAGATTTGTTTTGATCATTAGTTTCCATGGGTTTCCTTTAATTAATTACGACCTGGAGATGGAAGATTAACAGCAAGAAGCTAAGTGCCGGTGGATTTCTGGCCCCTGCCTGGAGAAGAGGAGGTGCTTCCCTGTCTTAGTTCTCCTTTGTGTGTGCCCGGCCAGTGCACGTGAAGTGGACTTAGGGGGCTGCTACTGTGAATGTTAAATCTGATCCAAATGGAACCTTCCTGACTTCTCTTTCTTGCATTTAAAGAGCTGACTTGATATGTTTTGTCTTGAAAGACATGTAGGGGGCCAGATGGAGAACTCCATGCCAACCTGCTTTGCCCCGTGGATGTGGCGGATGTGCCAGAGGGCACCTTGCCTGACAAACAGAGCACTGAGCAAGCCATACGCTTGTTGGAAAAGACGAAAACATCGGCCCACCCTTTCTTCCTGGCTGTTGGGTATCATAAGCCGCACATCCCCTTCAGATACCCCAAGGTGAAGAGCTGCCCAGGGGCTGACCCCACACCTCTGTGACAGTTCTGTCATTTGTTGAAGGAGGGGTTGGTGTAGTGGGGCCATGTCCTGCCATCCCTGGTCACCGGGGATGCCCAGTGGCGCTACTGTACTTGGTGTGAAGATGGGATTCAGAGGTCAAGGCTAAGAAGTAGACTTAAGGGCATGTAAGAATCTTGTTGGAGATGCTCGGCTTCCTCCCTCCCCACTGGAGGGTTTTGTTTCTTTTCCTTGAACTCCGGGAGCACGTGTTGAGTTGGACGGTAATATCAACATAGAGAAGTCAGTCAGAGCTGGCCGCCAATGCCTGCAGTAAGGGACAGTCCTTGGGGCAGAATTCCAAGGACTGTGAAACCCTCTTCAGTGATTGGCATTCCCCCTGAGCCTGGCACGTCAGACCCCTTCCACACAGGACACTGCGTTGCTTGTTGCAACCTTGAATGCTGTGCTCACCTGTCCATCATTTAGAGCTTATAGTTTCTTCTTTTTTTTTTTTTTTAAAGATTTTATTTATTTATTTGAGAGAGAGAGAGAGAGAGAGAGCCAGCGAGAGAGGGAACACAAGCAGGGGGAGTGGGAGTGGAAGAAGCAGGCTCCTAGCAGAGAAGCCCGATGTGGGGCTTGATCCCATAACGCCAGGATCACGCCCTGAGCCGAAGGCAGACGCTTAACGACTGTGCCACCCAGGCGCCCCTTATAGTCTCTTCTTTTTAAAAATCTTTTCCAGTTTTTCCGTGTTGCGTCTTCCCTGGGCCTGAGCAGCCCATTCTTTTGACTTTGTAAAGAATGACCCTCATTTGTGATGGGAGTAGAGAGTCAAAGGCGTGCTCTTTGATGCTTTGATTGGCCCAGGAGATCTCTCCTTCCTAGCTGGATCTGTCCCCTTTGATGGAGTGAGACTCACTTCTGCCTCTTACGCGGGCAGGAGCTCACCTAGTAGGCCTAGCTGCTCTCCTGAGCAAGGCCTGCTTGCAAGGTTGGCCTTTGGCTGGCCTCTGGGAACCTGGATCTTGGGAGAGTTTGCACCGCTCGCCGAGTGAGGAGTGGCTCACTGTGCTCGCACTGTTTATGCACACCCCTGCTCTCCTGCCTGGAGTCTGTAGCACTGGTATGTGCAGGCAGAGGGGGCCTGGGCTGGCAGCCCCAGTAAACAGCCCTGGTGCTGAGGCTCTAATGAGCTTCCATGGCAACAGCATTTCACACACGCTGTCACACAACTCATTGCTGGGAGAATTAAGCACATCCTGTGTGACTTCACTGGGAGAGGATTCTGGAAGCTTGTGCCTGATTTTCCCTACTTTGCCCATGTGGCTTTGCCCTTTGCTAATTGTGTTTGGTAGCCGCAGGTAGGACTGTGCCAAGTTCTGTGAGCACTCCCGGGGAGTTGCCAAACCTGAGGGAGGTTTTGGGAACTGGAAACACTCCTGCACCCCTTTTCCAGCTGAAGGGGAGGTAGGAAGTTGGGGGAATAGGAGGAATAGGAATACGTTGATTTGTATGAAAAAAAGCTGTTGCTGCTCAGTTTATAGAAAACAAGTGGCATGATTTCATTACCACGGGCATCTTGTGAGAGTGACCTTAGGCCTGACCTTCAGGTAGGGGGAAGTACCTGGGGAGTGTCAGTGAGCCACCGTGTGAACGCATCCCAGGCTGAGAGAAAAGGCAATAGAAAGACCTGGAGAGTTCCAGCCTTGTGCCTTTGCCAGAAGAATGACAACCTGGTGTCTTTGTGTGCTTTTCCCCCAAGGAGTTTCAGAAGCTGTATCCCTTGGAGAACATCACCCTGGCTCCTGACCCCCAGGTCCCTGCTGGCCTCCCTCCCGTGGCCTACAACCCCTGGATGGACATCAGGCAGCGGGAGGACGTCCAGGCCTTGAACCTCAGTGTGCCCTATGGCCCAATTCCTGTGGATTTTCAGGTACCAAGGACATATTTGGGGGAATTACTGGGCACTTATGGCATGATGTCTACTTTTCTCAATAGACACCACCCCACCCATCATGTCTTACTCAGAATCTTCTCTGTGGTAGATATCTTGCGAGGTGCTGGGGCTGGGGGGTGGTCTGGAGGAATTTAGGATACGGGAAGTACTGGGTGGATATCATCTCCCAAGCCGTGTCTCCACTTGCAAAGAAGGGGGGCATCTGGAGATTTGGTGATTGACTGGATGTGGGCACCGGGGTAGAGAGGAGGCCTGGACAACCCATCACGAACTCATGGGGGCTACCGTTTAATCCACGTGACAGTTCATCAGCTGTAGGATGGTGGGCAGCTCCTCTGCAGCCCTGAATGTTTGGTTTGCTGGCACTTGCACGGCCCCTCTGTGGGAAAGCCTGCAGAGGCACCCGTCACTCTTGATACAGAGGGAGCTGGGGTGCCAACATGGCCAGCGCCATCCAGCTGCAACATCTGATGTCCCTTTGCCATCTTGTGGTGGTGGAGTAGCCACAGAGTTAGACTCCTCAGCTGACTCATCAGTCACCCTCTCCCTGGAGTGCAGAAAACATGCTGACTGGTGCTCTTTCTGGAATATTCCACATGCAGCCTTGCCCTTCCGTCACTGTGTGAATACTCCAATAGGTAGCCTGCAGTGGAAGGTAGAGGGCAGTGGTTTTAAAGGGTGCTTCCTGGACCACCTGCGTCAGAATCCCCATGAGGGCTTGTTGGAATCACAGAGTCCTGGCCCCACTCAGACTTAGGGAATTGGGATCTGGAGGTGGGCCTGAGAACTGGCATTTGCAAAAGCACCCCCGGCAATTCCGATGCACACAGAAGCCTGAAAATACTACCATAGGGTATAGTTCAAAACAAAACAAAATATCCAGGCATCTCTTGCTATTCAAAGCTGTTTGGACAGTGAGGGTTCGGGTGGTGAGGGGTGTGCGCCCCTTGTGTCCATCAGACTCCCGAGGTTCACCTGGTGGTGGTGGGAGTTTGGAAAGGAGCGGCTTCGTCACGTGGCTCCATCCCTGACTTCCCGTCACAGGGGTTCTGAGAGCAACGTTGCTCGAATGGCATCTCTGAGGCTGCAACCGCATGCCTTGTTCGTGACGGTCCCTTAAAATGTCCCTTTAAAGTGGACTGTGTCCCAGGAAGGGTGCTCAGTGTTTCCTGTGTGCCATCTGCCCTGGTCCCCATGGCAACTGAGTGAGGTATGTGCCCTCCCTGTCATCCAGGGTGGGAAACTACAGGCAGGGAGGTGTGACTTGCCGCAGATCACACAGTCGGTGCCAAGAGGAGCCCGAATTCCTTCTCCAGCCCCCGCCCCGGAGACACAGAATGCCAGAGCCTTGTGGTTTGTCTCGTCAATTCTAAACAGCCCAGGTTCGAATTCCCGTTCTCCCCCATCCCAGCTGCACAGCCCCTGGCAAGTCCCTTTACCTCTCTGAGCCTCAGTTACCTTATCTGTAAAACGGAGACGAGGTGGAGAAAGGTTTCCAGCAGGGAGCACAGCGAGCCTGCAAAAGCATCTAGGACAGTGCCGGCCACATGTGAGGGCTCCTTCAGATGCCATCCTCCCCACTACATCCCTGCCTACTGGTGCTGTCGCTGCCCGGAGGACCTCCCTGGTATGCTTGTGTGCTGCTCCCTGCCCCATATTCACCTTGAACTTGGGCCCTGCTCACTGCTCTCTGGCAGCTTTGAGCATCTGCGCCCAGACCGCATCTCCCTGCACTCTTGAGCCTCCCAGTTCTGCCCTCTTCAGCCTCCAGCTCTCTCGCTCTGCTCCATGAGAGCCAGTGACCTCAGGGCCCACCCTCGGGGGTGTGTCACCTCCCAGGCTGGTTCCTCCTCTGTCACCACCCTGACCACAGTCTCCTCTTCTCACAGCTCCTTCACTCCACATGTTCATTCCCCACATGCATCCTGGGGATTGTGAATGGGGACTTCTCTCCCCCTAGGCTTCACTCCTGGGCAGATGGCTTACTGTTCTTGCCAGCCCCTCGGTACACTTGTGCCCCGATCACAAGACGGTCCAGCCACCACTCTCAAGCCCAAGTCCTGAGGCTGCTGGACTGAGTCCGTGCAGCCTTGAGGTGGAGACACAGAGGCCCAGCCTCCAGCCCCAGTGCCATCCACGAGGACTCTCTGCTCAGGACTCTCTTGCCCCGTGCGGCTGCTCTGAACCCCTGCTGCTGTCCTCCTGTCCTTTACACGCCTCCTCACCATCTCTCAGCAGATGATACCATGCCTTCACTTGCCCTTCAAGGGAGAAGGAGTGAAATGTGGCCTTCGCGTCCCTTCTTCATTCATTTCTGCCCAGCCTCCTGCCTCCCCAGCCCACTCAGCACTCTCACCTAGGTCAGCACTGACCTCCTTGGCAAATAAAATTCATCCTTGTGGGTTCTAACCTTCCCAAAGTCCCTGCTGCTTTCTCACTGTGGGCCGGCGCCACTCCTCCTGGACACGTCCTCCACCTAGGCCCCCTTGCTGGTCCGCCTGGGCCTCTGCCCCCCTCCACACAGGAGACCCCTCTTTCTGTGTCTGCGCTCCACTGGGTCAGCCCCAGGGCCCCCACTGGAACCTTTCTGCTCCTTCTCCCCTCCTGTCCCAGTCTTGCTCCTGTTTCAGACATGTCTGTCCACTTGCCTGTGAGGGTCATTGCCATGCCAGTGCCCGTGGAGACCTCTGCTTCCTAGGCCCCATGGGGCCATGCTGCCACTCCCACTCTTTCTCTTCTCCTTCCTCCCCCTCCTCTTCTTTTTGTGCTCCCCATGCCATCGAATGGTGCCGCCATCTGAACAAGAAACCTGGAGTCAGCCTGGGAGTCCTCGTGTCCTTCCCCTCCCGCCCCCTCTACTGCCCGCACTGCTACTGGATCTCCCTGCATTCCTCCCAGACCCGCACTCCCCTCTTGCTCCATCGGCATGTCTTTCAGGACCACAGCAGTGGGTCTGGGTTCGATTTGTTCACTCAACAAGTATCTGTCGAGCTCCTCCTATGTGCCCAGCCCTGATCTAGCGCCATTCATCTCGAGCCCCCGGCAGGAGCTCTGGGCTGTTGTCAGATTGTCACTCGTGTGCAGCACAGTTCTGCATCGGCTTGCCTGGAATCACCTTAGTGCCTCCCTTGGCCTCCAGCCTGGGTGCCTGCATTCCTCTTCTGCCTGCCTGCTTGGAGGTCATTAGGTGTGAGCCTCACATGACAGCCACAGTCTGTGAGGACAAGCAGTTGTTGTCCTGCTGGGTTAAAAAATAGTCAGAGGAAAGACCCACCCATGGCCATTGTTATGGGCTCAGTTGTGTTCCTCGAAAACCTAAAGTCCTGACCCCCAGTACCTGAGAATAGGGCCTCGTTTGGAACTAGGGTCATTGCAGATGTCATTAGTAAAGATGAGGTCATACTAGAGTCGTATGATGGGTGTCCCTGTACGAAGAGGAGACAGACACACCCAGGAAGAAGGCCATGTGGGGATGGAGGGAGAGATTGGGGTGACATGGCCACAAGCCCAGGAACACCAAGGCTGCTGGCCACCGTCAGCGGCTGCATGAGACAAGCCCCTCCGTCAGAGCCCTAGGAGAGAGCGTGGCTGTGCCGACCCCTGCATCTCAGCCTCTGGCCTCTAGAATCTGGAGACAGTACATTTCTCTTGTTATAAGCCCCCGGTTTCTAGTCCTTGGGTAAGGAATTGAGCTTCATGGGGTCTTTGGCACCACCCTCAGCAGAGTTTGGAGTGACTGGGGGATGCGTTTTGGTTTACATGGTCACCTCCTGGGACCCATAAGAATAGGTGAAGGACACAGAAAGGGACCGTAAGTGGCACATCCGTCCACTATGACCCATGGCCTAAAGTGAAATCTGATTTGCTTAGAAAAGAATATTCCTTTTGGATCTGCTGTGAACCCCGGATTTCGCCAGGAGTGTGTGGGCCCAGGAACACAGATGTTGGGGAAATGTGGTTTATGTTTTGGCTGAGGGAGTCAGGGGCATCCGTGGAGGAGCACTCAGGTGACAGCAGTCTGTGTGTGCAACACTATGGTTCAAGTCGCACTCACTCTCCTCCTCCTTTCACGTGCAGCGGAAAATCCGCCAGAGCTACTTTGCCTCCATTTCGTATTTGGATACGCAGGTTGGCCACCTTTTGAGTGCTTTGGATGATCTCCAGCTGGCCAACAGCACCATCATCGCATTTGTCTCAGATCATGGTAAGCTTTTTCCAGTGCCCTGGGGAGTCACTCAGAGCATCTGGACTTCTCTGGGAAATGTGCTTTTCTAGACTGCATTAAGCACAGACATGTTCTCTTTTGGGAATCAGCAGAGCCTCAAGTCTGGGGTCTTGGGGTGCTTTTATGATGGCCTGTTAGTCCTAGGACCTCTCTCCGTAGAGGCGGGGCCTCTTTTGGGTCCGAGGAACATCTTGGATGCTTGGGTGGGGACATTGTAGCAACCTTTTTTTCTTGATGAACTCAGCATGTACCCTCCATTTGTGTGGGGAGCTCTTCTAACCCATGCTTCCAATCTAGAGGGTTGGAGAACTTTTAATTTTTCTTAGGAGGATCCAGAACAATCCTGGCATGGCCCAACAAGGCCCCCAGACCTGACTTCACTCCTCCACCCCCAGTCCCCATATTCTCTCTGCCAAGAGCCTGGGGCTTGCAATACTTTATCTCTTTTAAGGCAGTTTCCCACTTTTTCCAAAAATGGAAACAATTTATTTAAAAAGATTCTTCTTAATTTGAAAATTTTTAACAGGTCCAAAAATAGAGGATAAACAACAACCCCCAGTCCCCATCACCCTGCTCCCCAGTTACCCACTCCGAACAACTTGTTTGTCTCATCCTCACCCCTCCCCTACCCCCAGATACTTTTGAAGCAAATCCCAGGTGGTTCAGGTTTCTGAAAAATTTAGCTCTTTTAAAGTATAACCATACTACCATTATCATACTTAGAAACAGGAAAACAGTTCTTTGGTATCATGAACTATGCAACGGGACGATATCAACATATAGTCATTGTAAAAAGAAAAAAGCATATAGAGCATATAATGTAAGGCCAGAGCACCCTGCCCCGTTATCCCACCTGCCTGGGCCGAACTGGTGCTGACAGACCTGGGGTCCATTTGCCAGCCTTTGGTTGTGCACATATAGGTGGCTCTGGTGCATGTGCGTGTGTGCATGCGTAATATATAGTCACGGAACAAGGCAGGATCGATTGTGCTTATAAACTGTTTTGTCCCCTAGTTTCTTTTTCCACTTAATGTCATGGACAGTTCTTGTGATTTCTCATGGGCCTACCTTAAGCCTTGTAAAGACCCACATTATTTTGTTATATACGGAGCTATCATAACGTTTCTCTGTCTCCCTAATGGTTTGCCATCCACTTCTGACCCCTCTTGTCAGTGCACAGTTTCCTCTTCCAGTGCTAACACAATCCGCTGCGCCCGTGGAGAAGGCAAGGCCCGCTCAGAAGCTCTCTTTGCTCTGAGGCAGCTGCAGTGATTACAAATGGCTCTTCTCAAATGACCCTCCTGAGACTGCCTACCTCCGAACCACAAAAGCCTCTCGAATCCATACATGGCCGCTTTATATGGCTTTGGTTATTTTGTAACATGAAATCTCAATGTTCAATCTTGGTCTTTTATATTTTTTATATCAACAAGGGTACTCAAATGCAACGTTGGAAATTTCCAGCTCGAGTGTTCAAGCTATCTTTTGCAAGGAAGGTTTTCAGTCAGGGTTAAGAGGGTTGTGTTTTTCAGGAAGGTTAAGGGTCTGGAATCAAGTTCTTGTTTTTTTGTTTTGTTTTGTTTTGTTTTTTGGGTTTTTTTTGTCTGTGGTGTATTTTAAAAATTGAACAAGATATCCTTGCCTTTTTAAACTGTGAGTGATTGTGGCTGCGTCACAGCTCATGGTTTGGTGGTGCACACCATCAAGTGGAAAGCGGAACCGGTGGGCCTTGTGTCCAGAGAAAGCAGTGCAGGATCGAGCAGCATCCCTGCCCAGGCAGGAGGAGCCCCTCTCAGGAGGGGAGGCGTGTGGAGGGGGCGCTCAGGGCCCAAGCTGGGTGTGTTAGTTGCTTGCTAAAAGAAGATAGTTTTATTTGGGAATTTAGTATGTCCTTTTCCTTTTAGAGGTTTCCTCATTCAAGACAAATGTCTGACTTCATAATAAAGTAGTATTTAGGGAAAATCACCTTTTTTTGTGGTAATTACAGAGGAATTTCTTCTATGTGATGAGTTTTCGCTTCCTCTGGTTTTTACAACAGGGAATGAAATGGTATCTAAAATGAACAAGCTGTGATGTCATTATTTGTTTTCTGTTATTCTGTGCTTTTTATGAACCAGGGTGGGCTCTAGGTGAACATGGAGAATGGGCCAAATACAGCAATTTTGATGTCACTACTCGTGTGCCCTTGATGTTCTATGTTCCCGGGAGGACAGCTCCGCTTCCAGAGGCAGGCGAGAAGCTTTTCCCTTACATCGACCCTTTTGATTCTGTCTTGGAACGGATGGAGCCAGGTATAAAATATGCTGAAGTGGTATTGCTTGATGGTAAACTCCCTCTACTTCATATGCAAAGGACCTCACTGATTCATAGCCCAGGGCTTATCTGGTCAGTCTTCCTGTCCAGGGTTGGCATTCCTGAGTACCTATGGGTCAGGGAGGAGTTGCAGGGCCAGCGCCAACAACTATGGCCCCGGTCCGCCAGGAGCCTGGAAGATGGGAGGGAACAAAGGAGTAGGTGGCATCCCCAGGATGAGGGGGACTGTCGTGGCGCTGGCAACCACGTGCTCCAAAGCTCGGAGGAAGGGGGCAGCAGACTCTGGCAGGGCAGGGGCTGCACCCGGACTGATGAGCGGAACTCCATTACCTGTGTCCTTCTGGCAGGGAAGCAGCCCTTCGTGAGGGAGGCATTTGCCACCCTGGCGGCTCAGTAGTCTAGTGAGCCACTGGCTCTATAAAGTCTGCCAGGCGACTCTGCTCCTGCTCTCCCCAGCAGTGAAGGGCAAGTTTACTTTGACTTCCACGTGCCAGTCCATCCCAGCCTTGAAAACGACACCGATACCTCTCTTCTCTAGGCTGAATCCCCCAGGTCTGCAGTTCCTTCACAGTGGTAGACTCTGGTCTCTGCCTTCCCGGTCTCTGCCTTCCCCAAAGCTCCACTTTGAGAAAACATTTCCAGAAATGTCCCTGGAACAAGATACCCCTTGCTGCCACATGGGGCGACCTGTGTAGGTTCTTGGTCAGTTCTTTCCTTAGTTGATCTGCTCAGCACAGAGATGAGTTGTGTACGAGTTAGAGTTAGAATACTTTTGAAAACATGAACTCTGTGAAACCAGGTTGCCCTCTTTCTGGACTTCTGCATTCAATCCATCTAAATCTATTTAACATCTAAATCTTGCCCTTTATATTGATTTCTGGTTTTTTGTTGTTGTTGTCGTTCTGGCCCATCATTCTGGCCTTTCTGGGTCTTTCCAAATTTGCTGCATATAGCCCAATTTTATTTTCTCTATTTGATTTTTGTGTGCTGCATGCTTGCTCTTTCAATTCATTTTTTCAAGTCTTCTTTCAAGTCACTGATAAAAAGCTTAAACCATCAGGGCATGATTATAGCCCTCTGCTTGCTTGGAGAAGTCTGACGGGTTGAGAATGTTTTTGAAACTTTTGGGGAGGTGTTCAGCAAGTCATGAATTCAGGTAACTTCACTGTTCCCAGTTTATTCTCCACTTTCATCTTTAGCCTCTGTCTCTTCCCTGAACTTTGGATTGGGATTTCCGACAGCCTGTTCCACTTGGCCAGTCTAACATGTCTGAGTTGGGCTTCTGGCCTTTCACTGTGAGCCTTTCTTTTGACCCTCTTTCCCCTCTCAGGGAATGGCCGTGTTCACTCAGGCCAAAAAATTGTGACATCCTCCCGACCCTGCCTGTCTCCCGTCCTCCATATGTGATACGTAGTCTGTCCACAAGCCTGTCGCTCTCCATTCAGTGTGGCCACACTGCTTGTCACTGCCTCATGCTGCCACCTTGGATCACACCGCCATATGTCCTGCTGTGTCCCTGCAAGTTTCCTGAAGTCCTCCTGCTTGTGCCCTGAGTCCCCTGGAGTTCCTCCTCCTAACAGTAGCCAAAAATGATCCCATTAAAACCCAAGTCAGGTGGTGTCACAGCCCTGCTCTGGAGCCTCCTATGCTCCTGTCTCACTGAGGGAAAGCCCTTTCAATGGCCAGCAAGGCCTGATGTGATCTGGCCCCCCATTTCTCCCTGACCTCATCTTTTTATAAGCATTCCAGGTAGCTGTCTTGGGCAGCACCCCATAGTCTGGATTTGTCTCATGGCTTCCTCATGACTAGATTCAGGGTAAACATTTTTGACACGTGCACTATACGTGAGGTTGTGTGCTCCCATCGTGTCACAGTGTGGGCACTTTATGGTGGCCTTCACCATTGTTAGTGGTGCCAGATTCGATCACCTGCTGAAGGTGCTCATGTCAACCAGGTCTTGCCATTGTAGAAAGTATCTTTTTTAAGCTTTACTTTTTTTCTTTTTCTTTTACTTATCAAACGTGTAGGAAATACAGTTGGGCTGTATAAAGCAAACTCTTAAAGATCCAGAAAGGCCAGAATGATGGCACAAAGCCCACATCAGTTTTAACAGGAATCAATGTAAAGTATAGGATTGAGACTTTGAAGATGGATCAACCACCGTGAGATGTCTTTTCATACCCATTCTCAAAATAAATAGAAACCTGCAGCACTGGCATGGCGTGGAGAAAGTGGAGCCCTCACATTGCTGGTGGGGAGGTAAAATGGCCTAGCAGTTCCTCACAAAGTTACCTGTAGAGTTACTGTGTGACTCCGTAGTTCCACTCCTAGGTAGGTATCCCACAGAATTAAATGTAGGCATTCAAGCAAAGACTTGTACGTGAATGTTCAGAGCATCCTTCACAATAGCCAGAAGATGGAAGCAACCTGTGTCCGTTGCCGGATGAATGGAGAAGCCACATGTTGTCTCTCTGCGTAGTGGCAGATTACTCAGCCTTAAAAAAGGCAGCACATTCTGACACCTGCTACAACATGGGGGAACCTTGAGGCCATTGTGCTCAGTGAAAGAAGCAGTCCTAAAGGGACAAATACCGTGTAATTGCACTTACACAAGGTCCCACAAGGAGTCCAGTTCATAGAGACAGGAAGTAGCATAGTGGGTGCCAGGGGCTGGGGGGAGGAGGAGATGGGAAGGGAGTGTTCAGTGAGGACAGATTACAGTTCAGGAAGATGAGACACGTTCTGGACATGGACGGTGGGGACGGCTGCACAACAGTGTGGATGTTTTTAATGCTACTGAACGGGGTACTACAGAGTGGTTAGGATGGCAGATGTGATGCTGTTTATAGTCTGCCACAGTCTAACGGGGATGTGCTGACATCCAGGAGGGAGTGATCTGCAGGGTGGTGCTACTGAGGCTCTGAATAGCCTGTCTCCTAACAGATTTTTACCCAATGGTTTGGGCTTCTGTTGGTGATCCTTGCCTGAATCAGATTACACTGGTGGTTCCAAAATTCACATGGTTTTGACAAGTGCCAACTGGCTGTGGGCACCTTCATTTTGCATCCTCCAGTGGGGTGAGGTGCCAAGTTGGTGTCGTTCCTAAACTCGTGGGCCCAAAATAAATGCAGAAGGACAAAAGACAACCTGTGGAGCCCATACGTGTGCCCTTCTTCATCCTGTTTGCTGTGCAGACTTCTGTAAAGTCATCCATTCAGCTGGATCACTTCCCGTTTCAGGCCGGCAAGTCATGGACCTCGTGGAACTTCTCTCTCTCTCCCCGACGCTCGTGGGACTTGCGGGACTGCACGTGCCACCTCGCTGTCCTGTTCCCTCATTTCATGTCGAGCTGTGCCGAGAAGGCCAGAGCCTTGTGAAGCATTTCCGATTCCAGGACCTGGAAGATGACCCGTCCCTTCGTGGTAATCCCCGTGAATCTATTGCCTATAGCCAGTACCCCCGGCCTGCAGATTCTCCCCAGTGGAATTCTGACAAGCCAAGCTTAAAAGATATAAAGATCATGGGCTATTCCATACGCACAATAGACTATCGGTACACTGTATGGGTTGACTTCAATCCCCATGAATTTCTGGCTAACTTTTCTGATGTCCATGCAGGGGAACTGTATTTTGTTGATTCTGACCCTTTGCAGGACCACAACATGTATAATGACTCCCAGGGCAGAGACCTCCTCCGATCACTGATGCCATGACTCCTTCCAGCTAGCGAGGAGGGCAGGTATCACATACTCCCTTCCAGCTGGGGAGGAGTTAGGGCTGCTTATTTGGTGATCACCCATAATATTGGAAGCAACCCGAGGGGTAGGCAGTCAAAGCATGCATCAACAGTTTGACTTAAGGTTATGTAATAGCCCAGCCTTTTGATTCTTTATTAATTTGAGTCTTTATTAATTTCTATGTGGTAATCGGACTGAACCATTCTTTATTTTTTTGGATAATCACAGCTTCTTTATTGAGTGAATAAGTGTAAAGGGAGCAACTGAAAATTGTCATGCTTTTAGCCATCAAGACCGGAATAACCAAACATAACACTATACTTAAGAAATACTGTAATTATCTCTGGAATTTAGTACATTTCAAAAAGTAACCATATGTTATATTAGGTTTCACACGAAGTCCCTGGTTCTTTTGTTTATAATTTAATAATGTATTTAGTCCAATATATTCAAAATATTATGTGAATATTTCAGGTTTCAGGTTTGTAAAATGTGAAGTTAAATAATAATGCTAGATGCTAAGGCCTTAAAGTCTTATCTTTAACTTTTGTTAATAAGATTGCAAATTTTTAAAATCCAAAGACAAAATACGCATGAAGTGATTAATGTGGAATTTCTACATCAAATAATAAATAATTGTCAGTCAACGAGAGGCAGGAGATATTTGGGAAATTCAGTTAGAAATGTTCAGGAACTTCTGGCCCAAATAATGATTTGTTAGCAAGTAATATGACCCTTGACCTCAAAGATCACCTATTGAAAGGCACTGTTATTCACAGTGGAAAACATTTAAAGGCATGACTGTATCCATGAATTGAGTCACTCAAAACTCTTAGTGTTCTCCTTCTTCAGGAATGGTTGGTTGCAGGTATCCATTTATCCAGGAGGCAGGAAATATTCTACCTTTAATTGCCAATTAAAGAAACAACTCTGATTTTATTAGATTCTGAATTATTTTGTGAATTGTGGAAACTTCATTTAGGATAATATTAGGTAATTTCTAATCGCCCAGAATATAGTTCTGTATTCCCTAAATATGAAAGCAACCAGAAAGGCAGGTGGTAGTTATAATAAGCTTTAGCCTACATCATCTTAAAAAGGATGGGATGGTCAAAACTCATATGTATAACATGTGGAAGCGATCAGTTATCAGTAGTCATCAGAGGAGTAACCACATTCTAAATAAACATCTTACATAGTCCTGTATCAAAGTGGGTAATTTCTAGTAATTCTCTTTACAAGTGCTTCAGTGGTTAAAGGTAAATGCTCGTGAAAGAAAATTCTTCCGCAAATTAGGTTGTTACTTAAGTGTATTAAATTGTAACAAAAAAGGCAAGATATTATAGTAAAAGATGACTTCAAATTAGTAATTTCAGACAGTTTATTTTATTAATTAGCCTACAACAGACGCGTATATGGTAACACAATGATCTTCGAAGTGATTAAGTGACTTAGTGTCCTGGCAACAGCAGTTTCTAGCTGAAGAGCGAAGGGCCCTATTCATCTCTCCGGATCCTGAGGCTCATCTTTCTTCTAGAAGCCTCAGCTTTACTAGTAGATGGGTTCCCTGGGCCTTTTATTTCTCCTTCCTCATCCTCGTTATCACTCTCATCACTTCCACTAAGATTTTTACAATCTAGTCTGTAAATTCCTTGTGACATATTTTCTGTGTATTTAGCTTTATCTCCTACTCCCCAGTTATAATGATAAGTTTTAACACGGGCTTTTACTTCACATCCATTTGTTGCTCTCGTTGGCCACGGTGTGCACACTTCATCATTTTTTCTTGCTTTATTTCTTGAAGCACAGTTGTAGTATCAAAAATCTCCCACTTCTGCTCTTGCTGAAGTTGAAAGGTGACCTGCACCAGAGAGAAGAGTGAAGTGACAGATACATCAGGGGTGCAGCCGTCATTTTGGCAGTAATTCACCCATGTGACCAAAGCCACATCCGGGGCTGGGTCTGCATGGGGTGCTTTTGTGCATCAATCTGTCTGTCCTGGAAGTGCTTCCGTCTCATCTCTTCTATGCGAGGACACAGTGTCAGAGTGCTTCAGCTCTCCGTCGCTTTTGGTTTCTCTCGGCCTCCCTTTACAGTCTCTCTCCTGTTAGAAGCAGAGGTTGCATTTCACGCTCAGTGGCACATTCTTCCACATCGTCTCACAGGTTATGGGTGTTTACTGTTTTTGACACTGAACCCAGCGTAGAGCCACATTTTCTTTCCTTTTGCACGTCTCCCACACACGTTGGGATGAGCAGCCACTTTCTGGTTTTCAGACGGCAAAGCTGACCACATTCCTTATCCTGACTCTGCCTAGAGTGAGCACATCTCTGTGGCTCCGCACAGCCTTTCTCGTCCTGCTGAGCTGGACGCGTTTTCTTCATGGCCCTGCAATCACTTCGTTTGTAGAAAGCCCCATTTCGCTTGAGCGGGGTTCTTGCATACAGCTCAGATGAAACCAGGACGAGCGAGCCCAGAAAGTTTGAGTGGCCGTTTCAGTGGCTCACAAACAGGAGAGTGCATCAGAACCACCTGAGGGCTTGCTAAAACTCCCCGAGCGGGCCCGGCGCCCAGAGCTGCTGCATCATCGCGGCCGCGGTGGGGCCTCAGAATGCGTTTCCTACAAATGACGCTGCTCCCCTGAGAATCACCGCCCCTAGGTGTGTGCGTCCGGTGGTCACTGGGCACACGTGACTATTTGAATGAATTGAAATGAAACAGACATTTCCAAAGCAGAATCTCAGGCTTGCCGTATTTCAAGTGCTCATCAGCCCGATGTGGCTGGCGGCTGCCATATTGGAGAGCACAGATCTAGAACCTTTCCATCGTGGTGGAAAGTGGAACGGAGTGGCCCTAACTCTGAACGTGAGCCGGGTCCACCCAGCGGTTGGCAGATCCCTCGATTGTCCACCCCGTGTTTGCATACAGAGGCTTTTCTGGAGGCACGCCAAGGCTGTTCGGTTGAAGCGCGGCACCGGGAGCGCCCTCTGGCCCTTGGTGCTCTCCTCCCCCACGACTAGTGCCATCACCATCACCAGCCCTCTCACCTCCTTCCCACGTAGCTTACCCCCCCTCCTCTTTCCTCCCTTGCTCCAGAAGAATCCACGTGTCTTCCTGAACTCCCTCTTTGACCCCGCCCTCTGCGAACACCGCCAGTGCCTACTACGGGGTCCACACAGACCTTCGCTGAGCAGTCAGAGTCTTCCCTGGCTCCACAAAGCCCCTTTCCTTGGCCGACCAGTGTGCACACTGGTCCCTGACTCTCCCTTGCCGATCCCTGCCTCCCAGCCCACCCTAGCTTGTCCCCTTCCCCTTCCATTCATGACCATGCCTCACATTCACTCCCCCGCCCCCTCCATCTCCAAGAGGCTGGCAGTCTGTGACTTTAGACTGTGTCGTGGTGTGAAATGAACAGGAACATTGCTAAAGAGTCTTGTGGCCACTTTGAAAAAAGGTATCTTTTTCTGAGCACAAAGTTAAAGTGTTTAATTATAGAAAAACTGGAAAACAGAAATGTAGTAAAAGGCAAGAAAATGCATCAGTGTTTTGCCCCACGGTGGTCACTTAATATCTTGCCTTCTTTGGGCTATGAATTTTTTACATTGCTGTGATCATCCTATGTGTTTTATCTTATAGTTTTATATTCTTCTTTTTCTCACTAAATATTATATGTGGTTACTACAGATTTCTGCAAAGATACTTTATACTGGCAGTAATATATTTTATTTTGTAGCTTTTCATAATTAACTTAACCTTCTTTCAATGATTGAAAATTCAGCTTATTTCCAAATTTTCGGTATTGTAAGTAATGCTGTGATGAACAACTTTGTGAATACAATGTTTTTATGTATTTCAAGTTACTCTCTTAGGCTTGTGTCTCAGTGCCAAATTGTCAGAACCTTCTCTATTTGGCCCCTCTCCCCACTCTCCTGCTACTTTAGGGTAGTAAAACTAAAAATAAAGCAAACAAGCATACAAATAATAAAAACCATAAAACCAAAAAGCCCCCACCCCTAATGACAATAGGTGAAAGTGGTATCCGTTTGACCCTGTAACTCTCTGCTTTTCAGTGACCTTGATCATTGTTCTCTTTGTAAAATTGTTGGGTGTTTGTATTTCCAGTTGTGTGAATTTCCCTTTAAATTTTGGTTATGGGTTTCACTTCTTAAAATAAACAAATGGCTCTTTTCCTGTCTGATTTTTTTTTTCCTGTTAAACATGGAGACCCTTCCCAATCTGGGAATTGAATAAATACTCATTTTCCCGTTCCAGTTTTTTGGTTCAGTTTTATACTTCATCTACCTCATCTCTTACCCATTATCAGAGTCCTATATGCTCATTGTATAAAATGTGGAAGATGTGGAAAATGGTAGGGATGAAAAGAAGAGCGCCCTCCAGAATCCAGGCATTGTGACATTCTTGCATTTCTCCCTGCTCTTTTTCCTGCCCACATACGTATACACACGTAAGGACATTTCTGTCTTTGCATAGATGAAATCTGTCACATCCAATCCTGTATCCTCCTTCTGTGATCTAAAATAACATTAGCGAGGCACCTGGGTGGCCCACTCGGTAGAGCGTCCGACTCTTGATTTCGGCTCAGGCCATCATCTCGGGGTGGTGAAATGGAGCCCGGGTTGGGCTCTGTGCTCAGCACAGAGTCTGCTTGTCCCTCTCCCTCTGCTCCTCCCTCCTCCCCCCTGCCCGGGAGGCATCAGTGAGGTTGGCCCCTTGCCATCACTCAGAGAAATCTTGCCCTCTGTAGCCAGGGTGAGGCTCCTCCAGCCACCTTGCTCATCTTGCCGCACACACCCCAGTATTTTTAACTGATTAAGACTAGGTATATACTCAAAAATAATTAAAAGCAGAGATTGGAACAGATAACTGTGCACCCATGTTCACAGCAGCATTATTCACAATAGCCAAAAGGCAGAAACAACCCAGGTGTCCATCAGGGGCTGAATGGAGAGACAACATGTAGTCTATTCGTACAATGGAGCATTATTCAGTCTTCAAAAAGAAGGAAACTCGGACATATGCTACAACGTGAATGGCCCTTGAAGACACTACCCTTAAGTAAAAGAAACCAGACAGAAACTGATGAATACTGTAAGACTCCACTTCTGTGAGGTTCCTAGAGTGGTCAAATTCATAGGAACAGAAAGTAGAATGGTGGTTACCAGGGGCCGGGGGGGGGGGGGCCTGGGGAGTTAATGGTTAATGGGGACAGTGTCAGGCCTCACCATGTTAGGGGGTTTGGGTATCAATTCCCAGATGAAGCTCAGCACCTTCTCCTTGCCCAAGTCCAGCCTGCACACTACAGCTCCTTTGAAGGGTCTCATGATTTCTGGCCCGGGATCGGGCGTTGAACTAGAACCCAGCTGCCCCCTTTAGCTCCGCCCAGTATATCTTTTGGCTGGTGGTATAACCCATCGTGTTTGAGCCTGCTATCAGCCCAGCCCCCTCCCGTTCCAGTGCACTCCATGTCCCCTTACCTCTCCCGGGCAGTCTCCCCTACACACGAGAACTTGAAGCCGAGAGGGTTGTCACTACTCGGTGCCCTTGGATCACCTACAATGTTGCCGTGATGGGTAAGAGCCTTCACTGCTCTTGGCACTTCCCTCCCACGTGCTTCTGAAGCTCCTGCTGGTGTCCCGTCCACTCACTGCCCCGGCGGGGCAGATGCTGCTTTCCTCTCGAGTGTCTGCTGAAATCCAGGCAGTCTGATGTGGAGAGTCCTCAAGGGCTTTGCTTGGGGGCTGTTGTCCCCCCCAGGATTACTGGCCACCACTGGTGGTGATCTCTGGATTCCGGACAATGGTCCTAGGCCTCTGATGGGGGTGATTCCAGGCTGGAGAAAACAAACGTTTCTTGGGTTGGCTCTGGGGGAGGTGTCTGGGAGGCCAGCTGCAGGTGCACACAGAGGGTGATGTGGCACAGCCCAGGCAGAAGGAGCGGGGTCCCGCCGGCGGTGGGGAACAAAGGCTTGATGTCCAGTGTATTTGGCACCTGCTAGGAAGCCAGACTTAGGAGGTGGGCAGAAAGAGGAGTAAAGGCCAGGGGTTAACCGCTTTTGTGTTTTCCTGTCTGTAAAAGTCAGGGACTGTGATTTATGTGAGTAAGACGGTTTAGAGCAGGACTGAGGCTGACATTTACAAAACCCTTGCCCTAATTTATCGTCGTTTCGGGTGTGCTTTGGAAAGAACCTTTGCAGGTGATTTATATTCAAAACTCATTATTTACTTAACAGGTTTTATGAATTCATCTCTTCCACACTATTGAAAAAGGTATCCTTGTATTTGTGTTAAGTGCAGCATGAGTTATTGTATGAATAAATCATATTAAATTTGCCATTATCATTGTGTGTACAATTCTTGCTGCTGTTTTGGGACTGCTTGATGCTGCCTGAAAGTAAGTGAAGCCGGTTAGCATACCTCCCTACCGATGTGCAGTTTTGCCCCCTCGCAGTCCCCGACCTGCTCCCACCAGTGTGAGGCCAGGCCAGGCATGGTGGGGGGCTTGTTCCAAAGGAGCTGAATTACTGGCGGCAGGCAGTAAGTTGCCCTTGAGTGTAGAAGCACCTTTCCGGACACTGCTATTTCCCTCAGCTTGCCCTGCAGTTAGAGACTCTCCAGAAAGGAGGAGGAAGTGGGGTGACCAGTCAGGTGGACCCCTATTTAGGGAAACCACTTAAAGGAAGGCAGACTTGTCTTCTTGAGGGAAATGGGTGGGTTCGTGGGGTGCCAACTGGAAAAGTGCCCACTTAGTGCCTTTGACTTAAAAGTGCCTTAACAGGGGCGCCTGGGTGGCACAGCAGTTAAGCGTCTGCCTTTGGCTCAGGGCGTGATCCCGGCGTTATGGGATCGAGCCCCACATCAGGCTCCTCCACTGTGAGCCTGCTTCTTCCTCTCCCACTCCCCCTGCTGTGTTCCCTCTCTCGCTGGCTGTCTCTATCTCTGTCAAATAAATAAGTAAATAAAAATCTTTAAAAAAAAAAAAGTGCCTTAACAAACCCCGGCTTGTCCTTTCCACCTTTCCTCATCAATGGCTTTGAGTGAAGATTTGGAAGGCGTGCTTATCGTATTTGGGGAAGAAAGTGAGAACACTGGAAGACATCATAAATTTCCAAATGGATCAGGACAGGTGGGGAGGATTGGGCGAATCTAAGCGGGTGAATTATGTCCAGTGGATTCATTTGTTGACTTACTGCGACGAGGCAATACCCCAAGTTCCTTGGTATGGAGTTTAGCAGGCATGCACAGGTATGCAATGACAAGTCATTTTCTATTCCATCCCATCCCCAGCCAGCTCTCTGTCCTCAAAGGCAAGCACGTAGGCCTAACAACTGGGCCCCAGGACCAAAGTGCTAAGGAGGGGTGACCCAAGGGAGCCGTGTCATGTGCGCGAACCTTCCACATTTTGGTCAGCAGCTCAGTGTGGGACTTTGTGTGATGTAGGTGCCAGGCGTGAAAGCGATGTCTGGCTACACCCGGGAATCCAGGAGGAGGGAGATTGCCGGCTGCTCTGCCTGTGTCAGATGAGGAACAGATGAGGAATAGCTGAAAGAGGCATGTTCGACTTGGAAGAGAGAAGACTTGGGAGTAGGGCTGGGGGCAATAAGCAGGGCACAGCCTTGAGATCTCTGCAGAACCATCCTAGGCCAGAGCCATCGGATAAGCTGGCACGGCCCGCAGGGGAGAAGCAGCAGGGCAGCGGGTGCTGCAGGGAGGTGGGCAGCCACTCGGTGGAAGGGTGCGCTTTTGAACAGGAGCTTGTGGTGGGAAGGGCCGCTCCCACGCAGGGTGAGCTCTGTCACCTGAGGTACGTAAGCATCGCCTAGGCCGCTGGTTCTCCGTGGGGGCGGGGGCCATTCTGCCCTCAGGGCACATTTGGCGATGTCCAGACTCATCTTGGGTTGTTGTGACTGGGAGGGGGCGGCTACTGGAGTCAAGTAGGGGAGAGGCCAGAAATGACAGCAGGCATGCTCAGGGCAGCCCCCACGACAGAGAGCCGTCTGGCCCCAAGTGGCCCTGGTACCAAGGCTCAGAAACCCTGATCCAGACACAGGCACCCATTTGCCAGAGCAGAGCTAACCACGAAGACCCCTTCTGTTTCTGAGCCATTGATGATTTGGAGAGCACGCACTCAATTATTAGAATAACTTGCCGACTGCACAAGGTGAGTGGCCCTTTGCATTTAGACTTGAACATCTTTTTTTAAAGGGTTTTATTCATTCATTTCAGAAGGAGAGAGAGAGCACGTGTGAGTAAGTGAGCAGGGGGAGGGGCAGAGGGAGAGAGAATCCCAAGCAGACTCTGCATTGAGCACGGAGCCTGACATGATCCCACGACCCAGAGAGCACGACCTGAGCCAAAACCAAGAGTCAGACACTTCCCTGACTGAGCCACCCAGGCGCCCTTTGAAAATCTTTAAAGAGGGCAAGGAGCTTTCAAATCAAGATGAGGAATTTACAACAACAACAACAAAACACTTCTCTAGTAATGTCGGACTTCTTCTTTCTCCCTGTCCAGAGAGACTCTCCCGTCTCAGTTTGCTCCCCCTAGAGAAGAGGAGTTCTATGTACTAGATAATTTCTTTTCAAAAATTATATTGGATTCTCTGTTATTGCAAAAGTGTTTTACATATTCATCACAGAAAAATTAGAAAAATGTACAAAAGCAAAGGCAATACTCCACCAGCACTGTTACTTGGCGTAGCCCTTCCTAAGCAGAATATATTAAACAATTGGACCCTATTCTACATCCTGTTTGTTTTTCTATTTTACAACCTGTTTTTCATGCTGCATAATTTCTAAGGGCTTTCTCAACTCCAACTTTCTACGACACCCAAATCTGAAGCATTTCCTTGTGAGCATATGACAGTTTCCTGGAGGACAAAAGCAGAATCCACAGAGTTTCCTTCCTCTTCCCCGACAGCTAGTAAACGCGAGTATTTCTACCAAGGTTAAGACCGAGACTGCTGCTTTGCCCAGCCTTGTCCTTCACAACACCACGGGGCATAGACATCCACCCGCAGACCATGTGGATTTTACCCCTGTGAGTAGATCCCGGACCCGCCCAGGTCTCTATCTCTACCGGCACCATTCTGTGCCCCCATCCCCTGTTACTTGGACATGCGACCGCTTCCTGAGTGGTCTCCACTCCCACTGTGCTACAATCCAGTTCACGGGGTTCTTTGAAAAGATGATCTTGGAAAAACACAGATTTGATGGCTTTACCGCCCACAGCTTGCACCTCCCCCACCCTCAAATATTTCAATGGCTTCCCACTGAAATGAGGACAAGCAGAAAATGCTTTCACCTGGCCTCTGTATATGTAGTCCCTCCAGGGTCTGGCCCCTGCCGACCAGCCACAACTCCTTGTCCCAACTCCTCCCCTGCCTTCCCAAAGGCATCCGCAACAAATGCTCGCGGAATGAGTGAGTGCAATCTTTACAATGGCAGCATTGTTGTCCAGAACTCCCCTAAGCCTCTAACGCTCTTTGGGTGTTTCAAGTTTCGTTTCTCAGCAGAGAACACCACTGTGCAATCATCTGTGGGCACTTGCGTGAGCATTACCGTATCTCTGCAGGCGTGGGAATTGCAGAACTGGAATTTCCAGGTCAAAGGTGTGTGCAGAGGACACTCGTCACGATTTCGGCCACCGGCCTCATACCTGTCTTCGTCTGCATGGGGCATTGCCCGTGCTATTACTTTGGGTGGGAGGTAGAGTCCACTCGCTACCGTAGAGGCACAAAATGCTGGATGTCTGCTTTCCCTGTGGCTCCCTCGTGGCTAGAACGTGGGCATGTGACCTTGACCCAGCTAAGCAGACCCCTTCCTCCTCGACTCTGGAAAGCGGGAACGGCGGCGACTCCATCTTTGTGGTAGGAAGCGGTGGTGGCATGGCACAGCGCCCAGGCTCTGCAGTTAATGGCAGGTGAGTGGTGGCTTGCCAGGGTCCGGCAGTGGCCATGGCACTGGTACTGGTGTCGCCAGTTTTTACGGTGTGATTTCAACTGTGGTCACGGCGGCTGCCTGGTCACCTGTGTCCCTACCTGGACCTAAGACTGAGGCCTTCAGCCTTCCCTTGGGTTCCCTGGGACTCAATAGCTTTTTCTTAAAAAAACAAAAAATGGAGCATTTTCTGCTTAAGATAACTAGAGTCAGTCAGGCAACTGGGCTTCCTAACTCATGTGGTGTGTGCATCTGGCAATCCGGCAGCTGGGGCCAAACGGGCCTCCAAAGAGGTTGCACAGATTTACATTACCGTCAAAGGCATCCCGCACTGGGTTTATACCTCTCCTCTAATACTTCTATCGCTTTGCAATGACCTCATCCTAGAAGCGGGCATTCCTTATTAATTTCTCTATGCTAAGCCTCTAATCCAGTGTGTGGTACGTTTTAGGTACTCATGTGTTTGCTGAATGACTGAGTGAATAAATGAATGAAAAGAATTCTTTTGAAGTGTTTGACCAGAGGCCTCGTAGCTAGAATCAGACTCACAGTCCAGAGGCTCACCATGCAGCTCCTCATTCCAGGAGGGGAGCTGAAGCCCAGAGGAGGGAAGCCACTCAGCCAAGAATTCACAGTAGCCCAGTGGAGCAGACCTCAGACGCGATGTACGAAATCTATTCTGTGGCTGCCTCCCTGTCCGGTTCTCCACGGCCCCCCTGCAAGAGCTGCTTCCCCGGGCAGCATTCCTCTCCGTAGGTGTCCCCACCGAGGAGGGAGATTTCAGCTGAGATGATTTGTGCAAATGAGCCAACCGAAAGCTGTGAAGCTGCCAGAAGACCAACTTGTGAAAGAGGAAAGGCTGGTGCCCACCCGTTTGGAAAATTGCCTTTGTGCGTACCTGCAAGGCACCAAGGTGTGTGTGTATGTGTGCGTGGAAGGATCAAGCACCGGCCTCTCTGGGGCCATATTTTTCATTTCCCTTTATTCTTTGTATTCCTTTCAAATCAAAGGCAGAGAACCTCTTGCTCCGAGCTACATATATGAAAATGAACAAGGTTATGGGAGTCGTGTGTGTTTTCAATAACCGATCGGTAGTGCCGCCCTTTCTTGGAAATGAAGCGAGACTGTTGCTAGTTGGAGGTAAGAAGCAACGGGTGTGAGTGGGGGGTCTTAATTCCAGTCCTTTTACCTCGCCCACATCCCCCAGCTCTCTATTTAAGTATAACCAACTGGCAGAGTAAGAATCAATTCAGAGCCCAACTGCCCCTCACCCATTTAAAGGATTTTTTTTTTGACGTTTCCATCACCGCAGCTTGATAGTTAAAACTATTCACAAAGCCCAGTCCGGTTTGAAGAGAACATCTGTGAAATTGGGTCAGCGATGGTACACTGGCATGCCGGATAAAATATAACCCTGGACTGGTCGGAGCTTCACAGCAGCAGGGCACAGCTTTGTCTCCACGTGGCGCACTTGGGTTTGTGTCTTTGGGCGGAGGTCCTCCCACCCAGCCCGGGACCCTGAGTGGCCAAGGGACGCCGCGTCTTCCGCAGTCCAGGGGCCGGGCTCTGGTCCCTCGCCCGGTGCTGCAGACAGCGTGCAGTCCCCCGCGTGACCATTGGAGGTCGCTGTGGCACCAGGAACGCGCGGAGGGCGCCCAGCTGGCGGAGGGGGCGTCTCCTAGGAGTAATGACTGTCACACACGCCGACTGTTCTCGAATTCTAGTCCAGGATTTAAAAGACACTGTTATGAATTAACGAGAATAAAAGACTCGGCAGATGAAGCGCGGGCCTCGGATCCCCTGGGGTTGTTTTCTAACTGCTTTCTAACTCATTTTCCCCCTCTGGGACTGGGTCTCATTTGCATCCCACAAGAGGCAGGCTTTCTATATGGTGAAAACGTCCTCCAAAAATGACACAAGAGGAAGAAATGTCGCGGCGGCAGCCTGCAGTATTTATCCCCAAATACTTTTGCAAAACAGGATATTACACTGTTTTCTCCATCAACCAGTATTGGCAGCAGGTGCCCGCCACCAACGGGGCTGCAGGAATAGGGCTGCCTGATAAAATCCAGGACGCGCAGTTAAATATGACTTTCAGATGCACAATGAATAATTGCTTTCTATAAGTATGTCCCAGATATCGCATGGGGCATACTGAAACAAAGATTTGTTGTTTATCGGAAATCCCAACTTAACTGGGCGTCTTGGGTTTTGATTTGCCGACTGGCCACCCTACACAGGAAGGGTGACTCAGGTTGGGTAGCAACGAGCGGCGCTGAGGGAACTCGGAAACTCGGAGTGGCCAGGGCTGAAGCTGGGCACGAAAAGTCCTGATCCAAGGTGGGCGGTAATAAATGCCACATGTTCAGACAGAGAATAAATAGGCTCTTAGACCTACCTGGTGGTTGGAGGTCTCAGAGGAAGGGATTTGCTCACTTAGGAGTAGCAACTGAAAGGAAGGTTCTCCTTTTCTCTTTCTGGTTATCGCCCTCGCCCTAACACCTGCACAGGCACACCGGCTTTGGGGGACTTTATTCCAAGCCCTACTGAGTGCGTCCAGTGGTCACCATGTCCTGGCTTGGGGAGGCCCTGTGCACATGGACTGTGCTGATGCAAGCCCTGGCCCTGGTATGGTCAGGCCAGGCCCCACGGTGGGCCTGGGGCTGCAGGGAAGACCAGCAGTAGATTTAACTCTGGGGGGCCAGAGAAGGTGACACCGGCAAAGGCATAGGTGACACATCAGGCCTTTTGAATGTGGGGCTTCTGAGGTCCCAACGCATCATGTTTCCCTCCTCTGACTCTCACAAGGCTCTCCCATCTGATTGGGGGTCTCCAGGACTCAGTGGAGACATGCAGTCTCCGAATTTCTATTTTCTGGTTTGGCAAACAAACCAGATTTCCTGAGGAGCCCTCAATCTCTGGTCCTCTGGTCCTCTCTTTTGGGTCTTCTTGGAACATCAGTTGACCCCATTCTGCCATGTGACAGCTGGATGACCTTGTGCAAGCCACTTACCCTCTCTGGGCCCATTTCCATGGGGGGAGAGGGGAGAGGCAGAACTCCTTGTGCTGGGTGTTGGGAGCCCTCAGTGAGCTGAGACCATACCACACCTGGGCTGCATCTGGTATCTTCTCCTCTTTTCCCAAACTCCATGAGGTGGAGGAGAAGGTGGGACCCTCTTGGAAGCGATTACTCTGCACATCCCAGGCCACCAGTGCCAGAGTGGAAACAAGAGGGAAGAGGGTCTCTAGTTAGGGGATACTTCTGAAAAATAGCAGCCAGTTAATAGAATTATTACTTGGCAAGTGTCAAAGTCTGGGGCAATTATTTGGAACATTTCTTCATTGTTTGCCAAGGCTGTGAGGACCTGGAGGTTAGGGATTGTGTTTCCATCTCTGCCCTCCCAGTACTGAAATTTGAGCCCTGACCCTGACCCTGACAGGGACCCATGGGGTGACCTGGGACAAATCTCCTTCCCGGATCTGGGTCTCCCCAACCAGGGGCTATCCTTTCCAGCTGTCATACTCTTGAGTCCTGTGAAAGGCCAACTCTTCTCTGCACGGGAGCTGTGTCCATTGTGACTGACAGTACACTTTTCATGGATTTATTTTCCTTCCTTCTTTATAAACTGGACTTGGTTGAGTTTCGTCTCAAACTAAACTCTCACACACACACGAGTGTGCCAAGACTCGCATGCTACTGGGCCAGTCTGTAGCTTGTGGGCCACTTCCAGGGTGGGGGACCAGGCCTGGGGGAGGCTTTTCGGTGGAGGGGGTGCGGACACAGGGTCTGGCCTGTGGCGGGGATGACCCGCAGGGTAACCTGTGTCCGCCATTTTGTGACCTTGAATTATGTTCTTGTTTGTGGGTCATTGTCCATTTCCCCCACTAGCACATGGGATCCAGAGAACAGGGACTTTGTGGTATCCTATTTACCACTACTTTTTCAGCACTCAGCACAGGGCCTCACAAACGTCTGAAAACTATCTCTTGCCTCACTTTGTGATCACTGAGAGCTTGGGAGAGAAACTGCGGCAGGTGTGAACGGGCCCTGATTTTGGAGTGTGAATTCTGCCTCCACCTCTGACTAGCTGTGTGGCCTTAGATAAGTGCATTAACCTCTCTGAGCCTTCATCACTCTCCTCGTGTGTAAAAGAGGATGATACACACTGCCTCTATCACTGGGTTGATTTTAGGACTTGATCAGACCACGCGAACTACTGCAATATCACCCTGCATGTGGATAGCCCTTGACCTCAGGTGCGCCATCTTGGGGGTTGGTGGTGATGCCGACGACACTAGTGCCTGGTCTCTTCATCCCTTGTACGGGTCACGTGGCTTCTGGTTCATGTGGATGGCCTCATCAAAGTGACCTTGGCAAACTACGTACTGTTTTCTCACGGGGAGTTGGGAGCCTCGGCTTTGGAGTCGCCAGCACCCCGGCCTGCCCAGCTGGCCTGCGCTGATCTGACAGGACGGCTGCTCCAAGGCGGGGTAAGGGCACAGGGGCCCAGCCTCTGTTGCTACATTTCCTCGTGGAAGGCTCCGACTGTGTCCGTCTCGGTCTCCGTCACCGTGTCCTACTCGCCTGCAGCTTTGAGCCTTTTCATTCCGTCCCTTCTCTTGCCGGGCTGCGGCCGTGCGTGCCGCGGCCTTGCCGATGGGCCACGGGAGGGCCCACCTTCCCATGGCCAGAGCAGGGCTCGTGGGGGCTCCATCTTCCGGAGGCTGCCGGCCCAGTGTCGACAGAGCGTGGTCTCCGGAGCTGGTCGGTTCTGCAAGCACTTTGGCGAACATGCGAATGAGCTCTAGGCTCGCATGTGGAACTTCAAGAATAACAGGACGAGCTCTGTGACTCTTCCTGTCCTTTTCTCAGCCAGCTCTTCTAAAGGCCCCTGGAATGAGAGACTTTGCAATAACTCACTGTGCCTAGGGGTGTCCACTCACGTGGCCCCTTTCTCAACCCATCAACACAGGGTCCGGCCCGCTCCTGGCCAGGCCCATGCTAGATGCAGCTGGGGTAGCCCGGCAGATCTGGGCTCTAGGAGTGACGCTTCATTTCCAGCTCCAGTCCCCCGGGTGTGAGGTTTTGCAGGGAGGGCTGGTCTCTGCAGCCCGGCGGAGACGGAGCAGGCTTGAATCAGCACCCGAGTGGTA
The DNA here is from genome assembly GCF_017311325.1 of Ursus maritimus. Taxonomy (NCBI): domain Eukaryota; kingdom Metazoa; phylum Chordata; class Mammalia; order Carnivora; family Ursidae; genus Ursus; species Ursus maritimus. Next base: position 20,718,391 of record NW_024423319.1, read on the forward strand.
GTAGGGGCGGGCAGGGGCCGGTGGGGCCAGAAGGCACAGTCAGCTCCAGCTTCAGGGGGCTGGTAGGACAGCAGAGGTGGGAGAAAGAGGTGGACACCGCCAGCTGCTACCAAATTCAGAAAGCATGGTGACGCGCTTCAGAGAGGGCTGGCCAACAGGGCCTTCCGGCCCAGCAAGCCCTGTGGCCGCGAAGGCTGCCTGGGATGCGTCTGAGAAAGTGTCTGAGGAAAAGGAAGATCGACTCCATGATAGTTCGCTATGGGCACGGCAGGGCGTTCGAGGGCAGTGTTTGCCCAGTCTTCGTGGGTGGAGGTGGTGCCTCGGGGAGCTAGGGCCTCCGGGCTGAGCGCTACAGCACAGGAGTTTTGTGACCGCGGCAAGTCACTTGGCTGTACATTTGTGTGTATGTGTATATATATTTTATACGTCAGCATGTACGTGTATTTGTATGAATATATACTCGCATATACATAGAGAGGGAGGGAAAGAGAGAGCAAGAAACAAAGAGAGAAAGAGATTTGTGATTTATTTTAAGGACTCAAGGGCCGCAAGTCTGAAATCTGCAGGGCAGGCCTGTAGGCTGGAGACCCGCGAAGAGCTGCCATTGCAGCTCAAGACTGAAGGCCGTCTGGAGCGGAAGTCCTTCCTCCCTGGGAGGCCTCAGTCTTTTTCTCGTCGGGCCTGCAACTGAGTGGGTGAGGCCCTCCCATAGATGGAGGCTCATCTGCTTTGTAATCCACGTTACTCAAAGTCTACTGACTTGAATGTTAATCACGTTAAAAGAAATGCCTTCACAAAACATGTAGACCGGTGTTTGACCAAACAACTGGGCACCATGCCCTAGTCAGGTTGAGACACAAAATTAATCATCACAGCGGTGCTCTCAGGAAACACCTGCAGAGGAGTGAAGAAATGATACAGGAAAGTAGCCAATAAAGGACGTGTTACCAAGACAGCCACCACTGAGGGCAAGAGGGGCTTAATCCCGGAGATCTCCAGGTACCAGAGTAGAACCCATTGCCTCTGACCCTGCCCAAGGGGTGAAGGAGCTGGGTCATTCAAACACTGAGCCCCATCGGTCATTTGCTCAGAGCCGCGGCCCTGGGCTGCCACGTGGGCAGGTGGCACGGACACTAGTGAGCAGACACAGCACTCAGGCAGAGACTCGGGCACTGGCGGTGGGAGGTTGGGCCGGTAGGCATGCAAATGGTCAGGGCTGAGGGACATGGGCAGGGCCCCGAAAATGTCTACAGAAACGGAGAGAACAAACAGTATGTTCTCAATCCCCCACCTCATTGAGAGTTTGTAACAGTAAGTTGAGAAAATAGCTAGGAAAGTACTGGAACTTTTATCTTTATAAAGGGGTATAATTAATTATTTAATTAAAAATTTAGAACTTTAAATTAACCTAAATACCCTATTTCTTGAATATTCCATTTGATCCAGATTGTACTGACGGGTGCCATCTCAGGCTAAGTCCTGTTCATCTTTCCAGTCTCAGTGAGAATGCGATATTTTCCAGGAGGACTTTTCTGTCCCCTCTGGCCAGGTAGGTCTCCAAGCACCCTATTCTTTTCCTTTAGAACAGTT